>NC_139974.1:39525360-39547860 GCF_963993115.1 Abramis brama
TTGGTGATCTTGCATGTGTGTAGTTTAGCAGCAGCATTCAACCGGCCGATTGCAAATGAATGGCTTTGTCACGTTAAGCTGGGTAATTAAAATAACACTGGCATCAATGCAAACACCTATCAGTGTGTGGACGAGCGGATCTCGAGCCCTGGCGGCACAGAGACGGGCTGAGATGCACATGTCAATCAAAACCCCTAAAACCACGCGTTTATAATCATGTAGATCAGCTGTATGTACAGCGATAAGTCATGTTGATTCTGTGATATGGCATTATAACAATGACAATCATAGGATCATTTTTTTTAAATTGGTTTTCTGAACTTAAAACTCAACCAGATGTGGGCCATTTGTGTTAAAACGAATCACGAATGCAACCGTTAAAGAGGGCGATTACACGAAGCTTTCAGGGACTTATTAATTCACATACTTGTATAACAAGATTCAAGCGAGCACCTAAACAACGCAAATGTCAAGATGGACGAAACACTTTAAAATGTCATTTTCAGGCCACGATTAACTCGGATAATGCCGGTTGAATCACATGATTTCTCAGGTTTTTAAATCACGATTCAATGTAAAAAAGAAAAAGGAAAAAAAAAACTTATTAAAATACAACTCGGGTTCCTAAACAACATTCAGTGTCAGATATGCGTTTGAACGACGTAGTGTACGAATATATCAGCGTCAACCGAATTCCTGATGATGCGTAATGCGAAGGGAAAGTGGGACAAGGAAAAGGCTTTGGCTCACAGCTGGCACATTTTCAGTCCAGTCACCTTCACTAAAGGCCACTAAAGCTCAGCTCTCCTTCCAGTCGACATTCAAGATCCTGCGACGCGCTCTCCACAAACACCACACGTTCCCTCGATAGGAAGAAACCGGGATGTGTGTCACTTCGCAGGGGGCGTAAATTAGCCGGTGTCCGTTTGTGGCTGAGCGAGTTTTACATGCGGACAGGAGGACTTGAACTTTGACGGACAGCTCATTTTTCACAGGGACAGGGGAGATAAAGGAGGACAGAGACGTCTCACTTAAAGTGCGGACCGAAGTCCTGACGATGCAGACCTGTCTGGAGGTTCCTCCGGTGAACAGATGGTGTTGTGCACTGCAAGCTCTGCCTTTGTTTTCACGCTCATTTACTATGACGAACGTTCTTCCCAAAGTCTGGCTGGGAGGATTTGGGGAATTCTAATTAATATTATAAAAAATGCATTTTAAGGTGGATTTGCATTCATTAATTAGATAGGGAGGGTTTGACAAGCCACTTAAGGAAACTCATTAGTCTTGGCACTGTTTTTAAAAAATATAAAAGCAATGAAATACTGCAGGGTTTGAGCGGTGGTTCTGCCGCTGATAACGGGGATCGGACCGTTTTACGCACACTTCTGCGTTCGTGAACTTTTCACCTGTTTTGAATCGATATGAAGCCTTTTGGAAATTAAAAAGCCTCTACACTGCAGAAAATTAAAAATGTAATTCTTGTTAAGCATTTTTGTCTCGCTTTTCATTTAAAATATCGAAACGCTCTTAAATCAAGATCATTTATTTGAGAAGCAACATGAGATATTAAGTTTAAAAAACTAATCGTGAAAGTTAAGTGAGTTTGTGCTTGAAACAAGAACAAATGTGTCAGTGGACTCAGAAAATTAAACTTCATTCACAGGAAAAACAGATTTTTCTGACTCCATTGACAGATATTTGTTCTTGTTTCAAGCACAAAGTAATTTCCCCCAAAAATGTTTTACTAATTATTTTAAGTCATGTTGCTTCTCAAGTAAATGTATCTTGGTTTCAAAGGGAAAATTGATTTTTCTGACTCCATTCAGATATTTTTTCTTGTTTTAAGCACAAACACAAATTAACTTGAGAAGCAACATGACATAATATAACAAGTAAAAAAAAAAAATCGAAATGAAGTGAGTTTGTGCTTAAAACAAGAACAAATATGTCAATTGAGTCACAAAAATCTCTTTGTTTTCCCTGCGAATAAAGATTATTTTTCTGACTGCACACACAGATATTTGTTCTTATGCACAAACTCTCTTATTTTACTTATTTTAAGTCATGTTGCTTCCCAAGTAAATGCATCTTGATTTAAGAACTTTTAGACATTTGTACTGTAAAGCGACTTTTTTCTGCAGTGCAACACCTCAAAAACGTGTCAGTAAAGCTCACTCGCACACGATCCCGGCTCATTTCCTCAAACCCTGGGAAAAGAAACGGATTGGGAGAAGACGTGTCGTGGTTCGGAAGTGCTAACGCGATGATGCATCCCTCCTGTCGTCGCTCGTGTGCTGCTGGGAAAGATCAGTTCATCACCCCTGAAACCAAACCCTCCCCAAGAGTTAAAGCGTGTCAGGTGTGTGTGTCGTCCCGCAGTGTGTGCTGAAGGGGAAGCGGCCCCGTGGGCTCCTGAGAGTCTCTCGCGGCCCCCTGGTGAATGTCCATCGAGGGCCGCCAGTCGGGTCAGAGCCGCTCGATCTCCCTGTATTTCTTGCGGAGGATGGAGACCTGGTCCTTGAACAGAACCGGGTCCAGTCTCATTTGGGAGTGGACCAGAGGCATGCCGCCAAACCAGCTGGCGAACTTGTTCATGCAGGTCTGGCGCTGGGCGAAGTGGTCCGGGTCGGCCCAGCGCGAGGCTCGAGATGACTGAGGGAACAGAGACACGGCGTTAGACGATCATGTACACTGATGTTCAAAAGTTTGGGATCGGTACGATTTTTTATGTTAAGTTTCTTCTGCTCACCAAGGATGCATTCATTAAAAACAGTAATATTGTTGACAACTGTTTTCTATTTTAATGCATTTTAAAGTGTAATTTATTCCTGTGAATTTTCAGCATCATTACTCCAGTCTTCAGCGTCACATGATCCTTCAGAAATCACTCTAATATGATGATTTGATGCTTAAGAAACATTTATGATTATTATCAATGTTGAAAACAGTCTTGTCATTTTTTTCCTCAGGATTCTTTGATGAATAGAAAGTTCAAAAGAACTGCAATTATTTGAAATAAAATCTTTTGTAACATTATAAATGTCTTTGTTGTAACTTTTGATCAATTTAATTCATCCTTGATGAATAAAAGTATTGATTTCTTTTATTTAACAACATTAAAAATCTTACCGATCCAAAACGTTTGACTGGTAGTGTAGTTTATTCATCTACTAGTGGTGTAACCGTACACTATATATGATGATGATAATTTGGATGCAAAACATGTCAGCGATATATTTTAGAATAAAGTTAGAATTAATGCTCTCCCATTCTAATCGTTTTACTTTATCGGAATGGGACGAAACTTGGGATAGGTTTTGGCACTTGATGTAAAAACACACACACAAAAAAAATCATAAACATGATTCGAAAAGGTTAAATGGTCCTGAAAAAAAGTCACACATATTGTTCGTGGTCAAAAATGAGCAGACTGGAAATTAATGGGAGACGAATTTCACATTCTCACTGAAAGCTCATTTTTTGAGAAATCAACCTCAAATTTGGAACATGACTTATTTAGATTTATGACTTTGATTTTCTCATAGTTTTAGAGTAAAAGTGTTTTGAAAAATAAGTATTTGGTATAATTTATTTTTAATTTTTCACAGAAATAAATGTAAAATTTTATAACTTTTTTCAAGTTCACTTTTTTCTTCTTAATTTTTTTCATTTTCAGGTCTATGCCCAAAAAGTGAATAAATGGATTATAACAGCTGGATAAATACCATAAAAATCCCTAAAAATACTAAATATTTAATAAAAAATATTATCGAATTAAATATATATTACAATCATTTCATTGAAGAAAAAAAAAAAAAAAGTATTTTTTGACCAACACGCAAACAGCTCATTCTTACTCATCCGGCATCGGCTCGCTCGCTCTGTGTTCTTCGGTATTTTTCAAAGTATATGTTTCTAAACAATATTGTCCATTCTAGAGGAGAAACTGAGTTGCTCACAGAGAAGTTCTTCACAATTGTTAAAAAAAAAGTGTTCGTTTGGAACACACACACACACAAACACACACACACTGAACCAGAAGACGTCTAGCGTCACCCCCCCCCCCGCTCACCTGACCCATCATAGTCTCCTTGTACTGCTTCTTCTGAGTGACCTTGATGGGCGGCAGCTTGGAGACGGCGGACACGAGGAAGTTCATGAGGAGATCCTCACAGTTGGCCAGCTGGTCCACCATGCTCTTCAGGCTCGTGGGCAGGAGGTGCGTGTACAGGAAGTGGTAATATCTGGAAGATATAACATTATAAATATATATAATATATGTGACCCTGGATCACGTCACCAGTCTCGAGTCGCACGGGTTTATTTGTGGCAATAGCCAACAATACATTGTATGGGTCAAAATTATTGATTTTTCTTTTATGCCAAAAATCATTAGGATATTAAGTAAAGATCATGTTCCATGAAGATATTTTGTAAATTTCCTACTGTAAATATATAAAACATGTATTTCTGTGAGTGAATGCAGCACAATCGCCAACATAAATGAACAACTTTAAAGGAGATTTTCTCAATGTTTCGATTTTTTTTGCATCCTCAGATTCCAGATTTTCAATAGTTGTCTCTCAGCCAAATATTGTCCTATCCTAACAAACCATACGTCAATGGAAAGCTTATTTATCCAGCTTTCTGATGATGTATAAATCTCAATTTCATAAAATTGCCCCATGTGACTGGTTTAGTGGTCCAGGGTCACATATGGACATCATCAAGGACAGGCGGAGACAACCACATCATTCATGCAAAAGCTCAATAGGACAATGAACACAATTTGTTGGGCTGGATAATAGATATTGATTTTTCATTTAACTGCAGAAATCCCAATATCAGACTTTTAATCAATATTTTTAATGCCCTCTGTAATGCTAAAGTGTTCTTGCAACAGGTTTCTAGCCAAATCATGTTTGTCATCATATTCGGATTATTCTTCATTTGTGGTGGCAGGTAGTGTGCTAAAACTAATTCAATGTTTCTGTGAATTGAAATAAAGCTGAAATACAATAAAATATTTTTAAATTAAAAATTAAAAAAGAAAATCTGAAATGATACCTTGGCAAGTAACCTTGGTAAGTACCTAAGTTGACGCACAAAATTATTAACTGGAAATAAATAAAAAACTAAAATAAAAACTAAACCTGAATAGAAATATAAAAATAATAATAATGATATTTTTTTTTACAAAAGCACATAATTAAATGACTACAAATTAAACTGAAATTAACATGAAATTTAACAAATCTAAAAATAAAAGCTAATTAAAAATATTAATAAAACTAAAACAACACTGCTTTGCAATTGCAACAATAGAAATTTGCACTTTTTTAAATTAATTTACTGTATTTAATTAAACATGCATAATTATATTGCTAAGAAAATAATAATAATAATAATAATAAGGAAATAATTTAATACATATTTTGTTCTATTTGAACTACTTCCTTTACTTCATCTTTGTAAAGATCATGCATATATTTTGTACTTAAATTGTTTGAAAGACAGTAACATCACAGATCAATTTTTATAATTTAAAAAAAATAATAATAATTCTATTTTAAATAAAATAAAAATGTATCTGACATAAGCATAAGCAGCTGTCACCAGCATTATTAAGTTAAATGTCATTAAGCTTTTACTGGATTTATCAAACGTTTTAAACACACAGCCAAAAGGTGTGTTATTTTGACACATTTCTACCTCGTCTGCCTAAAGAACTAGTAACTGAATCAAATCAGAACTGAATTGAAACCTTGTAACTCAGATTGAGAAGTTGTTGCACAAACACTCTCAGACGCGATTTAGAAACCAGGAAAACTACCATTCAAGAGATTAGGGTCGGTTTTAGAGAGAAGTCTCATTTATTTGATCAAAAATACAGTAAAAATTCTGAAATATTATTACAATGTAAATCAGCTTTTTTCTATGTGAATATACAGTAAAGTGTAATTTATTCCTGTGATCAAAGCTGAATTTTCAGCATCATTACTCCAGTCTTCAGTGTCACATGATCCTTCAGAAATCACTCTAATATGATGATTTGAGGATCAAGAAACATTTATGATTATCACCAATGTAGAACACGGTTCATATTTTTATGGAAAATAGTGATGCATTTTATTTTTCAGGATACTTTGATGAATAGAATGTTGAAATTCAGCATTTATCATGTTTAACTGTAACTTTTGATGAATTTAATGCATCTTTGCGGAATTAAAGTCATATTTTCTGCCAAAAACCCCCCCGAACTCTTGAATGGTTGATCTTTCGGCAGCAGAAACTGTGTCAACAAACTAATTTGCACATAACAGTCCTGAAGCTGAAGGCGCTGGCCTCATTTCTTCTGTTTCTACAGTACCTGTGGTAAATGGCAGCTCCGGTGAGAACCATGGAATAATCATTGGTCCATTTGGAGGTGTAACCCCAGCGCTCCTTATTATTGTCCCAGAAATGACTTCGGGCCGGATATCCCACAATCCTCTCTGGGAAACTCTGCCACACCGTGAAGGCGAAGTCCACCTGCAAGACAACATCGAGCTCGAGTTAGAAGCCGCTCGCCAAACCAGCGCTATAAAGATATAAAGACTTAACCCTCACACCGTGTCCTAACTACACATGACGCGCAATAAAAATCATCTTTTCCATGTTAATCCGAGTGTTTGTCATATCCAGCCGCGACGGCGACATGCGACGATTCTACTTTAGAAATGGTTTCTATTTTTCTGCGACGTCGCGCTGGAACAACAAACACAAAGTGTGGCGATGATAATCTCAGGTGCTGTTTATGTGCTTTATTTAATGTTTAAAGCGTGTCATGTGACTCTGAATATCATTTAGTGCTCCAGCTTTATAGCTGTAAAAGCAATAGTGGATAATTCACCTCAGATCTTGAAATTAAACAAATGGAAACAAAGAACGTTCAAACTGTGAACAAACAAGTGTATTCTTTGACAAAGATTGTTTTACTAACTCAGCCTATGTGTGTTTAATAATGTTTAAATGGTTTAATATTTGTGAATTTGATTATATAGCTACCAGAGCATGTGAGCGGAGTGGAGCGGGAGCGGGCGGATCTTGGACAGAGCGCAGAGCGGCATTTTTAAAAGGACGGAGCGTCGCCTTATTTCCCGCTCCAATTTCGCTCCGCTCACACCACGAGTCTGAAGCATGCTCAGTCAAACCTAAACCAGGATCCATCTGTCTTGCACAGTCATCAACAGTAGACTATTTTCAGTCAAAACTCGGCTCAATAATGGAGTTCAAAAAGTAGGCTACTTCAAAAAGGAAAATGAGAAGTCATACAGGTCAGGTGTACTATTAATATAACTAACTAACAATGATAATGTGGTACAAGAAAACGAATGTGGAGACATCGTTTCAGTCAGCAAAGATTCATTTTGGAATCTCAAAAGACACATGGGGGAAGAAAACGCTGGGAAGAAAACAAAAGGTTAGCAAATTGAATACGGTAACTTGTAACAAAGTGTAAATTAAATATAGCGTAATATTCAAACAAATTCGTTTTTTCATTCAAGTAGACCTAATGGTTCGTTTTATTTAGCCGAATCTGTGTCGTCCGTAATAATATTTATATTATTAGGCCCATTTATTCGTTTAATTTTACAGCAGTTTGTGTGTATGGAAGCCAATTTTAATTTTAATCGTGCGCGTTGCGCAGAAGTTCACTTATCAAAATTCTGGCCTTATAGTTAATTTACTTTTAAAAAATGTATCATATTTTTGTTTATATAATTTTTATTTAGATTATTAGGCCCATTTATTCGTTTAATTTTACAGGACTTTTTGTGTAGGCTATATTCCTTCTTACATAAGCCTGTAATTTGAAATAAAACATTTCTATTTGAAAAATGTTGTTGTTACTCATTCTTTAGGAGGTAAGGCTGTGGTCTAAGCTAAAAGTGATATACATGTAGATTTTTTTCCTTTTTTGGAGCGAGCGGGGGGCGATTTGAGTGGAGCGTGAAGCAAACCTCGTTGAGCGCTGAGCGATAATGAGCGGAGCGGCCTGATGTAGCTTTGAGCGGGGGAGCGGAGGGGTGAACAGTTCCGTGAGCGATGAGCGGAGATTCTCACCGCTCCACTCCGCTCACATGCTCTGATAGCTACTTATCCATTTTCTTGCGAGTGCCGTCAAGATTACTCTCTGGTGCCGCGAGACTCCGCCCACACGCTGTTCTGATTGGCTGACTCCGCCCACACACTGTTCTGATTGGCTGACTCCGCCCACACGCTGTTCTGATTGGCTGACTCCGCCCACACACTGTTCTGATTGGCTGACTCCGCCCACACGCTGTTCTGTTTGGCTGTTGGTTTTGATTGATTGATTTTGGCGCATCTCGTAGTTGTCGCTGGAATCTTATCGCATCGCGTCTGGTTAGGACACGTTGTCATCCTTCGCTTGGGTCATTTTGACCTGGATTTATTTTTTTATATTTTTTTTTAAATTGAGTGTTCATCAGAGGGGTCCAAGACCCCTGGGACTTTTGTCGCACTTGAACCACGAATACACACAAAAACAAATTTTTTAGATGGATTCGAGGAGATTTGTGGTTGAAATTTTAAAAAGTAACAAATCCTTCCCTCACGGGTCAATTTGAATGTAATGCGAGGAATGCTTCAGCACACACAGAAAAACCTAAAAATGCTCAGAATTCAAACTAAAAATGCTAAAACTTTACCAAAGAATGATTTTTATAAATGTCTACGTGTGTATCTGAATGCATACTGAAGAGAACCGACTTTAGGACCCAGTGGAACAGCTCATTTGCTCCATATAGAGCTATAAAGCCATCTAGTGGCTAGAGTCATGAAATATCATAATATATTATTATTTTTTTCCCACAAGAGGTCGGCAAAGACACACACTGTAAGATATTTTGAGTTGAATTAAAAGGGTTATGCATGAAATTGTGAGTCATTTTGAATTTAAGGTGAAATGTGAGTAATGTGCTTAAATTACAAAATTACTATTTATTTATAATTTAATGATTAAATCAAGTAATTTAAAGGTAAATAAAATAAAAAATAACAAAAAATCTCCAAACATTTGCATTAAAAAAACCCCCAAAAAAGTATAATTTTAAGATATAAGATTCTGGACCTGCGAGGGAAGGATTTGTTTCAGGACGCAAAGGGAAGGAACGAATAAAGAATGAAAGCTTTCTCATGACAAAAGCCAGACACAAAGATCCACGCTTGCAAAGCTGAGGCTGAGAAGATGCCCTCCTTTTTCTGAGATCAAAGCATTTAAACACACAATTACTGAAACACATCAATAGTGTGAGCGGTGGATCTGAAGTCAGCAGAACTGAAACACACACACACTGAGATTATACAGCGTAACTCCACCGGCAGGACATGTGCGGCTCCTGCTGTATAAACGGGGATGAAGAAAGAAAGAGAGAGAGAGAGAGTAACTGGAGTTTTCTGCAGTGTGGACGAGATAACGCATGATTAAAGGAAGACAGGTTTAGGCGCTGGACTTCAGCTGACTCGGATAAGGAACGGACAGAACGAAGCGGAGAAGAGGAGGAACGAGGGATGAAGAGGTCGAGTCGAGATGGTTATGGGTGGAGAAGTGCAGTGGTCTCCAGATCTGAAAGGTTGTGTGTTTAATCCCAGAACAGCGATAAGAGGGTTACGATCCGACATCTACACTAGTGTTCACTGTAAGAGATGCTGATTTAATTCAGAGAACACACTCTCTCGTCCTCTAAAACACCGAAAACAGCCGGAGCATTTCCCATCTCTGATCGCTTCATTAAACAAGCCGATCTGGATACTGTACTGATCAAACTTTATATGTAAATGACCTCTGTTATGATTGGCTATATCAACTGATGAGTGAGATTAATAATAGCAAACGTATACATATATAAACAAATACATGTATTCTTGTAGGGTCAAACTTAATTTTTATCAATATATACAGTATAGATATTGATGCATTATACACACACACACTCTCACACAGTATATATTGATGATAATTAAGTTCGACCATACAAAATTTTTAATTGACTTCACTTTTTTTAAACCAACCATCTGGGTTTAATTTACTAAAAATAAAATAATAAAAACAGGCAAGAAAAAAAACAAAAAAAAACATACTTAAGCTGCTGAGTTTCAATCACCTTAAATAAATAAATTCATAAATAAATGTTTATAGATGTTAATCAGCTCTGATGTCTTCAAAATATATATATATTTTTGAATTTTTATTAACTATATTATTAACTAATAGAGATGGATTAAATGTGTCACTAAATCGCACACAATAACTTTGACAGTCCTGTCATAAACCATCGCGGACCTCGTGCCGAAGACACCAAAACTGTCAAGAAGGAAGATGATATTCACACCATGAATAGAAATAAAGATGATATTCACACCATGAATAGAAAGAGAAAATAAAAAAAGAAACTTTCCATCAGCAGAAATAAAGAGCGGTGACAGAGGGAGGGGTGTGTGTGTGTGTGTGTGTGTGTGTGTGTGTGTGTGTGTGTGTGTGTGTGTGTGTGTGTGTGTGTGTGTGTGTGTGTGTGTGTGTGTACCTCAGTGGTGGACAACACCGTGTCCTCGTCCAGACTGAACACTGCATCGCTGATGATGCTGTCGTATGGCTGGAACCGGCTGCTCATGACCTGCAGAAAACACACACACACACACACACACACACACACACACACACACACACACAGAGATCAGATATATGATACAGTCTTAAAGCCTGTTCACACCGAGAACCAGAACTACAGTCAAACCAAAAATTATTCACAAACCAGATATAATGTTTTATATTTTTTCACTAGTGTGTGCAGGACACTATAGTTCATTGATGTAAGTGAGGAGAGCAAAATAAAGTAAACTGTGACATATTATACCCAAATATTCTTCATACAGTGACTACCAGTGACATTTATAAAGATTTGGAACCAAAAAGGATTCAGACACTTTGAGCTGATCATGTTTTGCTGAAGTGTGTTTTCTTTAATTGCTAATGCTCTTTTTACACACAGACTGAACACAATGAAGCATTGCTTGGTGATTGGTTGAGCTAAACTGGTATTATCTAATTGTGTAGTTAAATTTAACAGCTGACAGATATTCAACATAATTCATGTGTGAGACAGTCTAACAGAAGGACGGACAAAACCAGTCAAATATCAACTGAGTTCTGCTCATATTTTATTATCATTTTCTAAACTATAGCGAATAAACTGTGATAATGTGAGAAATGTTGAAGGTGTCTGAATAAATGTTGGCTCTCACCAGCAGAGATCGCTCTGTTTATTAGATTGTGCTGCAGTTTTGTCGTCTGTCACTTTAAATGCTCGAGCTCTTGGATTTTGATTGGCTGACAATCACTCATTCAAGTGTGAACTGCTACTCTTTTACATTTACAATGGTTTTTAGTTCTATATGTCTGTGTAAACGGGCCTTTAAAGAGGGAAAAATGCACATCTTTATGTTTCTTTTCTTGTTTGGATTAAAGTCCACATATTTGGTTATTGTGTGTGTGTGGCTGGTCACTAATAAGAAGAGGAAATTTACAATATGAGACTTACAATAAGCAGACCACATGCATTACAGTCCTGTCACAGACGCACACAACAACAGGCCACACACACACACACACACACACAAACAAACGCACACACACACAAACAAACGCACATGCAAACACTTTATTTCAACTTTTGTCAAAACACACACAGACGACTCGAGCCTCAACGGCACAAAATGTCAAAACAGTGTCGGAGTCATAAATGCACCGAAAGAGGACTGGGTTAAAAGCACAAGCAACTGGAAATAACACACACACACACACACACACAGACGGCAGTGCTGCAGGAAACTCCACATGCTATCTGCACTTCTAGAAAGCCAGCGCCACTATATGAAGGTGAAAGATGAGGAAGACCCGATTAAATCTAACACAGGAAATCTCACATCTCAAACACACAGACAGAGAGAGAGAGAGAGAGAGAGTGTGTGAGAGAGAGAGAGAGAGAGAGAGAGAGAGAGAGAGAGAGAGAGAGAGAGAGAGAGAGAGAACAGTGTTTACAGTCACCAGGAAATCCAAATGGAATATTTTGTTTATTTTTTTTATGGAATATTGCAGTATTTATTATAAATTAATTATCCATGCACATCATTTTTTAATTCACGTTCCTGATAATCTTGAATCAGAATAACTTCCCCTCATCTCTTCTCTTCTCTTCTCTGATGATGAGGGCGGGGCAACCTGTCAATCACGTGAGATCAGCCAATAGCAAACCACAACCATCCAATCAATTCCCCACAGACACAATCAAGCCCCGCCCACATTTGTTCTCGCTCCAGAAGCGTTTCACTCGGATATACGACAGAAAAGACTATCGCAACTTCTGTTTCATGCCAACTTTAAAGGAAACCTGTTTGGAAACGATCATTTGCCGCCTCTAATAAATCCAGTTTGGTGCAGAACTGTAGAATGCACACACATTTCTGCAGTGGAAAATATTCAGCCGAAACAGCAGCAACAAAAAAAAAAAAAAATCTATTTTGTGTATAAAAGGTAAAGATGTCAGCTTTGTTTAACTGAACAAAAATTATGCTAAAGTATGTAAAGTTTGTTTGGCTGAAATATTGAGAGGACTTCATTACAACTAGTGTAATTATCATCTGAGAGCAGCAGGGTATAATTACATACATCTGATTACTAACATTTTTGGTTTTGGTTTCCAGCTAAATGAAAATGTTAATTTCGGTTTCAGTAAATAAAAAATATTTCTGTGCATCACTATTATATATTTATATATATATATACACACAATCAAATTTTCTTTTTAATTTTGCAAAATAATAAATATATATATACAAACACACATTTATTGTGCAAAATGAAAAAGTGTGTATATATGTGTGTGTGCGTGTGTGTGTATGTATTTAAATATTTAAAATATCTTTATTGCATCAAATTTTGTGTTGATATAACTAAACTTTAATATTTAATATTCACAAAATTTCACAGAATAACTTATACTAATAAGTTAGTATTATACTTATACTAATTAATAATATATTAATAACTTTATTAATAATAATAACTTCACAATCCAATCAAATCCCAAATGGCTATAAATCAAGTCCCGTCGTATATTATTTCCCTTCGACTATTCCACTTCATCCATAAACTAAAGCACTTCTCAGTATGTAGTTGTTGTTGTGTAATGAAAGGCAGTCAGGCCGCAGGGAGAGAGACTGAGGCTCAGTTTTCTCTGCAGGACCTCAAGATTCGGGAAGAACGCGAGTGTTTAAAAAGGAAAATGCCCAAAGCTACTCTTCAGTGCAGTGTGGGACCAGGCTGTCAATCATGGCTTAAAAGAGCTGTCTCCTCGTCAGCCAGTCTGGGTGGGAACACGCACACACACACACACACACACACACAGAGCAAACAAGCGAGCCACAAGCCATACACACCACAGGCTGACTGGCACGACTTCACTGCTCTCTTCCCTCAGCCAGAGGAAAACTAATCCCTCTCTCCACTCCAGACACTGGGAAACAACACTCACAGTCCCTCTCTGTTCCTCAGCTTTAGCCTAGACCACACACACACACACGCACACACACAAGCTAGGGATGCAGCGTTGTGTTTACTGTAATATACGGTTTCATTCCAAAGCTGAATTTTCAGCATCATTACTCCAGTCTTCAGTGTCACATGATCCTTCAGAAATCACTCTAATATGATGATTTGATGCTCAGGAAACATTTATGATTATTATCAGTGTTGTAAACAGTTGTGCTGCCTAATATATTTGTGGAAAAAGTGCTGGATTTTATTTTTCAGGATTCTTTGATGAACAGAAAGCATTATAAGTGTCTTTGCTGTCACTTTAGATCAATTTACTGTGTTCTTGATGAATTAAAGTATTAATTACTTGTATTGTATTAAAAATTGTATTGACCCCTGCATTCACAAAGTTTCATGCATTTTTGATTATATTTTTAGAATTTTAATGTGGCACATCTAATAATGAGAAAATGCTCATTTTTCAGCTTTAACGTGCAAAAAGGAAATGCGCATATTTAAGTATCATAGAATGGAAAAACTATGAGAAAACCCTACAGAAACTCTCTCTCACCTTGTTCTCTCCTTCGATGACAATAATGGGCACTGAAGTGGCCGGCCATCGATGCTTGGCGGGCAAAGGCTTGTCACAATTCCACAACACGATAATCTGAGAAGAAACAGAACGAAAGAGAGATCAGCAAACAAACGTTTTGCATTTCTATCACTAGCCGCGTTTCCGTTACCCTTCAAATTGCGCAAATTGAAATTATGAATTGAAAATACGCCCATGGAAACACGTCATTTTCACAAAAACTCCCATTTATCGCGTAAAAACTTTTTTGCTCGCATGAGGAGGTTTTTCAGGTGATTCGAAAAATTTATATTTCGCAAAACTGCAATGAAAACAGTTTTTGAGCATTTACAGTCACCTGACGTAGATGACGCGGTGTGTTTGGACAGAATACGAGACAGAGCTCTTTATTAAATTCATAAAAGACAAAATAATTACAGGAATAATGGATTCTAAACCTCCAGAAGAAGAAACACCCAGAAACTCCTCATATGAGCCGCTCACAAGTATAATAAGGGTCGTTCCTTACCATTAATGCTTGGAAAACACACACACATCTCCTTCAATTAATAATAATGGCCAGTGCAGTGGCTGGGATATAGTACATAAACCTATGGAAGCTTGTTTCCGCCACAAAATAAAACATTTTAAAAGATAATTGCGACTTTTTATCTCACAATTGCGAGATATAAAGTCAGAATTGCGTGAAATAAAGTCGAAATTGCGTGTTATAAAGTCAGAATTCTGACTTTTTTTCTCGCAATTGCGACTTTATATCACGCAATTCTGACTTCATAACACAATTGCGAGTTTATATCTCGCAATTCTGACATCTTTTCTCAGAATTGTGAGATATAAACTCACAATTATGATATATAAAGTCCAATTCTAAGGAAAAAAAACACTTTTTTTTTTTTTACCTCAGAATAGTTTATATCTCACGATTCTGACTTTATAACACGCAATTGTGACTTTATATCTCGCAATTGCGACTTTATATCTCAGAATTGTGATTTCATATCTCGCAATTGTGAGAAAAAAAGTCAAACAATTATTATTATTTATTTATTATTCAGTGGCGGAAACAAGCTTCCATATAAACCTACCAACGTCCGTCGCTGTGATTTTTGGAATGACTTTTCGCGAGAGGATAAAATGTAGTTTTAGTCGCATAACATCGGTTAATGGAAACGCCGTCATTTCGCAATAGTTTTTTTTCGACATTTAGAAAAAAAAAAAAAAAAGAAAAAAAAAAGAAAAAAATCATTGTCACGAATCAAAAAAGTCACGTTAATTCAATCTGATCCAGTGCTCAGCTTATATGTTTCTAATAACACAAGACATAATATTACGTCATATATAATCATACAAAGCCACACTTAAATAAAGCATGTGACAGTGATGTGTGTGAAGTTCAAACGCATTTATTTTATGATCGTGTATCTGGATTTCGCATTAGTCCCAAACCTGACAGCGTTACAGGGATTCGGTGTCGGTTTCAGTTTACAGCTTCGAACAGCCGAGAGGTTTTTACATTCAGTTTGTTTTGTCACTTTCAAGTGTGTTTGAGTGATTACACCTCCAGCTGAAGCGACTGGCTCTGGTTTTACGTTAACACTCATAAATGTTTCATGCGGAGCGTTTTTAGAGCGGCCCTTCTTCCTCTCAGAGTGTGTGTGTGTGTTGGTTCTCAGAGTCGGGTTAAATAACTCATTAAGAGCGCTGGAGTGTTTGGACTCAACCCAACACTCGGGGTTTTCAGAGTCGAGAGTTAGTGAGTTTACATGCACAAGCAAACGCTGATAGACTATCAAAAATCAGCTCCTTCTACAAGCCCACAAGAAAAATAAATGAATATAAATGAGAATTTAAAACACTGAAGTGATCAGGTTTGACATCAAAACATGAACACAAGTGCGCAAACTGAATAAGCCGACAGAAAAGCAATCAAAGGCATTGAAAGAGAAAGATCGAGGCTCGCTGATCAGGTTTATGAAGTTTCCCCTATACAAATAAAAAAAGTTAACATATCAATTTAAATAAATTATTAAAATGTATTGATGTAAATATTTCAATTGAATTGAAATTAAAATCAGGTGTTTACACGTACAACAAAACTGATAAGACTATCAAAAATCAGCTTCCACAAGAAAAATAAATGCATATAAATAAGGATTTTATATCATTGAGGTTCTCTGGTCATGACATAAAAACATCAGGCTTATAAATAATAATTCCCCAATAATAAAGAAAAAATATTTAAATTGAAATTACTCTATTGAAATTAAAACAACAATTATTACACTTAAATTGAAATTAAAATCGTATACTAATTATTATAATAATCTTATTTTATTTTTTCTGTGGGACTTTTTGTTGTTAACAAGCGCAACTTTCCCCAATAAATCAAAAATATATAATATTAAAACTTATTTTAATACAACATTTATTAAATTTAAATCTTATTTTATTTTTCTGTGGCAGTTTTGGCTAACGAGTGCAACTTTCCTAAATATATATATTTTTTAAATAAATACTTAAAATGTATTGAAATTAATATAACATTTATTATATTTAAATTAAAATTTCATTTTTATTTAATTACTTTATATACAAAATTATTTTAATATAATTTATAATTTATATTATATTACATATAAATTTTATAAATCTGTACTGAAATTAGTATAACATCCACATTATATTATAAATTGTCTAATATGATATGCGTTGGGAAAGACTCCGGCTCGATCGCTGTTTTATGAGCAGCATTTCTCCACACGCTAGAGCTGATTAAACTGGAAAAGCACTATATTTATATTAATGCACTCGTTTTAATGCGCTGGTGATATAAACATCCATCCAGCCTTTTACTTAACCACATCTTTCATTTCATTAAGTCCCAACGGCAGATTCACGCCGCTCTCGGAGCACAGAGCAGAAGAAAGCAAGGCTGGACTGTCTAATGATATTACACGCAGGAGGATCAGGCCTCTTCAAACTTTAAGCATTCCATAATCTATAATAAGATCAGAGACATAATTAAACTACTTAAACTCTTAGAAACAAAACAAAGCCTGAAGGTTTGGATTTTCTGATAACGCAGACCGTGTTCATGGATTTTGCTGAAGCATGTAGACAGATTCTGAGTGAAGCCTCGGGGGATTCAGCTATCAGTCACCGGTTAAGTGCGGTTTCTAGTTTAAAACATAAACACTGTCATAATTCAAGGATGTAACCGTGTTTTACCCAAAGTTTTTAAAGTCTTTTTTTTAATTACATAATTAAAGGATTAAATGGGATTTAAGGGAACAAAGAAAAGGAAGGATGAAAAAAGGTCTAAATGTAGTTGTGACGTTATCAATTTAAACTATTTGCAAATAATATTTCATTTTTAAAATATGCACACATTTACTCTTATTTGCATGTGGGGAAAATGCAACACATGTAATCATGTAGAAGATAAGATGATAGCATGGCACATTTATATCGTAAAACAGTTAAATATTAAATGTTTAGTTACATCTTTCCATGCACTCTTTTACTGTTATACTATAGTGCTGTTGAATGCTGGATTCTGATTGGTTGACGAACGTTATGAGGTGGCAATTAATTTCAGGGAAACGGACAGAAAAAGTAGTTCCAGGCAGGTTTTGACTGCATTACAGCTCTATATCACTTCGCCAAATGATTTCAGTTATTTCAAAGGTCTTTATAGCCGACAACAGCAAAAGAACCAAAACCCACAGCGACACTGATCACGTAAATAAATATAGTAAACAATAGGAGAAAAAAAAACTAAATGTTTTTTGCCACAAAATTACGCTTTATTATGTATATAATATAATATATAATATAATATAATATATAAATTATATAATATATAATATAATAAATATAATATATAATATAAAAAAAGCGCTGCTCTGATGATTTTATCAGTAAAATAGTTTAGCAACTTAAAAATTACTTGAAGTTTCTCAGTAGCGAGGAAATAACAGCGCTGTTCTTGAAGCAGATAAACTTACATTTCACTATTCGTAGAGACGCTGCTGTCGATGATTGAGACTCAGGTTATTCTCTCTCTCTCTAATAACTGCATTATCACTCATTATCTGCTATCAGTGGCTGAAGCCTCTGTTACAAGCTCTAAAACTATGTTTTGTAATTAGCAACGGTGGCGTGAGGCAGATAAGAAATTAGTCCAACACACAAGAGCGTTTTAAGGACAAAAATGTCTGAAATGCAACATCTGACCTAGGGTGACCATATTTTAGTTTTCAGAAAACAGGACGGGGGCGTGGTTTGGGGAGGCGTGGTTGATGGGCGGGGGCGTGGTTTGCGGAGGCGTGGTTAATGGGTGGGGGCGTGGTTTGGGGAGGCGTGGTTGATGGGCGGGGCGTGGTTTGGGGAGGCGTGGTTAATGGGTGGGGGCGTGGTTTGGGGAGGCGTGGTTAATGGGTGGGGGCGTGGTTGGGGTGAATGCATCAAAAAATACTTGACAAATGCATTCACAACCTCTATGTTATTGTACTTTAATACATAAAGTAATACATCCTTTCCATTCAATGTTTGGCCCGCAACAATAGAATACATTTTTTTTTTTTTTTTAAGTTTAGCTTTTAACACATTTTACATGACACTATTTCTTTTCATGGCCATAGCATAGGTTAAAAATCTACTACTAAAATAAAAGATCTACTACACTATTTCAGTAAAAAAAACAAAAAAAAAACAATTTCAATCCTCCTGATGTTCTCTTGTAGCCTATACTTTCTTTATGTGGGCTTCAGGGTCGCTAGCACCTTTATTTGACACTGACACGTGCGTGCCAGCTTTGCAGTTCATGCATTCTGCTTTACACGGATCCCGACCGAAACGAAAACATGGGAATTTTCTCTGTAAATCATCTGTGAATTTACATCTGGGCTTTTTTTTTTTTACGCAGTTAGCTACTTACATCTTATCTCGCACTTGACCGTAAACTGAAGCGTCGCTGCTAAAATTCTGTGAACGTAAAGTCCGCCTACTTTGATTTGATTGGTCATTTCAAATATTCTGACACTGACAGACCAATGAGGCTGAGATGAACACACACACACACACACACACACACACACACACAGGCCTCTGTATCTGACGTGCTCTCTGCTTGCCGCTGCGGATTGAGGAACGCGCTGATTATAACAAGACGGGGCGAAGCCGAAGCCGGTTTCATATGTTTTGTGTGCAAACTGCAAAGGCAAGCGCCAGTCAATTTAAAGTACACGCGTAATGGCCCAATGAAAAATAATGAAAACCAGGACATTTTCATCACTTTATAAAAAACAGGCAGGACGGCCAGGACAGGACGTGAAAACAGGACATGTCCTGGGAAAACAGGACGTTTGGTCACCCTATCTGAACAATATTTTAAGGTGTGGTAACCGATCTGTTAAATTATTAGAAATAATCATGGCTGCATTTCCACATCTAGTGTGCTTTATTTTCTAACATTTCAATTACACAAAAGCGTTGTGTTGGAATTCACACTCGTCTTCTGTGAGCAGTAAGCCCCGCCTTCTTTGATTCCATTGGTCATATCAATCATTCTGACATTGACGAACGCCGAGGCAGACCAGACTAAAAAACTTAAAGGCCCCCTGTAGTCAATCACTTTATCCCTTAAAACTCATCTTTGATCACCACAATTACATATTTAAAAGTTTTTTCCTTAAAAAAATATCTTGAATGTAACTCGACACTCATTTAGTATGCGTGGTTCTATGAATATGCAAATGAGCCCCGCCTCCACTCACTCACTCAGCTCAGAGATCCACTGGTTGACGATCACACGTTGATCTGATTGGTTACAAGGTAGTTTGTGACGTCAGAAACACCAGCGATTTCAAAGCGTGTTTTTGAGACTGTCTTTGGTTCACTGCAGTTTTAAGGAGGAAATACTCAGCAATGGAGTCGACTTATGAATTTACACATGCTTTGTCTTAAAGCAGATTAAAAACACCACATAGACACATAAACAAGCTGGATTTTCACCACAGGGGGACTTTAAAACTTTTTGCCATCCTAACATCAAGAATATCTAATACTGCGGGGGGCGATTAGGCAATATTCATTGATTGAGAATTGTTATGAAACACATCTCGTTTCTAATATATCGTTTTTTATTTATTTTTATGACCTTAACATGCAAAGCATTTTAAGACTTTTAAGGCCCTGCAGGGACCCTGAAAGTAGTTTTTCACATGCCTAACTTAAAAGGGTATTTTTATTTGTGTGTCTTTAAACACACACAGCATCTCTCTCAGTTGTGGAGGAGGAGGAACATGCGGAGACTCTCAGCGGTGGGTCCAAATCTCAGTCTCAGAGTCTGTCAGAGCCAGCTCAAAAGACGCCCGTCGTTCTCCTCTCGTTTATTTATATCCCTCCTTCATCTGCGCAGAGACTCCGGGTGATGTATTGTAGCTAAAGGAGCCTAGCATTGCTATTCCCATCCCTGCACTTCAGCTGGAGTAGATTCAGCTCCACCAGAGAAACAAAAGCCAAGCGTTCGTTCGGCTCAAGTCTTTTCAAGCCCTCCCGCGGAGGAGAGAGGAGACGGTCAGAGAGAACCGCCAGCTTGCGTGTGTGTGTGTGTGTGTGTGCAACATGCTTCACACAATCAGTCAGGACATGTTGAATTTCTCTCTCTCTCTCTCTCTCTCTCATGTTAGAGAGGAATCAATACGTATCAGTTCCCAGGCTGGTAAACACTTCAGAAGGCTCTGGATCCCATGGAAACTCTCCTCTGTGAGGTTTAAGAGGGGTGTAAACTGAGGCGAGCGTCCAGATGCAAAGTGTGCCGCTTCAAACCGCTTCTACCGTTGAGAGATATCCACTCGTCTTCAAGAGGAAAACAACATCGCTCGGCGACCTCATCACATCAAATTGCATAAACAAATTGTATAATTTTCCTAAGGTTCGGATAGCAAAAAGCCTAACGCAGTGGTTCCTCAAACAGGGAGTCAGAGCCCACGACACGGTCCAACGGGACCTTATAATCATTTCAAATAAGACTAAATATACTTTAACCCTCTGGGGTGGACGAACGTGCCGCTGCGTTCTGGTGAATTTTATCCACATAGCAGCTAAATCGTCATTTTTTTGTCATACAGAAATCATCATTCGAAACTGTAAAGGGTCTATTTATTAGTGTAAACTCATAATAATGACAAAACTTTGTGCTTTTGTAAAATAAAGAAAACAAACAGGGTGTGTATTCTGCCGTCTCTGTATCCGTTAACTTTTTTTCTGAAACGCGTCACAAAAATTGAACTGAAACTCAGCGAATACTTGCCACACACACAAGAGATGTGTCTTTAGAAAGCTTGAAGTGTCTCTATGAATATCAATCAATTCAATTATTAATTGGGTAGAAATTGCTATTTTTTTAAGTAAAATATAATGTAAAAAACCCCCCTGTAATCATAAATGAAAAAAAAAAAACGTAAATTCATTTTTAATAAAACGTAAACTCTGAAAAACATTCCTTTGTTGAAACTGCTTCTTTTTGTGGAAGTATTATTTGAAATATTTATAATTATTTTAAGTATTTGTCATATTATAAATATACTTTAAATATTAAAATATTGATATAAATATTCTAAATTAATTTATACTGTCACTCCTAGTTTCTGTAAATAAAAAAGTTTGAAATGGAGCAGCTTTTTCTTTACAGTAGAAGAATTAAATGTATGTACAGTAGTACATATATTTAATATTTTAGTAGTAATTTATTCATTTAAATATTTGTAAGTCATCCTGGGACCCAGTGAAAGTTTGCTGAGGCCCCCTGGTTGAGAACCACTCATTAAATGTCATTAATTAAAAAAATATATAAATATTGAATTATTAATTAAATTTAAATTAATAAAAACATATTGATGATGAAGCACTAACGCCAGATTTTGTCTTTAAATCATCTTCATTTGGATCTTTTCTCTGCAAATACTAATAAATACGCAATATTTTTTTTCCCATTAATTTCCTGAATTAGTCAGGCATGTAAAGATGAGCTCTTACCTGAGCGCAGTACTGAGATCTGGCCACTGAGACCAGGAGCTTGAGAATGGGTTGAGATTGAGAAACCAGTGGCGTGACAGCATGGATAACAGCGGTGAACTTAGGACTCGGCTTGATTCCTGAAAACAAGAGAATCAGTTTGAGCGGATTAGATAGGAATCATAACCATCCAAAAATGTATAACAGATCTATGCACCACCTATTCATTGAACTTTTTTCATATTTTTTTGCTGATTTTAACCCTCGGGTGCTATCATAGACTGTAAAAAAAATA
>NC_139974.1:39552860-39557860 GCF_963993115.1 Abramis brama
TGTGCAAACCTGGTGAAAAACTACAGGAAACGTTTGACCTCTGTAATTGCAAACAAAGGCTACTGTACCAAATATTAACATTGATTTTCTCAGGTGTTCAAATACTTATTTGCAGCTGTATCATACAAATAAATAGTTAAAAAATCATACATTGTGATTTCTGGATTTTTTTTTTTAGATTATGTCTCTCACAGTGGACATGCACCGATGATGACAATTTCAGACCCCTCCATGATTTCTAAGTGGGAGAACTTGCAAAATAGCAGGGTGTTCAAATACTTATTTTCCTCATTGTGTGTATATATATATATATATATATATATATATATATATATATATATATATATATATATATATATATATATATATAAAATAAAATTTGGATTTCATACATTCATACATTCTTATTCAAACAAAATAGCCATCTCCTCCTCCGTCCTTTTCACCAAAATGTGTTTGGGACAGAAATGTAGGATGTTGGAAAACAACGTCTTTTCTGTTCACCAAATGCCTTTTAATCTTCGCTATTGCTTCAATGCAAATGAACAAGCGTGTGTGTTAAAGTAAGCCAGATATGAGCAGATTCTGCGCAATACACTGCATTTAATATATAACGACGACTCACAAGTATTTGCGTTAAATCTGCACAGATTTGGTTTACACAAACTTCCCCAGTAAACATAGCAAGTAATACGCTAAATTGGCTGAAGCGTATGTTAATTTCAAATGCTGATCGTAAACACTTCCAGCTAAAGTCCTCGGCCATGAGAGCTGTGCGAAAGGGCAAATTAATGTTTCCAATTGAAACTTCAAGTTGAGGTGCAGCTCTGGGTCTCTAAACTACGAGACAAATGACCAAACGCCCTGGTTGTGCCAATCAGCCGTTTCTCCAGCGTCTCGAGAGCGATTGCTTCTCTGGCCTTGAGTGAGGCTCTCAGACGCTGTTAAAACAGACAAAGACTGATAGGATGTTTTATTGTCGTCGTTTCTTTGGTTTATATTGTGCCCTTTGGTGTGAAAGCGGCTTGGCTTAGTGACAGCCTAATCGTTGGCAACTGGAATGGGTTTTCATATCCAAGTCTCTGAGATTGTGTCTTCATAATTCCAGGCTAGAGGCATTGTTGTCGTACAAACGATAAAGGTCTTGTCGAATTTAACTGAGCGGCATCTGGAGAGCTTTCATCATCATGCTGAGATTCAACGCACAGAAATATTCATATGCAGACAGACAGAATCACAGCTGCATAATTAGTTCAGGTGTACGGGGAGGTGAACGACGGAGATGAACTCGTTCTGCATAATGACAATTAGGACTAATCAAGCGTGTCGGAGCAATCTGCACAACAAATACAAGCGTTCAATTAATATTGTAAAGAAACAAGGCGAAGTGTGGAATTTTAGCAGAACCACAAAAATAATGACCAAATCTTTTGTTTTAAATAAAGTTTAGATTTTTTCCTTGCTTTAAAATGTCAATGTTTTGCCATGTCATATTAAATAATTGTACTTTCCTTATATATTATAATGATATATTATATTATGTTTTTTTTTTTTTTGCATAATGCAATATAATATAATCATTTCTTTTTTTTAAATTAAATTCACTTTTATTCAGCAAGGACACCTTAAAATGATCAAAACTGACATTTATAATGTTACAAAATTAGAGATGCACCGATTGATCGGCTGGTGACCGGAATTGGCCGATTTTCACGTGATCGGCCGTGACCGGCGACCGGCCGGTCAGTCTGACAAATGCCGATTTTATGCCGGTCAAATGCACTCGGGTGCCGCATGATTAACATCGCGCAACATCAGCATCACACGTGCACACGGTACACACATGTAGGAAACCTCGTGAATTACGTCCGTTCAGACCGCAAGCGCGTATTTTTTTTCGGCGTGCATGTTAATCAATGAGTGCATTCACAACGGGAGCAGGAGCAGCGCGTGAGCGTCAAGCAGGAGCGTCGCGAGCAGTGAAGCGCGTGTTTCGGCGCCGAGTCCATTTGCTGCACTGCTCACGCTCAATTAAAGGGAAAGCACACTTTTGATGGACAAAATAGCCTAAACAGTGTTTCACAAAAAAAGTGCCCAAAATGCACAGAATTTGCGTGTTTTAACAAGAACTGGAGTAGGCTATGTCAGAAAAGAAAACGAAGACTAATATTTATAGAAAATGTACCCATTTAAACTTGTTTTATTATTCAGTTTGTACAAGTGATTGCGATAGGCCTGTGTGTGTGTGCTTTGAGAAATATCTTTATACTGCAAGGATATATTTATTTTATTTTTTATTTATATATTATTTTATTGCCATTCCCTGTTTTCATACAGATGTTTAGTTTGCTAAATACATATATAAAAAAATTATTAGATATTGAATGTGAAAAGGAAATGGTTCTTCCATAACACTGCACTTTAGATGTGTGTGAATTACCCACACCTGGAGTAATTTATATAGTTCTATTTTATAGCATTTATCTGTTCAAAAAAATATGTACTATGCAAATTGTAAAATGTTCTATTACAGAAAAGATATCAAATAAATATTTGTGTGTGCTGTAAAGTGGTTAGAAAAAATGAAATCGGAATCGGCTAAAATCGGTATCGGCAGGTCAAACTTAATAAAAAATCGGAAATCGGAATCGGCCCAGAAAATTGTAATCGGTGCATCTCTATACAAAATATTCAATTTCAAATAAATGCTGCTCTTTTAAACTTTAAAATCAAAGTATCCTAAAAAACCCACTGTTTACAACATTGATAATCAGAACTGTTTCTTGAGCAGCAACGCAGCATATCAGAATGATTTCTGAAGGATCGTGTGACGCTGATCACAGGAATAAATTACATTAAAAAAAATATTATTCCACAATATTGCTATTTTAACTATTTTGAACAAAAAAATAAATAATTTTACAGGCCCAAACATTTGAATGATTATTATATTATGTTATGATGTTATATGATGTTGTGTTGTTACGTTATGATGTTGTGTTGCGTTATGATGTTGTGTTATGATGATGTGCTGTGGTGTTATGATGTTATGTTATGATGTTGTGTTGTTACGTTATGATGTTGTGTTGCGTTATGATGTTGTGTTGTGAGGATGATGTGCTGTGGTGTTATGATGTTATGTTATGATGTTGTGTTATGATGATGTGCTGTGGTGTTATGATGTTATGTTATGATGTTGTGTTGTTACGTTATGATGTTGTGTTGCGTTATGATATGTTACGTTATGATGTTGTGTTGCGTTATGATGTTGTGTTGTGAGGATGATGTGCTGTGGTGTTATGATGTTATGTTATGATGTTGTGTTGTTACGTTATGATGTTGTGTTGCGTTATGATGTTATGTTACGTTATGATGTTGTGTTGTGAGGATGATGTGCTGTGGTGTTATGATGTTATGTTATGTTATGATGTTGTGTTGTTACGTTATGATGTTGTGTTGCGTTATGATGTTATGTTACGTTATGATGTTGTGTTGCGTTATGATGTAATGTTACGTTATGATGTTGTGTTGTGAGGATGATGTGCTGTGGTGTTATGATGTTATGTTATGATGTTGTGTTGTTACGTTATGATGTTGTGTTGCGTTATGATGTTGTGTTGTGATGATGATGTGCTGTGGTGTTATGATGTTATGTTATGATGTTGTGTTGTTACGTTATGATGTTGTGTTGCGTTATGATGTTATGTTACGTTATGATGTTGTGTTGCGTTATGATGTAATGTTACGTTATGATGTTGTGTTGTGAGGATGATGTGCTGTGGTGTTATGATGTTATGATGTTATGTTATGATGTTGTGTTGTTACGTTATGTTATGATGATGTTATGTTACGTTATGATGTTGTGTTGCGTTATGATGTAATGTTACGTTATGATGTTGTGTTGTGAGGATGATGTGCTGTGGTGTTATGATGTTATATGATATTGTGTTGCGTTATGATGTTATGTTACGTTATGATGTTGTGTTGTGATGATGATGTGCTGTGGTGTTATGATGTTATGTTATGATGTTGTGTTATGTTATGATGATGTGCTGTGGTGTTATGATGTTATGTTACGTTATGATGTTGTGTTGTTATGATGATGTGCTGTGGTGTTATGATGTTGTGTTGTTACGTTATGATGTTGTGTTGTTATGATGTTATATGATGCTGTGTTGTTATGTTATGATGTTGTGTTGTTATGATGTTATATGATGATGTGATGTGTTGTGATGTTATGAGATGTTATGTTATGATGATGTACTGTGGTGTTATGGTGCTGTGTTATGATGTTGTGTTGCGTTATGATGTTGTGTTATGATGTTGTTGTGTTACGTTATGATGGTGTGTTATGTTATGATGATGAGCTGTGATGTTAAGATGTTGCGTTATGATGTTGTGTTATGATGTTGTGTTACGTTATGATGATGTGCTGTGATGTTAAGATGTTATGATGTTGTGTTACATTATGATGTTGTTACGATGATGTGCTGTGGTGTTATGATGTTACGTTATGATGTTGTGTTACGTTATGATGTTGTGTTGCGTTATGATGTTATGTTACAATGATGTGCTGTGGTGTTATGATGTTACGTTATGATGTTGTGTTGCGTTATGATGTTGTGTTGCGTTATGATGTTATGTTACAATGATGTGCTGTGGTGTTATGATGTTGTGTTATGATGTTGTGTTGCGTTATGATGTTATGTTACAATGATGTGCTGTGGTGTTATGATGTTGTGTTATGATGTTGTGTTGCGTTATGATGTGTTGCGTTATGATGTTGTGTTGCGTTATGTGTTGCGTTATGATGTTGTGTTGCGTTATGATGTTATGTAATGATGATGTGCTGTGATGTTATGATGTTGTTGTTGTGTTATGCTATGCTATTATAATTTCTTTCACTTTTTATTCAAATAATTTAAATATCATCATGATGCATCTTTTGACTCATCTTCCAACTAAGACTAAAAAACCCTTTGCAGCAAACATGAACAACG
>NC_139974.1:39565360-39660360 GCF_963993115.1 Abramis brama
AGTGAGGAAGTAAGGAATGTAAGGAGGAAGCACGCAAGAAAGGAGCGAAGGAAATGAGTGCAGAAGGAAGCAAAGAAGAAAGGAAGGAAGAGAAAGAAGAAAGGAAGGAAGAGAAAGAAGGAAGAAGTAGGGGAGTGCAGAATTAAGTGTGGAAGGAAGGAATGAAATTAGTGCAGAAGGAAGTAAGAAAGTAAGGAAAAGTGCAGAAGGAAGTGAGGAAGAAATGAAGAAAAGATAAGAAAGGATGGAAGGACAGAAGCAAGTAGGGAAGGAGGGAAAGAAGACTAAATGATTCAGAGAAGGAAGCTTGGAATTGAGGAATGACAGAAGTGTGGAAGAAATTAGGTAGTGTGGAAGGAAGGAAGCAAGGAAGAAAGAATAAAGGATTTAGAGAAGCATGGAAATGGAAAAAGTGCAGAAAAAAGTGAGGAAGGAAGAAACAAGAAAAAAGACAAAAAAGATAGAAGAGTGGATGGAAGGACAGAAGCAAGTAAGGAAGGAATGAAAGGAGACTTTAAATGCTTTAGAGAAGGAAGCTTGGAAGTGAGGAAGGAAGGAAGGTGCAGAAGGAAGAGAGGAAGGAAGGAAGGTGCAGAAGGAAGAGAGGAAGGAAGTGAGGAAGGAAGGAAGGAAGGAAGGAAGTGAGGAAGGAAGGAAGGAAGGAAGTGAGGAAGGAAGGAAGGAAGGAAGTGAGGAAAGAAGGAAGGAAGGAATGAAGGGGGAAATGTGCAGAAGTGAGGAAAGAAGGAAGGAAGGAATGAAGGGGGAAATGTGCAGAAGTGAGGAAGGAAGGAAAGGAGGAAGGAAGGAAGGAAGGAAGGAAGGAAGGAAGGAAGGAAGGAAGGAAGGAAGGTGGAAATGTGCAGAAGTGAGGAATGAAGAAGGGCAGAAAAAACAGAGACAACAAAGAAATAAAAGAGAAAAGTGAAAAATGAAATGAAAAGCAAATGAAAATTTTCATTTCTAAAATGAAATGAAAAGCAATAGGGAACAAAGAAAAAAGAATGAAAGAACGTTCACCTGCAGAGCCTCCAGGAAGCGGAAAGATCCCAGTCGTCGTCCTCGTGGAACCAGACAGAAGGTGGAGTTGTGCAGCATTTCACGGTAGTCATACCTGCACAAACACACACACACACAAATGAGTGATACGAACTCTGCAAAAACACACACACACTCTCTCTCTCTCTCTGTGTGAGCAGTGCAGAATGATCAGATGTGATGATGGGTAATGAGGTTGTGACACCTGCCCGTTTCACGCAGGCACATTCAGAGGCGCATATATGCGCACACACACACACACACACCTCTCGGCTCAGGGCGACCTCACTGACACAGTTGGGTTCCTGTCCTCTCAATGCGTGCACGCAAAAAATACAGCGTGTAAGAGGTCTTAAGGTTAAAGGAGCAGACAGTTATTCATCAGGCAGAAAATCATTCATCGTTTGCTGGCGAGCATGTACAGGTGAAGGGTGTGTGCGAGTCAGAGACGCTGCCATTATCTGCGTTACGATGATCTTGCTGACTCTGGATCAGCTGCTGTTTGCATCCTCAGCTCATTGGGAGATGCTGACTTTGAATAAAGCCCGAAATGGCATGCTACACACACACACACACACACACAGAGAGAACGAAACTGAGGCACAAAGGCGTTCTGTCACAAAGTGAACAAACAAGGCACGAGTGTGAGCACACACACACACACACACACACACACACACGTCCCAGCTGTCTGGATATCAGACTGATCCCACGTTAATGTGATAGAATATGAATGAGGCTGGAGGACGAGTGTTGGTCTCTGTGGTGCCGGTTTTCCTGAGGAGAAACATCAGACACTCTGCAAACACTGAGACTCACTGCAGGCCTAGCACACAAATATCACTTCTCCATACGCGCAGTAAACCAAAGGTACAACACCTTCATTAAAAAATTTAAAAAATGGTTCCTCTCTCTTATACATACATACAGACATACATACACACACACATACACATACATGCCCACACACACATTATATACACAAAAATATAATATAATACACCCTACTGTTCAAAAATAGCAGTTTTCTATGTGAATATATAGTAAAATGTAATTTATTCCTGTGATCAAAGCTGAATTTTCAGCATCATTACTCCAGTCTTCAGTGTCACATGATCCTTCACAAATCATTCTAATATGATGATTTGCTGATCAAGAAACATTTATGATTATTATCAGCGTTGAAAATTTTCATATTTTCATGGAAACACTGATAGTAAAATTATTAATCTTCCTGACCACACATTTTTGAACAGTAGTGCATGTATAAAGTATATGTCCACCATTGTTAATTTTTTTTAAATTATAACTCGTTTAATGTATTATCCATTTATCATACACAGAAATATACAGAACACACTTTTTTAAATGGCAATCATTCAGTGCCACAAGCACACATTACAAGCACCATCTGTTACATCTCATAATTGTACAACGGTTTCACCACAGTACTTATTTGTACACCATGTTATTTTAAAGCTACTCTTTTCACTAATTCCTGGTCAAACACAGAGCATCTTTTGACCTTGGGAAGCTCGGAGCACTTAAAACAGCACAGCGAGACGAGAGGGCGTAATAGCATGTTTATCCGCGAGAGGATTGTTTGAGTGTGTGACGGCGCTCACAAACACACACTGATGTTTGTGTGAAGTGAAGCAGCGGCACTCAGCATCTACGTGAGAGACAATGCAGTGGAGAAACGAACAGTGTTAAAGTATTATGAGAAAACTGTGAATCAATATCAGGGTTTAAAAATGAGGATCACCCTCTGTGTTCCTGTTTATTTCACAGGTTGGGTACAATTATACTACCAGAGCCCTGAGCTCCGTCTCCATAGCAACTCCAGCTAAATGCTTCCATTCGGAGTGTGTTAATTATATGCGTTCTGCACACGGCTGATGGGGGGGTCTTTCACAATGAGGTAATGTTTTAAAAATCTCCAGTGTTTCATTTCTCTGGCTTTCCAGCACTTTGTAAAACTTTCTCTCTCAACCTGCCCCCTCTTGCACATCTGAATGAAAGCTTCCCTGGGAACGGAGCCAAAATGGCTGTCGTTCCTGACACAGAACAATCAGCCTAAGGCACAGCGTTCCCACTTCCCAGACATCAATCTCATGAGAGAAGCCCACAAATACTAACTAAAGTGTAAAGTGGATAAACACATGTGATATGATTATATTAGCATAAAAAAATGGTCATTCATAAAATATTAGGCAGTCTAAGCAGTGGAATTAGTTAGTAGTGGATTCATTTAGAGATAGAATTTAGCCAGAGTACATGGCATATTTAACGCGAACAAAAAAGCTGTGATTTTGATCATGCAAATAAATTGTTAAATCTGGCTTCGCAAACAATTCACTGAAACAGACAGTTCAAAAGAATCCATTCACAAAAATGATGATGAGTATGTGCTTGAGTATGTGAGATAGTATGTGCATGAGAATGTGCTCGAGTATGTGCGCGAGTATGTGCGCGAGTATGTGCGCGAGTATGTGCGCGAGTATGTGCGCGAGTATGTGCGCGAGTATGTGCATGAGTATGTATATGTGCATGAGTATGTGAGATGGTATGTGCAAGAGTATGTGTGCGAGTATGTGCATGAGTATGTATATGTGCATGAGTATGTATATGTGCATGAGTATGTATATGTGCGCGAGTATGTGCGTGAGTATGTATATGTGCATGAGTATGTGCGCGAGTATGTGAGCGAGTATTTATATGTGCATGAGTATGTGCGCGAGTATGTGCATGAGTATGTGCATGAGTATGTATGTGCACGAGTATGTGCATGAGTATGTGCGCGAGTATGTGCATGAGTATGTATGTGCATGAGTATGTGCACGAGTATGTGCGCGAGTATGTGCGTGAGTATGTATATGTGCATGAGTATGTGCGCGAGTATGTGCGTGAGTATGTGCATGAGTATGTATATGTGCATGAGTATGTATATGTGCATGAGTATGTGCACGAGTATGTGTGCGAGTATGTGCGCGAGTATGTGCGTGAGTATATGTGCATGAGTATGTGCGCGAGTATGTGCGCGAGTATTTATATGTGCATGAGTATGTGCACGAGTATGTGCGCGAGTATGTGCATGAGTATGTGCATGAGTATGTGCATGAGTATGTGCATGAGTATGTATATGTGCACGAGTATGTGCATGAGTATGTGCGCGAGTATGTGCGTGAGTATGTATATGTGCATGAGTATGTGCACGAGTATGTGCGTGAGTATGTGCGCGAGTATGTGCGCGAGTATGTATATGTGCATGAGTATGTGCTTGAGTATGTGCTTGAGTATGTGCACAAGTATGTGCATGAGTATGTGCACGAGTATGTGTGCGAGTATGTGCGTGAGTATGTATATGTGCATGAGTATGTGCGAGAGTATGTATATGTGCGTGAATATGTATATGCACGAGCATGTGTATATACAGGAGTATGCGAGCGAGTATGTATGTGCATGAGTATGTGTACGAGTATGTGCATGTGTATGTGTATGTACATATGTGTGTGAGGCCTTATGAAGTGTCCACACTGTCCTCTCTCCAGAACTCTCACTGTAACTAATTCATTAGAGCAATTAGTGGTCATTAGAGGTCTTATGCTAGTTTGAATTAGCATACACAACACAAGATAACCCAGAGGCATTGCAGCAAACACCCCCCTCATATAATCATAAAGGCCATGTGCTCCGGTTACACCACAGGAATCAAAACAGGGTCCAATTATAAGCTCGAGTAGTTGAAAATGTTAGTTACTCTGTGGGGAATAAATGCATCTTTATGAAGTGATGATGCAATATATAGTTCATTGTTAGTTAATGCATTAAAAATGCACATAAAAAATGAGGCCTTTTTCTAAAGTGTTACCTAAATGATACATATATTACAGATTTATAATTTAAGCAACAAACCTGCCATTCAGACAATTTCCTTGTCAAAAAGATCAGCTTCATTATTGCAGACGCTCAAGATCATCTTGTTCAAGTTTTGAGAAGTTTATCATGAAAATCTTTTCAATTAGTCTCCCTCTCTCTACTAAGCAAAACAGACTGAGCATTAACAAAAAAAGAAAAAAGGTTGGTTTGGACAAAGAACGAGGGGAACACCACATTATACATGAAGTAGTGTTGTTATCTGGCTATGCTCATCACATGGACACATTTTGTCCCGTTTGATCCGACAGGGACACTTCATATAGACCAGTTAATCCTGTCGCGGCACGAGGACAGAAACATGTCTTGATTGGCCTGTCAGCGTACAGGGACACACTTGGTGAAATACTGGCTGTCCTGTCACCACAACAGGAATATTTCAGTCCTGACAGGCTGTGGAAGTGCAGTTCAGACCCTGGCATGTTGATGACCAGATGTGACTCAAAGCACCAGTTTATATCCAGATGGTTGCAGGACTGCGATGACGTGACTGTGCACGAGTGAGTCGGGACATGTCAGCACAAGTCTGCTCTGCGGTCTCCATCTAGTCCTGCGTGAGAAGCATTTACAGATGGAATAGACGCTTCTTTCAAAGATCACAGACTTCAGTGGTTCAAATATTCCAGCTAAGTGGGTTGAAGTTGTACTGGTCTGAATCTGTGGAGTCCCAAAACATCTTCCCATCAGGATTTGTTAAGAGTTTATATCGGCCATCTTCAGAAATCAAAGAAGCCTTTTAAGCTGGAGTTAAAAAGCAGGATTTCTAACTTTTATAGGTTTAGACAACTTACAAAAACAACTTGTATTTGCTATCTTTCAGCCAAATAAATACCAAGAGGAACAGCCTGACAGATAAATAAAATGATCACATTATCTGAGGTTTTGTGCTGGTTTAGAACAATTGAACAGAGGTTGTGTTTGGTCTTATTGCTTAGGATTGATAACTTTTTGGTCTTTTTATTATTGGACTGATGTTCTTTTTCTCAGCAATAGGAGTTTATTTTACTAATAGACCATCCACTGTAGCCTTTCGCCCTAAAGGTGAACGAAAAGTCATAATTAGCTCATTTATTTGCAAAAACATTTAAATTTATTCTATTTTAGGGCTATAAGCCCGCAATATCTCCTCACCATGTGTGTCTCAAAGACAGGGAAGGAGAGGAAGAAAGGGAAAGAGGGAGGGAAGGCAATCAAAGCTGCAGATGGGGCTCAATCGCTTGTAGAGATTGTCCCTGAAGAGCCAAACCAGTGTTTATCCTTCTAATCGCACGCCACACCCTGCTACCACTGCGGGACACTGGGACATTATCTGTTAGAGTTAGAGTTTTATTTGGCCAACACCTTCTTAAAACGGTGAATCTCACATAAGCTTGTTCAGGTTATATTGCAACACAAGATAAAATGTGGGAAAAAAATAACTAGCATTAAAAAAATAAGCTGATTTTTTTAGGACAAACAATTGCATTGTGACAAATGTAAAAAAAAAATAGTATCACAATAATATTATTATTTTTTGTGGTAATCTCAATTTCTTAAATCTGTAAAATAATCATCATATAATAATGTTTTTTTTTTTTACTGCATTACAAGTATAAAACTTTTTTTTTAAAATCATAAATGAACAGCAAAACAAATAAAATGATGAAACAATAAATTATCTGTATAAATTATCTTTAAAAATTGTTGAAATAAAATATAAATATTTATATAGTCAAAAATAGATAATGTATTAATTTTGTATCAAATGGATTTTTTTTTGCATTAAGTTCATGATAATTGGGGGGGGTATGTGCAAGAATAAATAAGTAATCAAGTAAACAAACAACTGAATGAGCAAATGAATGAGCGACCCAACCAACAATGAACAAACAAACGAATGAACAAATCAATCAAGCTTAATGGTCTTAAAAACAAATGCTGTTTTCTTTCAGCACATTAATTTTAGTTTTGTGGCATTTTCAAAAGACATTCCTTCGCAGGACAGGGTTATAGGATATAGGCGTGTCTCAGACTCGGTCACTGCAGGTCAGATTGTGGCTTTTAGACGCTGTGGACAGAAAGAACCGTTGTAACAAAGAAGAGTCTTCTCTGAGAGGAGCTTCAGCCGGTGTCAGGTTTCCCAGAGACGAGGAAGAGGACAAAAGAGGGACACAGATGGATTGAAGAGACAAGGAAAGCTGGTGCTGCTCTCTTTCCACCTGGACAGTGTCTGTGCACCTGTGTGTGTGTGTGGGGGGGGGGGGACATGTGGCAAGGTTGAATTTTTGGTTCAAGCAGAATACTGATATCTTCAGACTTTAAAGTACTGCCATCATGTGCCATTAAACCTGCTTCAGTGAAGAATGGTGTGCAGTTTAAGATCACAATTACACGAAACCCAGCAGTGCTCATTAGAGTCTGTTCAGAATAAACCGCCTGAGACTGAGAAGAAAAAAAAGAGTGAAAGAGAAACTGACTAATAACACTCTTCCAGCTCCTGAAAAGACATAATTAGAGAAATAAAAACATAAGAGATGGCTGAGAGAAAGGCTGAAGACTCATCAGTGACTGATCACCTGTGTGTGGGTATAATATTTCGCTTTGATATGGAAAGCAAAGCACGCGCACACAATACATGGATGGCAGAAGAGAAGTGATTACATCAATGCATTGAGATATTAGAGTATCAGAAACGAATAACTTGCAGATTCGAGATGGAGGAAAGTGTGTGTTAGAGCAACTTATAGGAGTCACTCAACAGCATATCAAAACAGGGAACTAAAAAAACATTTCCGGGGGAAGTGGAAGAGCAAGGGGAAGGAGAAGGAGGAGGAGGAGAAGGGGGAGGGAAGGAAAATAAATGAAAGGAAAAGAAAGGAATGGGATGGAAAGGAAAGGAAAAGAAAAGAAAGGAATGGGATGAAAAGGAAAGGGATAGAAAGGGATGGAAAGGAAAGGAAAATAAAGGAATGGAAAGGAAAAGAAAAGAAAGGAATGGGGTGGAAATGAAAGGAAAAGAAAGGAATGGGATGGAAAGAAAAGGAATGGGATGGAAAGGAAAGGAATGGGATGGAAAGGAAAAGAAAAAGAAAGGAATTGGATGGGAAACAGTGGGATAAGGGAATAGAAGGGATGGGATGGAAAGGAAAGGAAATGAAAGGGATGGAAAGGAAAAGAAAGGGATTGGATGTAAAGGAAAGGAATGGGATGGAAAGGAATGGGATGGAAAGGAAAAGAAAGGAATGGGATGGGAAGGAGTGGGATAAGGGAAGAGAAGGGATGGGATGGAAAGGAAATGAAAGGGATGGAAAGGAAAAGAAAGGGATTGGATGGAAAGGAAAAGAAAGGGATTGGATGGAAAGGAAAGGAAAAGAAAGGAATGGGATGGTAAGGAATGGGATAGAAAGGGATGGGATGGGATGGGATGGAAAGGAACGAGAGGGATGGAAAGGAAAAGAAAGGAATGGGATGGAAAGGAAAGGAAAGGAAAGGAAAGGAAAGGAAAGGAAAGGAAAAGAAAGGAAAAGAAAAGAAAAAGAAAGGAATGGGATGGGAAGGAGTGGGATAAGGGAAGAGAAGGAATGGGAAGAAAAAGGAAAGGAAATGGGAAAAGAACAACAGTAATGTTGTCAGGACATAAAAGAGGAAATAAATAAACAAACGTCATCTTCAATAAACCAGAGCTGGTGAAATCTCCAGAAATAAAACTGTAAACTGTGTACATTTTTACAGCAAAGAATGTAATCAAAGCCGTTTCTTTGATGTCTTCACTCTACCACAGGCTGATGAAAGAGTTTCCGTCTTTTTCAGTCGTTCTTTATGAGCCTGAGGAACCATGACACGAGCCTACAGAACCGGTTCTCCTTCCCCTCTGATACTGACTCTCAGAGTTCTTCATGTCCATCACACCACAAAACCACAATCAAAAACACACACGTGTATAACCCAGGGATCCGCTCGAGTTCACACACACACACACACACACACACTCACACACACACACACACACACACACACACACACAGGCTGAGCTTGCACACAGTTAGTGACAGTAAGAGTCGTCATATCACTCTTCTCCAATGTGAGGAAATCCACACCTTTCTGAGCTTGATCTGACATTAAACGGTGCTAATATCAAGAGAAATTCCTCATCCAATCAATGTAATTGCGCTTGCGCACACGTTACAATTTCCGGTTTGGTTATAGTGTCATTACTACAAATGTGGGAAAAGGGATGAGATGAGAGTGTTCTTGGAGCATGCCTCCAGAGATTTGTCTTATTATAGGGTGTTTGCATTTGGGATTGTTTGTGGACTGTGCTTTACTGTAAGAAAAAAACATGAATATCACATAAATGAATATCAGGTCCCACATCATGGATTAAATAATCAGAGAGTAGCCTATTTCTTTTCGTTTTGATTGTTTCGTTTAAAGACATTTCAAACTTTCTTCAGATGTATTTCTCATATGTGAGGCATACACCGAGTTTCGGTTAATTTATGATGAGATGCTCCAGTTCACGTGCAATGCAAGTGACCGCGGCGCGCCTCCATTATTATATTGTCTCCTATATTTGCTTCTCATTTATTAAATACAGGCAATTGGTTGATGAAAAAATTATTACAATTAAGATACAATTTATACAAAACGAAATTCATTTTAAAGAAAGGCTTTCTACAAAACAATACTTAATGAAGTGGTCAAAATCATGTCTGACCCACTCCATGTCTCATATATTGCACATCCTATCTTACTCGCGCTGTTCACTTTTCATAATCAACATTTCACTTTTTTTATTATTTTTTATTATATTATAATATGATATAATATAAAAATATAAAAATCACTTAATATATATTTTATTATAAGTTACTCTTATTATTTTCTATTTTTTACAACAGAAAATTGTACAATAACAACAACAAACTGAATTATATGCACACACACAAACCCATAAAGCTGCATTACTAAGATAAAATGGCACTGTGTTCAGGTATGGCAAGCCCAGAGTAAGTCAACGAGGAAAAGAATAATCTCTGCATTATTTATTAGCAACAATAAAATAAAATCAACATGAACTACACCTATCAACGGGAGCAGAGTTACGGCCCATTCACAGAGAGTGTGAGAAATGACCTGCAACAAGACGTTACACACAACAATGCGTCACTAAACAGCCCATGACACCACTGTAAAGTCTCACCCTGAAATAAAGCAACATTTAATACTTGCATGTGAATGTTTGCTCTGGTGTGAACAGGCCTTTGAGGACGTGTCAGTCAACACCTTGAGAACCGCAGTGAAAACTTGATGTAAGACCATATGTCAGGAAATGTGACAAATTGTCTGAAAAGCAAATCAAAGCTCTCGTATTCTTTAAAAGCCAACAACACGTGCATTCATTGTGTGTGCTCTGACAGGGAGGCTTACGCTTCGCCCTCGAGCTCAGCCAGTTCAAAGAAACCCAATAAAACACTGACGACAAGACTGCGAACTCCCTCTCTCCGAACCGCATGACCTTGGGTTAAACGCATTTAATTAGAGCCGGAGATTCCCTCATCTCTGCACAACAAAATCCCGGCCTTCACATGGATCGCTTTGTTTCCAACTAGGAGAGTGGGATTTAGGGAACGGCAGGAATACAAACAGAAGACTTCAAATAGTGTTGTGGCTTTACACACCAAACGCACATCTGGCTTCAAAGAGCTTAAAGTGCTGAAGCAGGTGATGATGGGGACATATAATTATTGTTTATTATCAAATAGAGTTATTTTATATATATATAAAATATATATATATATATATATATATATATATATGTGTGTGTGTGTGTGTGTGTGTGTGTGTGTGTGTGTGTGTGTGTGTGTGTGTGTGTGTGTGTGTGTGTGTGTGTGTGTGTGTGTGTGTGTGTGTGTGTGTATATATATATATATATATATATATATATATATATATATATATATATATATATATTTTTTTTTTTTTTTATATATATTTTTTATATATTTTTATATCTTTTCTTTTTCTTTCTGACCTTCTGAAAGATTTCTGAATCTGAAACTGCTTGATAATAGGATGCAAGTGCAAATCTAAAGTAAAGTGACTGTTCACTCCTGATGCCAGAACCTCCTTTCACACACATAAAAAGCTTTTCCTGCAACGCACAACAGCCGTCTAGACTGGTGTTTTTGGCACTTTGCTGCTTTCACAGATTTTTGTTTCTTTTTTTGTGTGTGCTTGAGGTCAAGAGAAGAGCGAGTTAATTTGGTTGCAAAGAAACAATGCGATAAAATGATCCGATTTAATGTTCCAGCACATTCTCTGGAAAGGTCAGAGGTTTATTCTTAGAAAGACGGATTATGAAACAGTCGAATATAATCTGAAGAACTTAGAGATGTCAACATTTAGTATTATAATATATGTATAATAAAAATAATTTATTCATATATAGTTTGTTATTAATTATTAATTACTTTATCTTCTATTTTTTAAGTTATTAACAACAACAACTCAACTATTAATATAATTATTGTTTATTACAATAATTATATTAATAAATATGTAATAAATAATTAATAATTATTTTCTATTATTTTCTAAAAATAGTGACTTCCATTTCCATATTTAAGTCACACACAAAAAAAATCACTGTTATGTAATATAATTAAATAAATAGTTAAATAAAAATATTTTTATTTTCTAACCGTAATTATATGATGTAGTTAACAACTTATTATAATTGTTTATTATAAAATTATAAAATTATATATATATATATATATATATATATATATATATATATATATATATATATATATATATATATATATATATATATATAATATAATATAATATATTATATTATATTATTATAATACATTTAATAGAAATAACTTGTATAGTTTATTCTATTTTTAAAGTTATTAATAACTACTAAACTATTAATAAAATTATTGTTATAAGTTATTATTATTATTATTATAATATGTTAATATAATTATTATTTTCTATTTTCCAACTGTAATTATATGAATGTAGTTAACAACTTATTATACTTGTTTATTATAAAAATTAGTTATATATATTATTAGTATATATAAATGTATTATATATATATATATATATATATATATATATATATATATATATATATATATATATATATATATATATATACACACACATTTAATAGAAATAACTTATATAATTTATTACTTTATTATTTTCTATTTTTAAAGTTATTAATAATAACTACTAAACTATTAATAAAATTATCGTTATTATAAGTTATAATAATAAGTTAATATAATTATTATTTTCTGTTTATTTGTATGTTATTAACTACTACTACTACTACATTATAAATAAAAATAATTATAGTCTCTTTAAAACTGAGTCAAGAACCCTAGAGTTCTACATATAGAACCTTTTCTCCTAAAAGTGTGTGGTCACATGACTAATCTAAAGAACTTTACTGCTTAAAGTGATAGAGATGTCAGCATTCACTCACACAAATCAAACTTCTTCTGTAGACTTTCGTTTAGAGAATGTTTTTGTCAATGCGCTCCAATGTTCACTGTAAGGACAAAAATCTTCAAAAGAAAGTCACACAGACCGCCACAAATCGCTAAACTAGCACTGAAAATGAAAGGATTGTGTTCGCTAAATGTCCCTCAGGGCCGCTTTGCTGCCATGCTGAAGGTGCTTGACAACGAGCGGCTGACCTACAGGAGATGAATTATTCACCTCTTTATTCGGCTTGCATCATTTTTTTGAGTTTGTATGACGTTCCCCGTCTCGTGTGTCCGAGCCCATCTCTAAAATGCTCATTCTTGAGGAAGCGCTCATGGGATCGTCCATCCACACACTAAAACACCGGTTCCCTGGTGCGGGGACATGAAAGAGTGCGGTCGGGCTCACATCTGTCACCTACGGTGTCACGGTGGGGTCATTTAGCAAACGGGAGGACTCTGGGGAATCTTCCAGGAGCAAAACCAGGGTTATCCCACTGATCCACTTCAAAGAGATTGCCAGCTCTTGCCATTTGGGATTTCAGTGGCTCCTTATAGTGTAAAAAGCTCATTTAAAGTCCCCCTGTGGTGAAAATCAAGGTAGTTTATGTGGTGTTTTTAATATGCTTTAAGACAAACCATGTGTAAATTCATAAGTCGACACCATTGCTGAGTATTTCCTCCTTAAAACTGCAGTGAACCAAAGACAGTCTCAAAAACACGCTTTGAAATCGCTGGTGTTTCTGACGTCACAAACTACCTTGTAACCAATCAGATCAACGTGTGATCGTCAACCAGTGGATCTCTGAGCTGAGTGAGTGAGTGGAGGCGGGGCTCATTTGCATATTCATAGGACCGCAAATACTAAATGAGGCAAGGGTGTCGAGTTACATTCAAGATATTTTAAGAAATGAAGAATTTTTTTACAAGGAAAAAACGTTTAAATATGCAGTTTTTTTAAATCAAAGATTAGTTTTAAGGGATAAAATGATTGACTACAGGGGGACTTTAAGGCTTATTATACACCCATTCCTACACTCTTAAAATAAATGGTTCAATTCACTCAAGCCTTTATGCCTAAAAGGTTCTATATAAGGAGAAACGTCTTAATGATTGCATACTACTTTCACGTTCAACGGTTATTTAATATTTTCTCCTGAAAAGTACGTTTACAAGCAGTTTAACTCATAAAATGAAATTAAAATTAAAACAAGTAATTAATTAAAACTAAATCCATAAAGTCCATAGAAGAACGATTTCTGGTTCCCCAAAGAACCTTTCAGTGAACAGTTTTTACATTTTTTATAAGAGTGAAAAAAAGTTTTTAAAGAACATTTTTAGTGTAAGGAACCACACAAGGTTCCGTGGATGTTAACGTTTCTCCATGGAACCATAGATAATACATATTTTTAAAAGCACATGCACAAGCAAAAGTATATCCGATGCATTCTTCACAGGTTTGAGAGCGACTGAAAAGAGTAAACATCTCAAACATGCCTTTATATAATCTGATTTTATAATCTTTATATAATCTGCCATTTGGACTGTCAAGGTTAGTTTATTGTATCTTCTCCAAAACACTGTGGCTCACTAACAATGACTACAGTCAGACTTTCCAGACACATCCTCATGAGTCATTCCTCTCAGTTTAGACGATACATTTAATCAAAGCGAAGACTTTATGTGGCTGGCAGACATTAGATCCTGAGGCTTTCAAAAGAATGATGAAAAGGTTCTCAAAAAAGCGATTAATTTTATGCAATGACTGTGATCTGCCACATGGGTTTCAGTATTTGAGACATAAGAGACATTTTTTTTAAGTTAATTATGTGATGAAAAAATCCATCCTATATAGTGCGCAAGGTTTCTGCATCCACACAAGCTTTTTGGGCAAATACTGATTTGTATCATACGTTTTTTTATAGCTTTTGTATTTTTTAATTATTAATAGATTTCCAAAAAATTACTCAAATACAAAAAATATATAATGAAAAACATGTAATAAACATGTTAATATTTTTTTTTCAAAATACAGTATAGTGGTCAAAAGTGATGTCCAGTCAAAGAAAATTGATATCTTAACACTTTATTCAAATATTATTATTGTGTTAAAGATAAGCATATTGCATAGTTGATTGTTTTATTTGTGATAATAACGCAGTGAAATTGTGCAACATAATTTTTGTCCAGGCTGTCATACAAAGAAATGATAAACGCATGCAAAAACAAGATAATAACTGATTTTGTTGTAGTCAATGTATGATTTTTCATGCGGGTTTGTTTTTTTCTGCACAATGTTTTGAATAGTAAAATAAAATTTGTACGTGTAATTTGCCTTTTTTTGCCAAAATGTTGTCAGATAAATGAGTTTTTAAATTGTATTTTAAAAAATCCTCATATTTTGATGGTTTAATCAAACTTGTAGGGTCATAAAAAACAAATATCCCCTCCTGACCACTACTGCATATGTTGTTTGTGTGTACTGGGTAAAAGTCAGACAAAAAAAAAAAAAAAAAAGAAAAAAAAAAAAAAAAAACTGACTTTACAGTACAATAACCAATGCAGTATGAGATTCAGACAAACATCATTCATTTTAAACAGCAGCTTGCAATGAACATTAGAACTAATGTGCCTGAGGAAAAGTGATAACAGGGAAAGTTAATATGCTAATTAGCAAGCTAAACTGTAAACAACCTTCAAGTCGCTGTGTTATAATAACGAGCTTCTGAGAATATGAGTGAAACTTCAAAGCAGCGACGAATGAAAGCAGGCAGAGAACGACATTAGTCTCGACATTAGTCAGGAGCTCGGATAGAAATCTCCAACATGCAGGTCATGATAAACTTTAACTTCTCAGAAATGCCACAGCATTTGTCGGCGGAGAACGAGTCGTCCAATCTCAGCCGACAGACAATGGAAGTGTCCAGATTGCGACAGATAAACACAAACGGACTCTAAATGTCACGCTGCCGGAGGAACGATGTTCGCAACGGCTTTATCCTGATCACTGGCCCGTAACGACGGAAGCGCTCGAGTTGATTGGAGAAGAAACGAAAAGCACCGCTGTGATTGGACGAAGACAGAATGTCATCGGATCTGCCGGAGCCGGACCGAGTCTCAGAGGTCAGGGGATATTTAATCAACCTGACAGCTCTCGGTCTGAGTCGCTTTCTGTGAAAGAAGGCCTTGTTTAAAAGACGGGCCTTTCTTTAAATGGGACTAGTTTATCCTGCAACTGAGACGGAGGATTTGATGGAGGCTGGTGGTCAAGACAAAACTTCATATTTATTCATATTATGTACCTCAGAGGGTTTGATCACCCAAAAATGTAATTTCTGTAAATTATTACTGACCCTCAGAGCTTCGTTCATCTTTGGAACACAAATAAAAGGGGATATAACATGAAAATCTGACTTTTTCCATGTTTAAGTGCTATAATCGGGTCCCCGGCGCTTCTATCAACCCAGAAAACGTGAAAAATTAAAAGTTTTGGTGCGCCTTTCTCTGCAAGCATGTCAAAAAATAAGCCGATCAGATTTCGCTCCCGTTCTGACGTATGAAGAGGATCTTATTATAATATTACCGGCCCTTAATCTGCACGTTTACACACACCAGCCGACATTTAGAGAAGAGGAAGAGTTGTCGTCACTGTTTTTCACACCCGGGAAAGGTTTGTCCTAAGGCTGACGAACTTAGAGAGGTTAAGATTTATTTTTAACACTGTTCCTGAACATTATAACCTCAACGTTTGTATGTGCGCTGCACATTGTACAGAAAACAGCTTCCAGAAGAGAGTAAATGCAGGCTATACGCACAAAAGCTTCTCCTAAAAGATGTAGCCATTCCCATTTTGTCAGGACAATCTGTTGTTTATGAATCATAACTTGTGAGTATGTCTTATTATTTGTAGTTGTGTTTTCTATTAACAGTTCCAGTTATAAGTTTTATGTAGTTGCTATGATAGCTATGACGTAAAGCTTTGCCTCCGCTAGCCTGCTAACTACCATTACAGTATTGATGTAGTGTTTACTGTAGCTTTTGTAAGACTCTTTTTTGTAAGTTTACTCTTTTTTCACCGCCCCTTAGGAAAATTATCCATGATTTTGTGATTGATTACTGTAGGTATTACCATAGTTTTCCGAAAAATAACCCATTAAATGGTGGATAATATCGTATCTATAAGAAAATTACAGCAAAAACAACAACATACCACTCTGAAAAGCCTGTGAAATCCGTGTCTGAAATCCGTTCATTGTTCGTTAACATTGTCAGGGTCTGAATCGGGCTCGAAATGGTTTGAAATTGACGGCATTGTTAATATTTACATCCGAGTAGAGCTCATGGTTATGAAGGGGCGGGACATTTCCCGAACATGCGCTAAAGAGCTGCCAATCACAACACACTGGGCCAGCTAACCAATCACAGCACATTTCATATTTCAGAAGGAGGGGCTTCACTGTAAACGATGCGCTTAACCAGACCGGGGAGAGATGAGCTGTAATAATGTAAAATATGTGATAAATAATGAGTTTTTTGAACAATCAAGCATGAGAACATTCTAGTACACCCCAAAAACAAAATAAAGACTTCGTAAAAGGGTATAATAGGACCCCTTTATGACATTTTTGATGAAATCTGAGAGGTTTCTGAACCAGCCATAGACTTTTCTGGGCCTTGAAAGTTGCAAAGACATCATTAAATAGTTCATGTGACTACAGTGATTAAACCTTAAATGTTATGAAGCGAAGAGGATACTTTTTGTGCACAAAATAAATAAATAAATACATTTTAACAACATTATTCAACAATCTCTTCTTCACAGGCTGTCCTGTTTTGGACAGTGAGTTTCTGAGGGATTTTCATCACAATTGCTAGACTCCCAAGAATACAACAAGCACTGAGGGAGCCATTTGGACGTCAGCTAAGAAACCACACTAGATCTTCTCATCAAAGAGACAGGACTCCACCAACAGAGGGTTCATCTTCTCATGAGGTACTTCTGCTAGTGCCTTCAACAAGAAAAGCAGAGACACAACTCCACTCTGGACCGAGAGAACTCGCAAATCCAGAAGGAAGAGTCGGAGTAGGAAAAAAGCACTACTTGCGTATGGAATTTTGATTTATACGCGGCAATGGGAGATACCACTCCTTTAACAGGTCGATGATGACTTTACCACTTGTTCTACTTGCCCAAACTGCTGAAATCATGAGAGACGCCTGGATCAAGTTACTATACATATACAGACAAGCCGCAAAAGCATCAGAGAGATAGAGAGCGAGAGAGAGCGAGAGAGAGAGAGAGAGAGAGAGAGAGAGCATCAGACTCAAAAACCTGTCATATCAAGTTGAGTTTCTCCAGGTGAAAATGCTCGTTTTACATTCGAAACGATCTCAGTGACTGATGATGATAATGTCAAAGAGGTTTCTGCAACATAAACAGTTTGTAAGTAGAGATTTACAGGCACTCCTATTAAAATTCCAGCCGATATCGATAAGGAATTAAATTAAATGAAAATTTTATACTATTTTGTCTAAATAAAAAATAAATTGCTAAACTAAAGTCATTAATATACTATATAAATATAAAATGTCAATATCCAGCACAAATCTAAAATAAAACATTCCAATATGAAAAGAAGAAAAGAAAAATGACAGCAGCGGCCCTGTGCGAGCACAAACGACCCAGACAGGTTTGTAGACGAGATGGATAGAGAGCACGGCTTGCTTGCATGACGTCACTAACCAAAAAAGATTTTGTGATGTCTAAAGAATGGAATAATTTATGATGGTTCTTTATATGGCACAAAACAGCACAAAATCGAGCACAAACAAAAAGCACCGGTTTGAGGCGATTTGGACGGCATGGGATGGAGAGTGACGTCACTGTCCCGAATCCAATGTGTTATTTCTAAGGAGGGGGAAAAGATACAATGTTCATCGTAACGGCACAAACCGGCACAAATCGAGCACAAAGGAGCGGCACAGTTTTGCAACGATTTGGACCATATGGGGTGGACAGTTATGTAACCGTACTGAAGGCGAGACACTACAGGTGAATAGGGTACATTTTTTAACTGGCAGATATCACCATGAAACTTTCCCAGTTGATTACCTACATTAAGATGATTAAAAAAAAATACTACAAGTTTTCTGTAATTTAATGTTTAAATATGCAAATTAGGCAATATCTAATTAAATATGCACTAATTTGCATATATTTTAAAAAACGAAATCTGAGTATTGGATAAAGCCAGGTTAAAAATTATTTTTTCATTGTGTTCACATATTAGATGGGAAAAAAGTACAGAGGGATTTATGGATATCTACTTTTGTTATCCTGTAAATCAGAATATACTGTCAATAGCCTTAAAAATATTTTCGCCATGTTTTTTGGAATAAAATGTTATATAAATCAGGCTAGGAATAATATATTTACAAATCCCTCTGTAAATGTCTTCATAATATAACTAGGTACAAGACTGGAAAGTTTGGTGTATATTGGTGCTACTGAAGTGGAGATTTCAGACTTGGAGTATGAGAAAAAAGTCATTTTGAGAAAACGGGCTTTAAAGATTTATCATCAGCCAATGAGATTGCGCATTCAGCCCTTTTACTTTCGCGATTGGTTGCTGATAAAAAGGAAATGACCATATTTGGATCCGACAGCATTGTACAGGAGAGAGAGAGCTTTCCAGCGGTGTGTGTGATGACAGGAGCGGACAGAGATTGCAGAGCAACATGTTGATTAAGAACGCCAACTTTTGTTGAATTTATGATAAATCTACAGACACAAACAGACAAAGTGTAGTAAAATAAAGACCTAAATGTGTATTTTGGACTTTTTTTAACCACAAGTCTGAAAGAAGACATGTTATTGAAGACAAATATCCAAAAATCTCAAAATTGACCAGTAAAAAAAAAACGATGTTTTTGCCTGCCGTGTCTCACCTTAAAAAGTTTCTTTTTTTTGTTTAAGAGGGGATCGTAGTTGCAATGTTTCTTTTAACGGCACAAACCGAGCACAAACGAACGACACAGTTTTTGTACGATTTAGACGAAATGGGGTGGAGAGTGACGTCACAGCTCCTGAATTAAATTTGTTATATCTGCGAAAGGAAAATAGATAGTGTTTGTTTTAACGGCACAAACCAGCACAAACGAATTGCATAGTTTTGGAGATTATTTAGTTTTATGGGGTACAACTTAATAAATATGATTACAATATATTGTGCATCCCTGCAGACATAAAAACTGCACTAATCATCTGCCCTCTCTCTTCATAAATCACTGCCATCCGAATTCCTGAACAGACTTTCATGATCAGAAAACATGGTGGAAAACAGACAAAAACTGCAGCGTTAGTTTCCCTGATCATAGGAAGCGATGCTAACAACATGGCGCGAGGCAGGCTTGAATGATGACTTCTCAGAGCTCATGGTAATGGCCTGTCTCCAACATCCCAGCCACTATAAATCTTCCCCGGGAGAAACCAGGGATCAGTCAGATGGGGAGAGGGAGCGTGTGACAGCGTGGTGGCGTTCGTTCGGCATGTCTACACACACCACTTCATACTATTACAGGCCTGAGAAAAGAAAAATGCATTTTAAACGAATCAAACCATTAGCGATATCAACTCGGGAGTAGGACTGGCCAGAAAACACATTTTTCGATGTGGCTCCGGTTTCCCCCACTGTCCAAACACATGCAGGTTAGGTGGATTGGAAATGCCAAATTGTTGTAGAGTGTGTGTGAGTGTGTGAGGCAGATTGGATATGCCAAATTGTTGTAGAGTGTGTGAGTGTGTGTGTGTGTGTTAGGTGGATTGGATATGCCAAACTGTTGTAGAGTGTGTGTGTGTGTGTGTGTGTGTGTGTGTGTGTGTGTGTGTGAAGCGGACCCTGCAAATGAGCGCAAATAACGCTGAGAGAGAGAGAGAGAGAGAGAGAGAGAGAGAGAGAGAGAGAGAGAGAGAGAGAGAGAGAGAGAGAGAGAGAGAGAGAGAGAGAGAGAGAGAGAGAGAGAGAGAGAGAGAGGTCGATTCTCAAAGGCCACGAATCAATTTTTTTTCCATATTTATTAATCTATCACCCAAAAGCCAGTATTAGTTTTCCTCCACTGTTCATAGGCTTGCAGCCTCCATGTTACAGCTAATGCTGTGTGATTTTATACTTGTTTTATCTTAAACATAAAATAACCTGATACTGTTTGATCAAGGCGTGCGACTGTTCTGACTCGTCCAATTTTCAGCATCAATTTTTCCTCTTGCATCAAAATCCTGTCGACTCATCGCACGCATTTGAAATATAGAGTTGGGTTCTGTTTTAGTCTAATGTACCCAAGTGTAAAATAAACAGGTTTGTGTTTCTTTTTATTAATTAACCACTTGTAAACTTATGTTCACTGTTCTTTTTTATAAATATAGGATTTGTATTAAATCCATATTCATCGAGTCGAGTCGAATCGATGATTCGAATCGGGATCGAAAATCGAATCGAATTGAGAGCTTGCGAATCGAAATCGAATCGAATTGGATCATCTGAATCGATACCCAGCCCTACTCGACAGTGATTTTTTTTTTCCGGCATGTCTACACACCCACCACTTTATATGATTACAGGGCTGAAAACCCCCCGTCTGCCTGCATGCATTTTAAACCAATCAAACCATTAGCGATATCAACTCGGGAGTGTTTTTTTTTTTAATGCACATTTGCACTTTTGGCCACAGTTAAAGGAGGTAAAGCCAGGCCAGGACTTGAGTTGAGGACCTGCCACAACAAATCACGGGCCAACGGGTCTGCAGGGAAGCTTTTTAAAGTCTTATCTCTCTCAGCTATGCACTAACGTATGCGTATGAGTAATGAACACTTAAGTAGCCGCCTGAAACCGGACCCCGGGCAAGAACACGGATGCTCTTTCACCTTCTTAAACCGCTTTATTTCCTTTCATCTCCATCTCCTAAAACAATAAAGACATGCTGACTCAGAGCGAAGACAAAGAGACGCATGCATAAATCACTAGCATCCTACTCCGACTCTCCAGATAATTAGCTTTACTAACTACTTTGAATAAGACTCCTACTAAGACAGATTGCCTATGAGGACACATTTATGACAACATTAAGTGGTTTCAGACTAAAGGATGTGAATGATAGTACAGAGTTCATGCTAGAATTCAACTTTGCTCGATTTAAAAACCTCTGAATGTCTCGACTTAAAGCGTTTATATAATGCATTATACAATTATTTTGTATGCATTCATTATGCCTTGTAATGCACCTTATAATGCACTGTATGGTCTCGTAAATAATTGAAGACTTCTAAGTCTGTCTGACATTTTTCTTTTAAATGAATGTGCTTTTATCAGTGACATTTTTGAAAATAAGGCATTTCAATAACTGCCTAATAACCTTTTCATTGCCATTAAAGTGAAATTACTGAACCCAAACATAGGAGCCGGATAAAAATCCTCATTTGAAAGAAAAATGTCAGACAGATTTAAACGTTTTTTGCGATTCTGAAGCCTTCAATTATAAATCACAGTTATAAAACTTATCTATTCACTGAACACATCTTTAGAAAGTATAATGCATTAAAACACACGGCAAACAACCGATTTCAGAAGCAACAAAGATTCTGTAATGCATTTTAAATTTGGTTCCAATTATTTATAAAAAGATATAATGCATAAAAGAGCCCAAATACACAAATACCCAAATAAAAAAAGTACTTTGCTAGTCAGAATGTCTGTCACTTTGACAAAACCGGTTTACGGGTCAAGCTCTGGTGGCAAATGGACTGTAGTATGGCAGTAGTATGAAGTCCCTCAAGCTATGAGACAATTTGGACTATTGCATCATGCTTTTGAGCTGCAATGACAGTGTGTGTCCTTACTGTAATTGTGCGAGCGAGGAGAGAGTGATACAGCATCTAAAGTCCCATGGGTGGAAGAGCGAGACACTTATTTCAGCCGGCCTCTAAACAGCCTGTCATTACATACAGCAACAGACATAACAGCAGAGAGGAATAAACATCCGATGTCTCCTGCTTTCGCAGAGAGAATGAGGGTGAGCCTCGGAAGGAAAAAGCAGAGCACAGAGTGAGAGAGGACCTCACAGAGACCAAATCTTGACAGTTTTCCAACCATTCAGTGACTTTAATGGACACGCACTGAGAGAATGATAATTAACCATCTAACTCGACATACTCAGCACTTCACAGATCACAGGAGATGATGAAATTCACTTCTGACGCCTTAAAGGGAGAGTTCACTCAAAACTGAAACTTCGGTCATTATTTACTCGTTGATCGAAATCTTTACGGAAGACAAAAGAAGATATTAAGAGCCGAATGTTCACGTGGTTCTTTTCCATATAATGAAAGTCAATGGAGACCACAGCTGTCAGTGAATAAGGATTTATTTTAGTCCGTTTCTAACATGAATCTATCAGAAGACTTGCGTCATATGAACTTCTTGCATCATATTTTTTAGGGATGCACGATATATCAGTATCGGACGATATATGTACATTTTTAATCTTAATCGGCCCGATAAGAAAATTTGGCCGGTATATTAAAGCTAATAAATAATGGATTATTTCCTTCATCTGAGACACTTCAGATTCGCTCTGTCGGTCATGATGGTTTTGAATTGCTTGAAATATGATTGGAATCACTTCAAAAAGGAAAATCCAGTTCAGTGCAACATGTGCAGCGCAAAATCTGTCATATCGGCATCATAATTGTGTGCGTGGGACATGGATTTTAATCAAATTTTTCATATTGGTGCATACCAAATATTTTTGTTGAGCTTTTTGTTCTTTTTTGTGAGATGGTCTCCATCCACTTTCATTATATGGAAAAGTTAACATTAGCATAGTGATCTAGTAATGGGAGAAACAAAGCTTTTCAAAACTTTGAATCAATTGCTTCACAAAATGATTCACTATTTTGAAGGGCTCAAAACGAGTCACGCTGGTCAGAACAGTGTAAACGCAGAGAAAACTCAGCCCGAACATGCATTAAACACCTTCTGCAAACCAATCACAAATGCTTTATTGAAGGTGTGATCTATTAAATAGAATTAATGAATCATCTAATACCACTAAATATGATAATATGCATTATTTTATTCAACTGTAGGGCTTTGTTTTGGTTGTTTTATACTGATCTAGGTTAATCAGACCTACAACTCTTACTTTTTATTATATAAATTTGCCATTAAATGTCTACAAATGTAAAAAAAAAAAAAAAAAAAAAAAAAAGTGAAAAAAATCATATATAGACACTGGGTCTATATATGATTTTTTCACTTTTTTTTTTTTCTCATGGAACCATTGAAAAGTAGAAAAAAATTATGACGCAACAAAGCCTGATTTATTGAAATCACGTGATTTTGCTAGTTTGATACACGCTTCGAATCACTGGTTCAAAACAAATGATTCACAAAGGTTTTGAAGCTTCACGAAGCGGGTGTCGACAGCGCCCCTCACTACAGTGAACGTTACTCAAACCGCCTCCTTTTGTGTTAAACTGAAGAAAGTGAGTCATAATGGTTTGGAACGACGTGATGGCGAGTAAAAGAACAAATCCTCACGTGTGGTTGAACTGTACCTTTAAGTCTTTAGAAAAAACATTCAGTATGCCTTGAATTTTCGCTCTACATCACATGAGCCTGAATCTTTCTCAATCCACACGAGCTTTCCAAAGAGATCAGTTTAAACCTGCTGCAAAATGAGCGAAAACAATGAAAAGCTTTAATAATAGCCTACATAATTTACTAGTCAAGCTTTAAACATCCCAGGAAACGGTTTATCGGCGAACAGGGAAACCATTATGGAGTCACACACACACGCTTTGACTCTCTTTTCATCTTGAGGAACATCATCTCTCCCTACTTGACCGAGAGAGAGGGATAAACGTGGTCTTTATGTGTGGGTTTGCGTGACAGTGTGTTGTGGCAGAAGTGTCCCGGTGGGGTTGTTTACATGTGTGTGGCGTTCGCATTGATAGTCGAGGCATGTTGAGAAGAGGCTTTCGGACCGTTCTCACGACCTCTCCTCCTCCTCAGACCGTTTCATTCACTCAACTAGCTCTAATCAACAGTGTATGTTTGCATCACAGGAAACATGCATGAATGCTGCCAAAGCTGAATGCAGAAAGGCAAATAAACAAGCAGGTGGATGGATGATAAATTTGCTTACCTTTGTCGATGAACCGCAACAAGAAGAAGGGCATGCAGGGAAGAGAGAGATAAAAAGAGAGAAAACATTAGTGGCATGTCAAAAATGGAGGCCCAGTTTCAGATTTTATGAACTATGTGACGTATAGAGCAGTTGAAAGTCGACATGAAAGAGAGATTTTACTTCTGTAAAGTGACTGAAACGCATCTCAATGGTAATTCATTTATCCTATTTTAACAGTTTTGGAAATTAATTAGCATTGCAAGATATTAGAAATTCAACAGCAGCCTAAAACAAAACCAAACGTGACATTAAAACTCTGTCTGATAAAGATATTTTCATATTATATAACCAATATGGTTGAATGGTTGATACTATTTTGCCTAAATAATTCAAAATAAAAACAAAAAATCTAGGTTTTAAATGCGACATGAATTCAGGCATCACAGCATTATGATGATCAGTATGAAAAACAGATACAGCCTACTTTACACATTTAACAGTGTTACTAAAATAGTGTTTTTTAAAGATTAACTTAGAGTGAAAAGCAGACATAAAGCATACATTAAAACTTCAAGAGTAATTTGCACCAATCACACTATTCAGATAATGATCACAGAAGTACTGAGATAATAGTTTATATTTATATATTTTGATCGCTACCGTAGACATCAGAGTAAATCACCTTTCGAAAGTAACTTGACGCTTCAAATAATGACGGTATCAAATTAGTAGATGGCGACAATTGACTGTTAAAAACAAACAAACATATTTGTCATTGAATCATTCATTCAAAAGATTCAAAAATGCTGATTAATCCAGTAATGAAACAAGGCTATATGAGTGAGTCATTGAATCATTCATTTAACTGATTTGCTCAAAAATGCAGCTTCATCCAGTAATGAAACAAGTGAAGTCTATACGAGTGAGTCATTGAATCATTCATTTAACTGATTTGCTCAAAAATGCAGATTCATCCAGTAATGAAACAAGTGAAGTCTATACGAGTGAGTCATTGAATCATTCATTTAACTGATTTGCTCAAAAATGCAGATTCATCCAGTAATGAAACAAGTGAAGTCTATACGAGTGAGTCATTGAATCATTCATTTAACTGATTTGCTCAAAAATGCAGATTCATCCAGTAATGAAACATGTGAAGTCTATACGAGTGAGTCATTGAATCATTAATTTAACTGATTTGTTCAAAAATGCCGATTCATCCAGTAATGAAACAAGTGAAGTCTATATGAGTGAGTCATTGAATCATTCATTTAACTGATTTGTCCAAAAATGCAGATTCATCCAGTAATGAAACAAGTGAAGTCTATACGAGTGAGTCATTGAATCATTCATTTAACTGATTTGCTCAAAAATGCAGATTCATCCAGTAATGAAACATGTGAAGTCTATACGAGTCATTGAATCATTAAATCATTCATAAAATAAAATAAAACTTAAGCAATTTTTTTTTTTTTAAAGTGATTATCCATTTTATCCAGAATAGTGCAGCTCTTAAACTACTGTTTAGAAACTTTCCCATCTAACCAAATCTACAGCAGGACGGACAGACGGACCTCAGAAATACAGGGAAATTCATTAGACAGACACGACTGGCCGCATTGGTCTGGGGTTTAACTCTGGTAAATCCCCCACTAAACCCCTTGAGAACCAGGCAAAGAAATCTTCTGGTGACAAGAGTAAAATATAGAGCCGACAGCAACAAATGCGTGGACTGAGAGACAGTGAGCGAGAGTGTGGGTGTAAGCCAGATTGAATTTATTTTTAAAGATGGCGAGGAACAAAGAAAGATGGAACAGAGGAGAGCTAGGGTGGATGATGGACGGTGAGAATGAAAAATTGACACTGAAACTGCACGAGCCAATGTATGTAAGAGACACATGATGAGTGAATAAGAGCAGGAGATGCTCCTCATAGAAACATAACATGGCACATACATCTCTCTACGTTAGCCGTCTATCAGCGGCTATACAGACATTTGACTCGCGGTATAACACGCCTGGTGCTCATTTCCACTTGTTATGGCCTAGAACTGCCCAGTAAGGACTTTACACCTGGTATTAAAGGGGTGGTTGATTATGATTTGACTTTTCTAACTTTAGTTAGTGTGTAATGTTGCTGTTTGAGCATAAACAACATCTGCAAAGTAATAACGCTCAAAGTTCAAAGCAAAGGGAGATATTTGCTTTTAAAGAAATCGCTTTTTAAGGACTACAACAAACGGCTGGTAGAGACTACACGAGCTTCCTCCCGGGTTAGTGACATCACCAACCCTACAATTTACATAAACCCCGCCCCCTGAACATGATTTATAGATTATCAAGACAGAATATGCTAATCAATGACTAGAGGATAACTACACATAAGCTTCATAAATTCATCAACTAACATTGTCACTTCTTCTTGAGTCTCTCCATCTTTCTGACTCCGGTTTGAACATAAAAGGCTGAAAGTGTTTGAAATGTTCAGTGCATGTCTGTGTGAAGTAAAATGACACGAGTTCTTGAAGCTCCGCCCCTGTGCCGGGAGCAGCAGCTCATTTGCATTTAAAGGAACAGACACAAAAACGGTGCGCTTTTTGCTCACCCTCAAAAAGTGACATCTTTAAAATAAAATCAGACACTTTTAAGTGAATTTAGGTATTTAATAATGTACACTGTGAAAAATGGACATTCATTTTGAGGTTTGCTACATTTAAATAGTGTTATTAAATTATTTAAATTATATAATTGTTGTAAAATATGCTGATATTATTAACATGCACAATAACCATTATGGTACTGATACATTATGCATCCACTGTCTAACTGATATGAGATGTGACATTAACATTTTAACAATACTGTAGGTCGTCCAGCCAATCAGATTTGGACGGGCAATTTCAACCAGTTTTTGTGAGTAATATGCATCATTCTGTCGGTTTCATATGCGAGAGCCAGTCTGTAACATATTTATGCTTCTGGTCCGCAGACTGTAAACCCAAATATCTGAGTCCAAGGGATCAATTTAAGCCGGCGGTAATAAGACTGACAGCGCATTCCAAACGCGACTGCAAATAGCCTCGAGTAAACCCGAGTTTGAACCTGCAGTCTGCAAGACCTTTCACCGGTTGGGCGAAGCACAAATTTAGCCTGACACCTTTGATTTAAGAGCTCTCGACTAAATGAAAAGGGTCCATAAAAGAGTGACACTTTAACATTGGCTGTGTTTGCAATGGAAGAATAGTTCAATGCTTACCATGCACTTCACATTCCTGAGTCCTGACTAATATATATTTTTTTTCCAATGCAAATTTGGCTAATATAGATTACCTGGGAACTCTGTGTGTAAAGACTATTTGCATACTGCACAAAAAATATGAGAAATACGGTAGTGTGCAATTGAGAACCTAAACATAGGTTCACAAAGGCTCCATAGAGATGTTCGCTAAGCTTATAGACTAGTCTGGAACTAGATATGGACCGAAGCAGTTAAACGTGACCAGACATTCTGGTGTCTTGCTCTTTGAAGGTTTACTTGCATCAGCTGGTTTTCCAATTAAACAAAAATGTCCCAAAAACAGAGAATGGGTGACTTGAGGGGATTCGTGTCTGAGGTTTTGACTAGGCTGTCAGCCAATCCTCGGCCTGCTGACCATCAAAGCACAAAGCGGGATCTGTGTGAAGACTGAGAACTGGGGAAAAGCCTCCGCTGGGCAAGAACGGCTTCATGGAGAGGGAATGGTTTTTATGTGGAGATCTAACTATATATCAGCTGGAGCTCAAAACAGGGCTGCCGTCATGACGCAAGCAGTCTTTCAAACACATAAAAACAAATAAATATATATATTTTTTAATTTAAAAATAGAATTAAATATTTATATTTATTTTAAATAAAAAAATTATAAATAAAAATAAATTATTATAAATGTTGACGGTTACACGAAAGTATTTGATAGCATAATAAGAAAAAACGTGAATGAAAAGAGAGTTTAGTAAATTAGACCGTATCTAAAAAGTTAAGGAACATTTTTTGCATAATCAACACTGAGTTATTCAGAAAGATTTAGTTTTCATCAAACTAAACCAAATATAGCAAGTGCGCTTTACAGATCTGCTGAACTGGAAAAAATCCAGATTTTTTATTTATTTTAATAAATAACATTACGACAAAGGGTGAGATAATAAACGACAGAATCATTTATTATTATTTTTTTTAGTGAACTTTGCATTTAAATACAACTAAGCTCTATACACTATAATGGGTCATTCATGTCAAATCAGTTGTGACGAGGCTGCTGAGGGTCGAATACAGGTTTGTTAAAATGTTCAGAGCACAACTATTAAAGAGAGCATGTTATGCCCTTTTACACAGTCTTGATGTTGTTTTCAGGCTCTACTAGAACAGGTTTTCCTGCTTGAATGTTGATTATTCTCCTCATATTCTCCATTGTTGCAGCTCCTCTCTTCCCAGTCTGTCAGTAACGCTCTGTTTACTTCATGTCTCTATGAAGCCCCTCCTTCTGAAAAGCACACTGTGCTCTGATTGGTCGGCTGGAGCAGTGTGTTGTGATTGGTCGAGCGCTTCGAGTGTGTTTCGGAAATGTCCCGCCCCTTACCATAACCACCAGTTTAACACACTACTAACTAACTCAACCAGGCCCCGCCCCTTTATTCTGCGTATTAATTATTATAATGAGGAATATTGTGACGTGTTCGTTCCCGGAAGAAACTCAAGACTACAATGGAGGCGTTTCAGAAGTTCAGAAACACTGACACTGATATAGAGAAGAACTCAAACAGCACGCTTCATGCTCAGATCGCAACATTAGACACTAAAGAAAGTTTTAAACATAAAAAAGCATTATATATCCTCTTTAAAATCAAGCTTTAAGCCCAAAAGATTTGAAACTCCTCAAACTAGCAGGACTCTCCTCGGCCCGGAGGCATTTTGACATTACATGAATTCTTCAAGAGCTGAAACCCAACGCTAAACCACGTCCCCTGCAGTCATCACACCGAAGTTCACTTTCAAATCTCCCAAAATAAACTTTTCCATCTTAAAGTCTCATTTTAATGCTCAGGAACAGCATGCAAACAACAGCGAGCGAGTCAGACGAATATTTCGCTGCAGCTTCGGCGGATGCTGGGCTGTGTCGAGCCGAGATCGTCTGTGTAAACTCAGAAGCCACAGTATCCGCTGAGGAAAGCACTGTAGCCACAGAAGAAGAGAGGGGAACTCACTTTCACACGAGTCCTTCTTTCATCTCACACACACACACACACACACACACACACACACTTCACCCGACCACAGATTGCTGGTAATTGATGAAGCTGACAGCTGGCCAGTGTCGTGCTCTGAGGAGCTGCTAAAAGCTCAGCTGGGGGATCCAGGAGCACTCAAACACTGAGCAATTGTGTTAAGTGTGTGTGTGTGTGTGTGTGTGTGTGTGTGTGTGTGTGTGTTAAGAGTGTCTGTGGGGTGGGGGATCCAGGAGCACTCAAACACTGAGCAACTGTGTGTGTGTGCGCACAAGCGTGTTAAAGAGTGTCTGTGTGTTAAGAGTGTCTCTCTGTGTGTGCGTGTGTGTGTGTGTGTGTGTGTGTGTGTACGTACAACTATCTTGGACCAGTTTGAGTTTTAGACCATTGGAGTGAGGACAGAGAGAGTAAAGTGAGGACATGTTGGCCGGTCCTCTCTTTCTGTGAGCCTTTAAAGGCCTGTTTGAGGGTCAAGACTGGGTTTTAGGGATAAGGTTATAATGGGGTTAAGGGTCGGTTTAGGGTCAGGGGTCGGGTTAGGCACTTAGTTGTGATGGGTAAGGTTAGGGCAAGCGGCTAGTGATTGCATTGTGTCAATAAAAGTCCTCATAGATAGATGTACAAGAATTTGTGTGTGTGCGCGTGTGTTAAGAGTGTCTGTGTTAAGAGTCTGTGTGTTAAGAGTGTGTGAGTGTGTGTAGGTTTAGCGGTAGGGTTAGTGTAAGGGGACAGAATATACAGTTTGTACAGTATAAAAACCATTACGTCTATGGAAAGTCCCCACAAAGATAGCGAACCAGACGAGTGTGTGTGTGTGTGTGTGTGTGTGTGTGTGTGTGTGTGTGTGTGTGTGTGTGTGTGTGTGTGTGTGTGTGTGTGTGTGTGTGTGTGTGTGTGTGTGTGTGTGATGGACGAGTCTCTCAGGCGACAGTGGGATCGGACAGCTGTACGACTCTGGGAATCCCTGGAGGGTAAAAGGCCATGAAGAGAATGTTTTTTCCCCTCAACCTTTTTCTAAACCGCATATAAAGAGTGATTATTAACCCTTTAACATCCACTCAGACCATCGTTAGAGTCAAGATATCATGTTGAACTTTCTATTCATCAAAGAATCCTGAAAAATAATGCATCACGGTTTCCACAGAAATATGAACTGTTTTCAACACTGATAATAATCATAAATGTTTCTTGATCATCAAATCATCATATTAGAGTGATTTCTGAAGGATCATGTGACACTGAAGACTGGAGTAATGATGCTGAAAATACAGCTTTGATCACAGGAATAAATTACACTTTACTGTATATTCACATAGAAAACAGATGATTTAGATTGGAATAATATTACACGATTTTTGCTGTATTTTTGATCAAATAAATGCAGCCTTGGTGAGCAGAAAAGCTTTTTTTATAAAAAAACCCCCCTAAAGTTTTAAATAGTAGTGTACTTAATAAAAACAGATATTGGTATTGAAAATTATATAGCAAACATATGTGCACAAAACATATGTATAATTAAATCTAAATATTTAAATAATTAAGCTATTTAATTCTATACATGTTTATGGTTTTACTGTAAAACCATTCATTGTTATTCCAAAAGAAAAGGGGAAAAAAAATAAAGGACAAAAAGGAACAAACTAAAAGTTTTCTGCCTTCTCTCTATATCTATCTTAGTAAAGTTTCTTTTTTGTTTCCCTTTAGTTTCATTCTCTCTCTCTCTCTGTCTCTCTCTCTGTCTCTCTCTCTGTCTCTCTCTCTGTCTCTCTCTCTGTCTCTCTCTCTGTCTCTCTCTCTCTCTGTCTCTCTCTCTCTCTGTCTCTCTCTCTCTCTGTCTCTCTCTCTCTCTGTCTCTCTCTCTGTCTCTCTCTCTGTCTCTCTCTCTGTCTCTCTCTCTTGATCACTCATTCTCTCTCTCTCTCTCTCTCTCTGTCTCTCTCTCTCTCTATCACTCATTCTCTCTCTCTCACTCTCATTCTCTCTCTCTCACTCTCACTTATTCTCTCTCTCTCATTCTCTCTCTCTCTCACTCTCACTCATTCTCTCTCTCTCTCACTCTCACTCATTCTCTCTCTCTCTCACTCTCACTCATTCTCTCTCTCTCTCACTCTCTCTCTCTCACTCATTCTCTCTCTCTCTCACTCTCACTCATTCTCTCTCTCTCTCACTCTCACTCATTCTCTCTCTCTCTCACTCTCACTCATTCTCTCTCTCACTCTCACTCATTCTCTCTCACTCTCACTCATTCTCTCTCTCACTCATTCTCTCTCTCTCTTCCTCCAATTTGCTCAGAGTAAAAATGAAGACAGATGAAGCTAGTCTTGCCAGGCAAAGCCAATAGTTGCAGTGGAAATTGTGTTTGCTCAAATACAATTACGAACACCTTACACACATGCACAAATATTTTTCAAAGTCAGAAAAATTATTGTGTGCGTGCGTCAGGTGTCGTCTGTTTTTTACAGTGCTTCACTCGCACATATTTCTATTTTAAGACGCCAGGAAACCACCATTGCTCTGACTGACGAGACCAACACTTTTTCAGCTCACCATCGTCTAATACAAACTCATTTTCTGACGTACAAACGCACACACACGCGTGTGTGTCTGTGTCTCTGAGGATTCTGGGCTGTTTGTGCGGTCTGTAATTAATCATGGTAGATGTTTATGAGAGAGGAGTGGTACGTTTCTACGGCACTGCACTGACAAGCTTCATTACCACCAGCTAAAGCATCCCACGTTAATGAGACACACACACACACACGTCTCCATAATGTGTGTTGCATCACCTATATGAACATGTGTTCATACATTAAGGACACATGTTATACACACACATTCAAAATATTCAAACATGCATGGATACACAATATATTGAAATTCACAACACATTTGTGATCATTTATAGCTGGTTGCTAGACTGATAATCTTCCTTTCTAGTGACTGGATCATTGAGAACTTCAGAACTGAATCAGTCCGATCTGTGAACAAACGATTCAGGACGGACTGATTCACTAAAAACATCTGATTCAAAAGAATCACTCGTTCATGAATGCTTCTTCTCTCATGAAGATTTAGAGTGGACGCCAATATTTTCAATCAATAATGACTTTGCTTGTTATTCTCACACAATATTATTGTCTATATAGGAGATTATTGTCTATATATATATATATATATATATATATATATATATATATATATATATATATATATATATATATATATATATATATATATAAACAGTTCTGTACTCAATTTTAAAGAACACTTTATGCCAATAAGGTTCTATAAGGAGAAATGTCTTAAATGATAGCACAATAATTTCATGTTTAATGGGTTATAAAAAATGTTTTCCTTCTGATGAAGTATGTTTACTTAATAAAATGAAGTGAATTAATTAAAACTAAATCCATAAAATGATCCCACGATGGGAAAAGCAGCGCCTGACGAACCCGCTAAGCTTCTATACGAAACCTTTTCCTCTAAGAGTGTGTGTGTTTTAGAAGATACACAGATCATTTCAACGCGTTTCAAAATATCTTCAGAACACAAAGCAAATCATTCAGCTTTGAAACATGCGAGTGAGTAAACAATGAAACAATTTCCATTTGAAGCTTAAAAGTTTCAGTTCCCATTCACTGTAACTGCGTGGAAAAGAGCGACCAGCGCAATTCTGCCAAATTCTCAAGGGAATAAATAAAGTCATACAGGTTTGCACTAACATGAGGGTGAATAAATAACAGTATTTTTATATTTTGAAGGAACTAATCCTTTAAGCTCAGCCAACCGATAACCCCACAACACACACACACACACAGGACAAATTAATGAATTCTCCCTCAAACGCAGAAGCCGTGTACAGCTCACTCTATCACACCAGCACAGAATGCAAGAAACGCTTGTGGTTTAACTTCAGGGAAATCAAACACACTCCCACACACACACGCCGACTGAAGAGCTGGAATCTGTGTGTGCAGAAGTACTAGATATCCATACCAAATGACCCTCCGCTCCAAATCTCTCCTCAGACACACACACACACACACGCCATCCTCTTAACTACACACTCATCGTGATCCTAGATTACGGATCTGCCGTGACCCTGAACTCTGCGGGATCAGACCGATCTCTACACCTGGCATTTCATATCGGAGGAACTGTTTGTCTGGGTTTGAGTGATGACTCCAGTGAGACTACAAATCTTGACAAAACACACACACGCACACACACACACAGATGAGAATCTGCCTACGGTCGAGACTCGAGGTCAGTGGCGTGACGTGCATCTGACTGTTTCTTGAGGATTATCGATGTTGCATGTGTGTGTCAGTCAGTATTAATTGTAGTTTAGCAGAGAACTCAGTCAGTCAGGCATGATCTCAAACACACAAGAGATGAATAACTTCATAAAAACAAAATAATGAAAGGACGTTAGATGAAATTTGAGTTTTTTATAATTTTATAGAAGTTCACCCAAAAATCATCAATTACTCTGTAAAAAATGATCGTGATTTTAACGGTCAAAGAATGTAAAAATGCTGTGATGGATCTAATGGTACATTTAATGTAATTTTATTGTAAAATACCATTAAATTTACAGTTTTTGTAAGTGAAAAAGAACAAGCCGTTATATAATTTACAGTGAAAAACTGTAAATTGACATTCCCACAATTCTCTGCGTGACACTTCACATTTGATGTATTTTTGTTGACATAACTGTTTCTTCATAGTTTTCTTAGTTTTTTCTAATCAGTTATGGCATTAGGGTTTTATGTTACATTTAATGTTGTTAAATTAATGTTTATTGCATTTTTTAAATTTCATGTGTGTTACCGTGATGGTGTTTAGTGTTTGTGTGAATGACACTGTGCAGCTTATATATACTGTATATATTAATTTTAACTTTGATATGTAAGCGCTGCTTGTGATGAGCTTTAATTCATCATGTGATTTTCATCACCACTGTGATTGGTGGTTGGTGGTGATGTGATTGGTGATGGTGATGATGTGATTGGTGGTTGTCAGTGTATTACTATGGTACAAAACAGATATTAATACTTCGATAGGTCAGTAAATTAACATTATATCAGATAATTAAATACAGTTTATTACTGTAAATTTAAGCAAAGTCTGTAAAATATGTTGCTACCGTATTTTTTACGGTATTTTTCACAGCTGCCAGTTTTTTTTACCGTAAATTTAACAGATTTTTTTTTTACAGTGTTCCAAATCTGTGTGAGTTTCTTTGTTCTGTCATCAAACATTTGACGGAAGCCATCGACTGAAAGAAGACGCTGGCTACCGTCAACATCTGGTTACCAACATTCTTTAAAATATCTTCTTTTGTGTTCAACAGAAGACACAGACTCATACAGGCTTACAAACAACATGAGAGTGTGTAAATTATGACAATTTCCATTTTTGGGTGAACTATCCCTTTAATTATACAGTTTAAGTTTATTATTAAAAAATAGTTAAACACAGAAAGCCTTGATTGTCCAAGACATCTTTTAAGACAACATCCAATCAAAATGGACTATTAATAAATAAGTTTTTAAACATAAAAATTCTTGCTGCTACCAGTAAGCCAATAATTATTTTCATGTTATGGTTAAAAAATAAAAAATAAATTACCTGACATTAAGTTTATAAAATGTTGTCTTTAAAAAAAAAAAAAAAAAAAAAAATCAAGACAAAAAAAAAAGTCAAAATCAATTATTTTATATGCTTTATATAAATTGAGGCTTCACAACATCATGAAAATTGGATATATTTATTCTAAGATTTATTATTCCATGCAAAAATAAGGGTGCAAAATTAACAAGCAATGACTATTTGATAGATTATTATTATTAAATAAATGAATAATATTCACATACAGCTTAATCCATAAAGTCTCTAAGTCTCTAACCCAACATTATTACCCAATTTGCGAATAAACCAATACTATTTCATGTCGTTTTTGGCTTCGTTTTTCAAAGTAAACCAACATATTGAATCACTATCCAAACAAACCTTCAGGCACGGCCTGCCTAAAACACAGAATCTCATTGGTTCCTCACAGACGCTGATCCAGGATCAGCAACGGTGTAAAAATACAGCAGTGCTGCGTCTCATTGATCTCTCTCGGACTCGGACTACAGAGGAACACCGGTATGTCTCCGAATCCTTTGACGAGCCGATGTTTTCCCAGAATGACTCCTGACCCTCAAAGGTCGGAGCGGGCGAGCGCCACCTGCTCCTCTGTGATCAACACACCGCAGGACTAGAATACACACACAAACGCTCTCGTCTTTGAGCTCCAAACACAGAGATGGTCATGCCTGTATACACACACGGACTGAGCTCATCTGCTGCTGGATCTATAAGAAGCATTTGCGCGTTTCCTCATTTACACACACAGGGTTCTCCAAACAGGAATGTACGACATGCATTTATAAATAACTCTGCTTTAATATTGCGTAGTATATCAATTGTGCAAATGATACTAATTACACGATGCTTTCAAAGATGATTCAAAACAGGAATATCTTCTAAAGAGACGTTTCCTAAAAATCACTGAAACCTAGCCAAAAAAACCCCCACAATTTAGATTCCCTTCACGGCAACACTTTGTCTTAAAGCCTTCATGTATAAAGGGGACATCATGAAAATCTGACTTTTTCCGTGTTTAAGTGCTATAATCGGGTCCCGGTGAACCCAGAAAACGTGAAAAGTGAAACCCAGTAACTGTGTTCTGGTGCGCCTTTCTCTGCAAGCATGTAAAAAAATAAGCCGATCAGATTTCGCTCCCGTTCTGACGTATGAAGAGGATCTTATTATAATATTGCCGGCCCTTATTCTGCACGTTTACACACACCAGCCGACATTTGGTTTCACAAGCGACAACAGAGACCAGTTCTAACGCAATGATGAAGATCCAGCAAAGCCTGAAGCTGTTCTGTGGTTGAGCGCAGACGAGTACTGAACACTATTGACCAGAACATGTCACCGCTGTCTTATAAAGACCTCAGGAACTGTGGACACTTGTGGAGAAGTTAAACATGATGATGAGATGATCAGTGTAACTCCACAACAACTACAGAAATGTCTCCACTAACATTCAGAAGCTCTTCCTGAGTCTCTCCGTAAGGCTGCACTCGCTCCTGGTGATTCTGGGATTCTGGATGAGGGAGATTGGCCTGTTTTGTTATTACTGGAGTTTCTGAAGCTTGTGTAAAGACTCCGCCCTCTTCTGAACGGAGGCGGAGCAACAGCTCATTTGCATTTAAAGGGACACACACAAAAACGGCGTGTTTTTGCTCACACCCAAAAAGGGGCAAAATGGACAAGCTGATGTAATGATCTGATAAATGATATGTGGGGTATTTTGAGCTGAAATTTCACAAAAATATTCTGGGGACACCATAGATTTATATTACATCTCGCGAAAAGGGGCATAATATGTCACCTTTAAAGCTTTAAAAATGCCATGACTAAATGAGACGCAAGAACGCCTCCACACAGAGAGAACAGTATAAAGAACTGTTAAATGCTAGAAAGTAGTTTGAAAGAGATAGATGTCACTTTAATTGGCATAAAGCCTCGGTTTAAAGAAATGAAATGAAAGTTCAAACTGAGGCTAACCGAAATAACAGTAGTGCAACATTACCCAAGACAATAAAGCGATCCTCAGGGCTCTGTGAAACTGGATAAACCACATGAACCACACTACATACAGCACACAAACCACACACAGTCTCCTCAGTCACTGCAACAATGGAGCGAACAGATGTCAGCCACTCGGATGTTAAGTGCATCTGTGATAAAAATCCACGGGGCAACGTTTTCCAACAATTATGCTTCTCTGAAGTCTACTCATAATGTTTCTGCCACCAATAAGAGTCATAATTTGGCTTTGCATAACCATTTTCGTGACCCTTAGAAGTATTTGTGCTCGTCTTTTCTTCCCTATTGTGACATATATCGTGAGAAAAGGCTTCTCAAACAAGAATAAACGTAGGGCAGAGATCATCAGAGAAGAGGGGAAGTTAATCCGATTCAAGATAACCAGGAACATCAATTTAAAAAAAAAAATGATGATCTGCATGTACAAATCATTTATAATAAATACTGCAATATTCCTTAAAAAACAAGAATTGTCCATTTATAATTTCATAGTGACTTTAAACAGGCCTTTTTTTTGTTGCTACTGTACCTTTAAGATTTCATGTAAATGACCTCTGTTTTGATTGGCTCACTTCCAACATGCCAACTATGTAGCTCACATCAAGTTTGGCCAAGTTGCTGAATTCTAAAGTTATGCAAACATGGGCTGATTATGCGGATAATGAGAGGGACGTAAAACAAACAAATAACACTGATACATTTTTTAAATATGACAGGCAAAAGAAGAAGATTTGTGGACATCAACTGAGGCGGACAACTGATAAACCTTTCTTTCTTTGGAATAACATGCACACCTGAATCGTTTTCAATAAGAGCAGCAACAGTAAAATGTATTCATTTTGATTTTAATTCTATTATAATCACACTTTTGCTACTTTTAAGCTAATTTAACCCACACATTAGCTTTTTTGTAAAAATAAAAATAAACAAATAGACGGCAACAAGTGTAGTCGAACTCACAGATGAATGACTTTTAGGAGTCGGGAGAATTTTTTTAGAGAATCAAAAACATCAAATATGTGCGGCTTAAAACTTAAATCAGTGGTTAGTTACTGACTGGTGGTTCATATGAAGATAAAACTTATCAGTAAGTTAACAAAAAATAAATGAAATATTTTGTATTTTTATGTCTTTAATAGTTAAGGCTGATTATTGGACTGCATTAATGCCAGCTCTAAACGTACTGTGAACAGTTTAATGATCTTTTGAGGTTGAAACCCCCTGATTTAGTTGAACAATTTAATTCTCCTTGTTTTCTGACATCTCTGAAAAGATTAATGTTTCAGGGTCATCCAAATAGTCATATCGAAAAATCCTGTTTCCAAGATATAAGCGAACCATGCACCCATCCAATTGTTATGTACGTCAGCATCTCGAAATCCTTCCCAATGCACATCTCTCTCACACACACACACATTCCACAGTCTATTCAGCTCTTGACAAATCAGAGTACGCTCAACACGGCCGCTGAAAAACACAAGGCCATTCAAATGTCACTCAGTGTGAGAAGACTCGCTCATTTACATATCTACAGCTCTTTACATAAAGATGCCCATCATGACCTCGCGAGTCTTGCTTTTCCCCCTCAGGATCCGTCCAGTGCCATCGGAAAACATGCTGGCTTTCCTCTAATGGATCCGCTACAACAACAACAAGAGACAAACAACTACACAAGGTCGAGGCAGAAAATGTCAAGCTTTCCGCTATGGAAGTATGAGAGGTGCAATCTGAAGGACGAACGAGGAGTTTCACGAGGATTGGAGGACAGAAAGTCCACACTTTCTTTAGAGATGCATTCAAAGAGAGAAAAAGAGAAATAAAAGTGGAAATAGTAAACCACCCAACAAAAACATGCCTGAGAATAAAACGACTACAGCACTACTGTAAGAAATCCTAGACTAGACAAGTCACGTCAGGAATTTTGTGCTGACGATTAATTGTCATACAAATAAATGCTATAATGCTGTGAAAATTTGTATTTACATAACACAACATAACACAACATAACATAAAACACAATATAACATAATAATATAACATATCATATAACACAACATACAACACGCAACACATAATATAACAATAACATAATATATAACATTACATAACATAACAATATAACATCATAATATAACATAACATAAAACAGCATAACACAACATACAACATACAACACAACACACAACACACAACATACAACACACAACACAATATAACAACATAATATAAAAAGACAACATATTACATAATATAATGTATAACACAACATAAAACGTAACATAACGTATAACACACAACACAACATACGATATAACATCATATAATAACAAAACAACAAAACGTAACATAACATAATAACGTATATTATAACATAACATGTTATATGTTGATATGTTATGTTATAAGATATAACATAAGACTATCTTTCTGTACTTTACAAGTGGGTTTTTTTATATTCTTTGGTGAAATGTGATATATATGTGAAATGTAAAATATAAGCTGCACAATTATTGCAGTTATCTGAAATGTTTGGCTCAATAATCGCGCCAGGTCTTCACTAAGACTACACAAACAAACGAACTAGTCTAAAAGACAGGGTCTGGCCTTTGCCATGTTTGTGCTTCACTGCAGAGGAGATGTCCAACAGCGCCAGGGACATTTCCAAAGGCAGAGGGGTCAATGCTGCGGTCGAGAGGACCAGACACACACACACACACACACATCCACAGGAGGCAAGACCCGCAACGACACACACACGGCCTCACGCCTGCTGAGCAGCCAAAGGACAACCATACACAAACACGACCGAGACACCTCAACACATTCATTCTGGTTTACAGCCGAGCTATTTCATGCTCCAATCTCAGAAGTGCCACAAATGAAGTTATTTTTCTAATATTACTCTCTGGAGTGTTTTTCAAATCCTCCTTTGGAACTATAGTTGCATCGCTCCACCAAAACAAAACATTTCAGGACTAAATCTAGATTGCTAATGAAAAGATCACAGGCTATTGTTCTTCTTGCAAGTCAGACAAGTGGTTTTTACTTTCCCTGACATCTTTTTCACTCACCAAAATGCAAAAGAGCTTCTCTTTATAAAAAAATAAAAAAATAAATACCACAATCTGGCAAATAGTGCATGCAACTCATGCAATTTATAAACACACTTTTTCTGGGAAATGATAGACAATGCAAAACAGTACTGATTGTTTTGTGGTTTGACACATTCTTACTGTCGGTTCAAGACTATCACAAACCAGTCTTGTTGAATTTTACCTTTGTTGAAGATTATCCTTGAGACAAAGCAGAAGAATTTGCAGAAAAAAAAAATCACTAAAAAACAATCAGTTTCAATCAGTAAAGAATAACAAGAATGTATTGCAAAAACATGCAAAATGTCCCTGTTGATGAGTTTTTCCAACACATGCATCAACAACAGCCCATGAAAAGCATTAACTGATTGTGAAGGATGTCTGGTTCCTGTGCTGTCCATCTTGATCTAGTCTGCACCGGATCAGCAGGGAATTTCCAGCACAGCTAGCAAGGAATCCGATCACAGCATCCGAGAGAAATAAAACAATCTGTTTGGATTTCCTCCATCCTTGTGGGAAGGAAGAAAGTGAGGAAAATTGTGCTAGCGGGCTGATGAAAGGAAGAGGTGGAGCCGAACCGATTTCCAATATCCCGCAACTCAACTGAGTGCATTCTTGTACGTACACACAGAACCACATGGTGACACGCACTCATAAGGATGCTAATCTTTACCGGATCTCCTGGGATTTGCCGGAATACCTGCAGAGCGACAAACACACTTCACATAACGAGACCCCAAAAACTTCTCTCTGCGAGAAGTTTCCTAATGAGGCGCAGTGGGACTGGAAATCTCATCCCATGATTGGGCTAAGACTCTTATACCTGCCTGTTCACCAGATGGGCTACAGAACCCTAGAAGATCATGAAATAAAATAACTTCACCACCTGAGCCAAATGCTCTAGTCATTGTGGAAGAAGAGTCAAAGGCAGCATACCTAAAATGAACTTGACAGGAACAAGGTAAAGCATTTTGGGCAGGTTTCCCAGAGTAAGACTCAATTTCAGCAGAAAATCCATCCAAGTGTCGCGCTTTAGATTGTGGAGCGTAATTTATAAAGCCAGGAGCCTTAAAGTTGCTCGAGTCAAAACATTAAACAGTTCCTCAGAGTCAATAAGCATGCACACAAAAACAAACATGGTAATGTATTTAGATGGTCTTCTCCTAACATTTTCCTCCTAAATCATGAGCCAAGTGATACCCATGCAGAGACGATAGCCAAATAACTACAAGAGACCTAAAAATAGCATGAACTTAAACTAAATGGAAAATGCTTGCCAAATCACATAGAACTTGTATTGTTAGCATTTGTGCAAACCATCTACCAAATATGAAACCACTTGGTCTGGGGAAGTTCACTATAGAGGCCTTTTAAAACGGCTGCGGTGACCATTTATTGACCACAGAGCATTGATAAGATTGTTTCCCTCCCAGAGGGTTGAAGTTTAATTAAATCTGATCATCACTTCCTCAGCACTCCCTAGAGAAAACAGAACTCATTATGCACAGTATCCATCTTTCACTTCCTAAAACTTTCTCAGGTTTAATCAAATTTGCAGAGTCAATAACAGGAGAGTCAAAGTTCAATGGATTGCCTTTCTAAAGGGCAAAAACAGTTTTGGGACAGGCAATGACAAAGCAGCCATCTCAGAAACACTGCTTTGATTTAGCTCCTTTAATGATGTTTATCAGACTACTAATTAGCTAAACTTTTAGCACTGCTAAACTATCAGAGAAACTCACAACATTTCAGGGTCCTACAGGTGAAAACATGAAACATGGCTGTAAATAGTTTAAGTCTTTTGGTGCAAGCTATTTTTGACTAAATTAACATTTGGATTCAAAGATGTAGTGACTTAATGACTGTTTATCAGACCACTAATTGGCTTATATTAACACTGTTAAACTTGCAAAAACATATTCAGATCTGTGCCGGTGTAAACAAGAAACACATTCGCTAACGTTTTAAACCCTTTGGCTATTTTTGGACAAAATAACATTTGCAACGAGACGTAGCTTTCACTTGGCTGTTTATCAAACTAATAATTAACTCAAGTTAATTTCAAAAACCTCTTAAAGGTTGACACTTAGCAATGCTTCAGTGTGTCGCAGGCGTAACACGGATACTAATAGTTTAACCCTTAAGGTGCCAGATATTTTTAACCAAACTATCATTAGCACCTTGGCCATATTATTGTTAGTAAACTACCATTGACAGAGGCAATCTCTGGACCATAATGCATGATTTGGGAGGTGGGTGCAATTACTGGTATCAACTATCTGTTCAGTTCAGTTTGGTTCCATATATCCTGGTAAATGCAAATCTGGTTGCCACTAACCAAATCTTTAAGGGGTACATTTGGTTGCAGAATGAAGTAGTCTACTCAACCGTTAATATGATCCTTTTTAATGTTTTCCTAATGTATCGGTTTGTGAAGATGGCCAATCAGAATACTTTGGGCTTTTCGAAAGGAGGGGCTTCATAGGAAGATGAAAGTCAATCTGAGCATTTCAGACAGACTGGGAATAGAGGTGCTGCAATAATGTACAGTATGTGAAAAATAAATGAAGATTAAAGCATGTTAACCTATTCTATTACACTCAAAATAAAGAACAATTAACTTTTAAAATAGAATCATATAACCCCTACAAAACTTAGACTATACAGAACGGTACTCAAAGGAGTTAAATTCCCCCTGTAGTCAAAAATTATATCACTTAAAACTAATCTTTGATCACCAAAATTACATATTTAAACCTTCCTTAAAATATCTTGAATGCAAGTATACGCAGTTCTATGAATGAGCCCCGCCTCCACTCACTCACTCAGCTCAGAGATCCACTGGTTGACGATCACACGTTGATCTGATTGGTTACAAGGTAGTTTGTGACGTCAGAAACACCAGCGATTTCAAAGCGTGTTTTTGAGACTGTCTTTGGTTCACTGCAGTTTTAAGGAGAAAATACTCAGCAATGGAGTCGACTTATGAATTTACACATGGTTTGTCTTAAAGCAGATTAAAAACACCACATAGACAGATAAGCAACATTAAAAGCTTAATTTTCACCACAGGGGGACTTTAAGGATTTTCCCCCGCAACAAGGTCCCACAAGGACTCAGTTGTGAATCCGTGCACTTCACTGATTCCCACCTAGATCATTTTCCTCTCCACTAGGTGTCTTAGATTGAAAGTTGAGACATTGCTACCATTTGCAGTCAGAACAGATGGATTTTCCAGCACTTCCGCTTTGGGAATCACGGACAATGGTATTGGCTATAGGGCTGATTAATGGGCACGTAGCAAGAAGTGGGGAAAAGTGCATCTCCCCTATTCTTTCTCCCTTGCCCCACTCCCAAGAATCTACAGCCTGTCGAGAGCTCTTCACAACACAATGCAGCAAATAAAGTCCAGAGGCTAAGAAAAGCCTGATGAGGACTTTCCCCTTTTCCTTTTTTTCCCTGCAAGCTTTTGTGCTCCGATCCAGGGGGAGGGCACAGCGGCACTGGCTTGGCATTGCAAATCTTTTCCTGGGCATTGATAGACGTTGCTGTGCTGGAACGTTCCCTCACAGCAGCTCGATCTCTGTAGATTTGGCACAATTGCCTCTCCTCCCTGTGAGGTTGGGCCCTTCATTTCCTTTCATTAAAGCCCCCCGGTTGAAAACGTTAATAAAGGCAGTGTCTAATTACAGAAGCACATCTCCACGGCTCTATAGAAAATCATCAGACTAATGCCACTTTTCCCCCGTTCTCCTCTTGCTTTGAGCTTGATTGATTTTTCTGGAGAGCTGGATTGGTTTTGTTCTTGGCTTCTCTGTTATGGCGAATGCTGAAACTCTGGAGGTGGGTGGAAAGACCAAGTCCTAATATATTCTGAATCTCTTATATCTCGTATTTGGCAACCGCGATGATGGACGCTGGCCAAACTGTCTGTGACTGGGGAATTGTGAAGCCAATTTGTACACCAGTGACATGCAGATGTCTTTTGTAGAGATCCCGATAAAAACAGACTTGGGGGAACAAATAACTTACTACCTTAGACTTCAGTTGAATATTTTTGAGGTAAGATGGAGCCCAACCTCAAAAATCTATTTTCTAAAGTGTTGCACTTCTTTAACTTCGCAGTACTACTTAAAGTTATTGACGTTAAATCACAATAAGCCGTGAACAAGGGAAAACGAAAACATATGGGAGAAATAGGATGTGTAACTATATCCATGCATTCATTCTTAAAGGGACATCAGCCTCATAAACTGTTGCTATTAATGTTAATAAAAAAAACTTCTTTTTTTTTCTATTGTATTTGTCCTATTGTTTGTAATTTGCTTCGTTCCTATTTTTAATATAAAAAAATAGATATATTCTGCCTTGCTTTAGTACAGAGTATAATGATTGTAATGATGTGTGTAATGATTGTAGTCAGCTTAAAAGGAAATTTGTTTTTTAATATTGGGTTGACTAAAATGGGAAGAAAAACTAAATAAATTAAGGTTCACATTTAATTCAGTAGGATTATTTTTTCCTTTTAAACGGTCTACCGCAGTCAAATAAGAAAAGTAACACAAAACAGTAAACTACAATCAAATCTATGCACATCGAATCGAATGCAAGAATCGAATCATGAGGTACCAAAAGATCCCCAACCCTAATACATATCTATAATTCTGGCGAGGTAGTGGTTCGCTTCTGTGCTTGATCTGCTTGACTTGCCCGTAAGAAGATTGTCTGCCTAGTTGGATGCTTTGCTTTCCTCCATTTTCTAAACCGTGAGCTTGGTAAACTGAGGCTACACTGCTCTAGTTTCCGGCTTTTGCCTTCCTAGCTGTTTATTTTAATTGAAGGTCCCTTTTAAACAAATTCTGCTGACTTGGCTTTTCTTTCCCGCTGTCAAGATTCACAGGATAAATGGGTCCCCTGATGAGGTGTTGCTCACAGCAGCTGCCCAAACACACGTCTAACTGGCATACGTCTTCGTCTTGTATCTCTCCGGGTCACAAGCAATGCTACTCCGGATCCAGTCGACGGAGCACCTACAATAACCACAGTGCAACTCACTCATGTGCTAAATTACAGTCACAAATGGACTCCTTCCACCTTTGAGCCTGACATTTTCTTCCTGCTATTCAGCTTTTCACCAGCAGTTCCGGGCTTTTCCTGGAACATAATTGTATTCAGTGAGTCAGCCTGCTGAAAAGGAGACGTTTAAAAGGTAGAAAACGGGGGAAAAAAAGGTGAACCTGTAGCAGTTCTGACAGTGTCATTAAAGAAGCGAGCTCCTGCTATCCTCTCGTGTATCTCATAATGAAGTTCTCCGGGTTGCCACGTATCCTCACAGGCGAACAGCATAATTAAAGTTCTCTTCTCCGATCCCAGACACAGCAGAAGTTCGGGTCCTTTCCCAGGTGCATTGACTTGGAGGAATGTAATGGGTGGGCGTCAATGTTTTTGCTGAATAACGCCCTTGAGGCAAAACCCAGCTTGGGCTCTTCAGTTCACAGAGGACACCGAGACGCTGGAAGAAATGCAACACACCATTCTTCGCCGAGAGGGTAATGGCCGCCTCAGAGGCACGGCTGTCTGCCGAGTAAGTTGACCTGAGTGTGATCTGATCCTTTCTCACAGTCGTGTGTGATTTACGGCTGTGCCCAGGGCACCAGAGGCACTGAAAAAGCCGTAAAGTCTGCCATCTGCAATCTGAAAGGGACTTACCAGGTAAGTAATGGCAGAATGTCACCTTGATAAGTCGGGGTGTTTGCCGTCATCTTTCCATTCCTTTTTTCCACATGGAAATTTTTTAGGGCTGCCCCTGACCATGAGGTGTTCATTTAAGCCATTAGTCGACTGGTCGCATGTTTTATTAATATACCGGATGGGGGGGGGGAAGAGAAAGGGATGCACCGATATGAACATTTTTAGCCGATAGCGATATATAGGCCAATAAATCTAAATCCAAATTTTTATATAATTTTTGAGAGCCTGATTAGAAAAAAACTAAAGTCTCACCATTAAAAGCCATGTCCCAAACACACAATTATAATGTTTTCATTAAAATGTTATGTAGCCTATATGACAGACTTGCGCTGCACATGTCGCACTTTACTGTATTGTCCATTTTTGAAGTGATTCAATCATATTTAAAGCAATTTAAAACCATCACAACAGTGCGCAGGTGAAGGTAATAGGCTTGGGCGGTATCCAAATTTTTATACCGTCAAACCTCCCCCCTATTTTACCGGGGTATACGGTATTACCGTGACTAATTAAAAATTATGACATAAGGCTCAGACAGCATCACCAAACTGTTGGCTTGTGCCTACACTGTTCAGAAACTGAATACCAGATCGAGCCCAACCCTTGCACGTTGTGTCCGAGCCCGGCTGACGGCATTAAATGTAATTATGAGCCCGAGCCCGATTTAGACTTGACTATTTTTAATACGTGGGCCGTTATAATATGGCGGCACCAAATATTTTTTTAACGCAGGTGCTGAAGGGGTGCTAGATATAAATACTATTAATAAATGAGCGAAAATGGGACACTTAATATATAATATTTAATTATTTTAATTATCACAATTAAAGTATTAATTTTATTAAATTAAACAAGCACAACATTCAACATTCAATCAAATATTATTAAAGATTTATTATTAATAATTTTTTTCAACATAATATCTCATTATTTTGAAATGTGTGTGTGCAACAAGCAAGAAGTGCATTTGTAAATCCGGTGACACGCGTCCATTGATTTTTATTAATACAACTTTTCTGTCAACGTCTGCTAAGTTGACGATCGCCATCTCCTAGTGAACGAGCATATATAGAGAGAAATGCAAATCATGGGTTACATAATCAGAAGGTATAGGCTAGCCTTTTTCTTTTCGTTTTGAATTGTTTCGTTTAATGAAATTTCAAGCTTTATTTAGATATAGGCCTATCTGTCATGTCTGTGAGGCATACACTGAGTTTCGGTTAATTTATGATGAGATTTCAATGCAAGTGACCGCGGCATATGACATGTCATGATTATATTGTCTGCTATATATTTGATTCTTATTTATTAAATCCAGGCAATTGTTTGATGAAAAATTTATTAAAATGAAGATACAGTTTATACAAACGAAATTCACTTTAAAGAAAGGCCTTTTACAAAACGAAACTTAATTAAGTGGTTAAAATGTCTGACTCCCGATGCATCCCATCTTACTCGTGCTGTTCACTTTTCATTATCAACATAGATGAAAAAATTGCCTCGTCACGTCAGTATTTACCGCCTCTCCCTTCTCTCTCTCTCTTTTTCCTCCACACTGTCACTTGATGACAACCACACATAAGCATTTTTAGGCATTAAATAAATTATATTTATATATTATATATAAGTGCCGGTAATGACGGTATTGAAACTGATACCGTTGCTATTTTAAAATCCCGCGGTATACGATATTACCATAATACCGCCCAACCCTAGAAGGTAATAATCCATTATTTATCGCTTTAATATATTGGGCCGATATCGATAACTTTAAAAATAAACATATATCGGCCGATACCGATATGGTGGCCGATATATCGTTCATCCCTACTTTAAAATATCAGTTAAGTGCTCAAGCGCATGCCGCAACACACCAGCACAAGTAATAATTATGAATGCCACAAAAAAAAAACTGAAAGGAGACTGTCTGAACATTTTACTTATTTAATAAACTAGATGACGCCGACTCGTCATCTCCGAGGTGCATGCGCCTATAGAGAAATGCACATCAATTTAAACCTTATGCAAGAAGCGCTGATATGCTTGGAAATGCGCCTAATAATAGCGCACATTTATCTAGGTTAATGACGTTAGAGCGGGCGACCATGTAAAGTGTCTAACGTTAGGCTGCGTTTGAGGATTGATGAATGATAGGCGCACGTTTGGATTTTCCTGCCCGATAATTACCAAGGACTGCGTGACTTCGCCACTTCAAACAACCAATTAAAATTTGGTCAACAAAGCTTCATCTCATTTTAACTGCAACATTATTTATTGAACAATGATCTGCTGTGACCTACGCAATCCAAAGAGCATCCTAGTAATGCTTACAGAGCACATTTTTAGCACCAGGTGCCATTTTTTCCTGTAGGAGCATCAAGCTACTGACACCTTCAACAAGCTGGATGATTGACAGCGCACAAATCCCCACTGCGGTTATGATAAGGACAAGCAGGACCTGTCAATCATTGCCAGACATGCAGGAGACCACAGCAGTCAGATGGCTGTAAGAAACATGTTTACAGAAACCAGGACACCATATTAAGACAAAAGGGAAAGACTATTTTAAAACCTTCATTTTTACTGCATAGCAAAAAACAAAACGCAGGAGCAGTGACTGTAAAAATGGCTGACAGGAGCATATTACAGAATCCTTTCAGTCCAAAATAAGTCTCCCATTTCTGCTTCAGTTGCTTAGTGACTATAGAGCGTTATCCAAGTGACATGATACCATGAGACTTTTCTTTAGAGAAGTGAGAAGATATTTCTAGTTCACCGAATCCGTCGTTTTACTCTTGAGAATAATGCAACACGAAGAATCAATAAAGCACACTATTAAATAAGATTTGCTCTAGTGGTGAACTGAAAACAGTGGTGGAAATTTTATGAATTTATTAATCACTTATGACAGGCCTAGATGTGTGAAAAAATATGAGATCTTGAAGAAAGTTTACACGCACAGACCTTTAGGGCAATTCCGCGCAAAAATGTCACATCCATAACGGCAACTAAATACAATGGCATTGTGTTGGCGTTATGGATGTGACAGTTTTGCGTGGAATTGCCCTTTAAAGAAAAAATATTTGCGCATTTCTGCACTAAAGAACTTTCTTCTAACCCTATATGATTAAAAGATTGATACAATTAAAAGATTGATACAATTAATGGATGGATGGAAAGTATAGAAACAAAAAAATATGGTTGATGGATGGTATAGAAACAAACAATTATGGGTGGATGGTATTGAAACAGAAAAGGATGGATGGTATAGAAACAAAAAAATATGGTTGATGGATGGTATAGAATCAAACAGTTATGGATGGATGGTATTGAAACAAAAAAGGATGGATGGCTGGATGGTAGAATGATAGATAAGGGTATAGAAACAAAACAAAAAAAATTTACAGACAGATGGACGGACAGATGGACAGAATATAGATATATAGACAGATAGAATATAACAGTAATTTGGAAAATGGTGTGAAAACCATTTTTTCATCCATTTTTTTTTGTGTGTGTGTGTGATTTTATAGATTAGTCATTGACAATAACCCAAAAAATGATTTTATACACTTTATAAATAAGGTTTTTTAAAATGGTACGCACATTTTTTCATTAAGACTTGAGATGTTCAAAAGTGATCTGAGACAAATGGCGACTCTTCCTGATCTCTTCATCTGACAGAACGAGAGAGAAAGGTCAGCATGATGACGAAAGAAATGACTCTTTCTTTCAGACCGAGACAGACGACGACTACATGACCTTACCGTCAGCTTTTCTTCAAAGAATCAGTGCCATATCTAAAGACTGAATCCATTCGAGGTTTTATTTTTCCCGGATCTCTGCAACAAAAAGGTTAATCCAAGAGGCAATTATATTTATTGGGCTTGGCCATCCATTAACGTGCACAGAATCAATGAATCAATAGCCTGTTTTCAGCTCCATCAACAAGCTTCTAATAGGGTCAACTTTTCGAGAGGCTTCCGTTGAAAGGGTTTCAGTCTCGAGACCGGCCTTGGCTAATGACATTTACTTAAACACTAGAGAGCTTTTCTGCGGCGGATGTTTTCATGTTTAAGGAGGAGAGATGCACAGTAAAACACATCTGCATCTTGAGCTCTTAGAAAATACAGCTTGAGATACTCTACATTAGAAACAACTGAATAATGAATGTTGGGCTTCTACTGGAGCTCAAACAGAGAGCGTTGGCGCTTGCAACGCCAAGGTCATGGGTTCAATTCCTAGGGAAAGCAAGAACTGATAAGAATGTAAATGTGTATCTTGAAATACAATGTACATGTAAGTTGCTTTGGATAAAAGCGTTTGCCAATACCGTTAACACTTTGTTTTACAGTGTCCTTGTTACATATGTTAAATGTAATAATAGTAAATAATGCATAATTACATGCAACCAAACCCTAATTATACCCTAACCCTATAGGGAAGTACATGTAGTTCCTTTATATCACTCAGTACTTAAATATATAATTACACTGTAACAATGACTCCTTAAAATAAAGTGTAACCAAAATATCTAACATATTATACTTCCATAACCAGAATGAAGACTTCAAATCATCATCCACATCCCAAAACTGGTAAATTCAGATGGTTATCATTGTTTTGAGACATTGAAAGTAAAAGCAGGGCCACATGTGTGGATGAAAGACAGAGTGGACATGCCCGACAAAATTGCGAGGAAAAAAATATAAATAAAACACAGGTGCTGAATAATTCATCTTGTATTGCTGCCTGGGTTCCACATGAATGCTCACAGCAACTTATGCTCCAGTCCGAAAGCACCAGGGAACCAAACGACTGGAGTACATCAGAAAACCGGAGGGGAACAAGGGGAACGGAGAGACGGTGCACCGAAAAAATGTGTTGGATAACCATATAAACCACTTAAAGTGGCAAACACTCTCAGATTCAGCCCACACACACACACACAAGCTGGAAGTCTTGACCACATATACAGGAATACAAGCATTCATAAAAGCTTCGTTAACAATTACAGGATTCAGGGGTTACGCTAGGTCAGTCTCGATGGAGCAAGAAATGGACTTTTACATGTGCTAAAAGCATCCCATAAGAAATGCCTCAAAGTCTGATGTCAAGCTAAATGAACATCATCATTAAACTGGGGAAGGTAAACAAACATGTCCAAATAAATACTGAAACTCTCTCGTACAAATCGATAGGGGTGGAAATTCATTTCTTATGCAGCAGGATTGTGCACTCCTCTGAATTGAACAAGACTGAAACACAATTATTATTTGAATGAAGGATAGTAGAGAATTAATTGAAACATCAAGGATAGCAAAAGAGAATGATGGGTAGATTGAGGGAATGATAGATACAAAGATAGATAGATGGATAGATAGAATGAGACAAAGAACTACAGAATGATATAGAATGATAAATGACAGACAGACATAGATAGAAAGAATGATAGAATTATTTATTTATTTATGCCATGTCAGCAACAAGGCTATTTTCATGGTGAAAACAATAAACAATCATACAATTAACAAAAAACTACAAGACATTTCAGATTAAAGATAGAATGATATGAAAGAACAATGATATAATGTGACAAAGAACGATAGAATGATATAGACAGACAGAATGATAGATAAAATGATACATGAAAGCTAAATGCTGAAAGAATAAATGTACACTATCTTCTATTCTATATCTATTATCTTTATAAAAATAAATTAAAAAAGCACACGTTCTGCGTTAGAGTAAACTGGGAAGGGTCACAGCACTTGCATATTGTTGTATTGTCTCCTCGTTTGTAAGTCGCTTTGGATAAAAGCGTCTGCTAAATGAATAAATGTAAAAATGAAAGAATGAAGACAGACAGACGTACTTTAAATTACACTTCAGAAAACTTCTCTTGTCATGTTGAGGAACCTTTACTCTGGAAACTCAACTTAGTTTATCACTACAGTCTAAAGATACAGACATCAAGCCCAACATCACGTCATCATCGCTACTACTTTTAAAACGGCGTCTTATTCTCGGTATTCTGTGTGAAAACCTGTGTACGATGACAGCCATCATCACTTCAAGAGGAAGAACACACACAACATGCGCTAGATTTAAAGCAAAGGCCTTTTTGCTTTGATGCCGCGAACGATGCTAATCCAGACGCGGAGCAAACACGACACGGGTTAAAAATAAAAACACACCCCTCCATGAAGCGATGCCAGAGGAGCCCATCACACACGGCTCACCCAGAGCTTATGCTAAAGCGCCCTTTTGCTTTGAGGCAGTCGATAACAAAGAAAGATTCTGCCTGATGGGAAGCCAAAAGGAGCGCCGGAGTAAATCAGGAGATCAGGATCCTGGAAGAGGAGAACAGAAGCTGCTTCACAGTGATGCCCGTGCACACCTCAGACTGCACTGGGTCCACGTTACGGTTTGTGTTGTGCAACCACTGAACAAATACAAACAACTCGCGCTCAAAACATGCAATGAGAGTTATGATGATGATTGCAAGGTTTAAGTTAGCATTCGCTTTTAGTCCATGCTGAGGCGCAAAATCAACTGTTATATTCATTATTGACCTTGCCCTCTTACCGGTAGTGAAAAATAATCGCAGAGGAACATTAATCTGGACTGGAAATTACCCCGCTTTTTATACAAGACAGTCAAGGTCAGGATGACCAAATCATGCATAATTTATGGATCATTATACACCTGGCTTTATGTGATCCCTCATATCTCATGCATTTTGGCTAGGAATTCCTATGTAATGAAGCTGTATGTTTTGGAACAAATAAATTCAGATTTCAGATAAGTTAGGCCTTCAGATAACTGTGCTTATTGTAATTTTTTAATTCCAAATGACATTTTGCACTTAATTTTAACACATGAAACCATTGTCTCAATTTACATTACGCTCCCACAACCCGCCAAAATAAATGTTTGGTTTAACTTGAAGATATTGTAACAGAAATATTACTATTGTACAGTAGAATGTAACTCCCTTAATGTTCATTAGATTACATTCTTTTTAAATAAAATAAATTGTTAATGTTTTATGCCTTCATTTGATAGCCACACATTTATAAAAGATTTCATAATGTCCAATTATTGTATACATACATTTCTTTTTTTTTTGGATTACTAATATTTAATTTAACCATTACATCAGAGTCTAGAAAAATCAGAATGAAAAAAAAAAACGGAATACAGAAAAACGAAGAAAAAAAACGGAATTTCGGAATTCTGATTTCATACGGCCCAATATTACAGTTAATAAGATAAGCTTGATTAAAAAACAACAACTGAAAAGTGAACGAAGACTAAAGTAGATCAAAGAGATACAAATATTAAAAAAAATATATGTAATATTCATGTCATTCTACCCATATAGCGCTATAGAACATTATAGAGGACTCTTTTTTATGATTTTAAGTGAAATTGCCTCTTAAAGTGTTTGTGTTAGACTTGCGCTAAAAGAGACGTGAAGAAAATGGATAATTACATGAATTCTTTTTAGGACAATTAATCAGCAGCCAAAATGTCATTATCATGACTGTCCTAGAACAAGTAAACAATCCATTTAGACATCTTAAATAAATAAATAATAAAACTGTTGAACCCTGCTCTGGGTCAAAGCTCTGAATCATTTGAAAAGCTTTCTCTGCTACTTTGCAATCCTTGACATATTATTTATAGAACATGAAAAATGTTTAGAATTAAAGGTTACAAGCACTGACACCAAAAACCAAGGTCCTTTAATGACATCTACGTGAAAACTGATTTTCACTTCAAGGTCCTTTATCTTTTTGAAGACTAGATGTAGCATCAGAATAGGGAAGTCAAAGCGAAACTTTACCCCACATTCTCTATAAACATTCATACGCGTGTTATCTGAGACCTTGGAGTAAGTAATAATTAAGCCATTGCTTCCTGTGCAAGGAAAACTGCAGACTGCATCAATAAAGGTGTTAACCAAAGCTTGTCGCCACTATGCTAGGGTGTTATGTGTGATTGTGGTATCTTAGATGTTGATTACTGGCTCAAGGCCAAAGAGAATTGGGTCCCTCCATCAAAATAGAAGATTTGACCATTTTATCATCCATTACTAGGATCACTAAGTAAAGTAACAGCACATCTGTCCCTGTAGTCAATTTTATCCCTTAAAACTCATCTTTGATCACCAAAACTGCATATTTAAACGTTTTTTCTTTGAAAAATAAATTCTTCATTCCTTAAAATAGCTTGAATGCAACTTGCCTCATTTAGTATGCGCGGTTCTATGAATATGCAAATGAGCCCCGCCTCCACTCACTCACTCAGCTCAGAGATCCACTGGTTGGCGATCACACGTTGATCTGATTGGTTACAAGGTAGTTTGTGACGTCAGAAACACCAGCGATTTCAAAGCGTGTTTTTGAGACTGTCTTTGGTTCACTGCAGTTTTAAGGAGGAAATACTCAGCAATGGTGTCGACTTATGAATTTACACATGCTTTGTCTTAAAGCGTATTAAAAACACCACATAGACATAAACAACATTAAAAACTGGATTTTCACCACAGGGGGGCTTTAAAAGGATAGTTCTGTTGTCATTCACTCACCCTCACACAGTCCCAAACCTTCATGACTTACTTTCTTCTAGATGATACAATGGAAGTCAATGGGGTCCAAAACAACCTCACTGGCTTTTATTGTATAAGGCGGGAACAAAATTGCGGGAACAAAAAACTAATTTTTGATGTTTAGCAGAAGAAAATGAGTCATACAGGTTTGGAACGACATGAGGGTGAGTAAATAAAATGAAGTATTTTAATTTTTCAAGACTTACTTACTAGATGATATTTTGAATAATGTTTTTGACCATACAATGGAAGTCAATGGAGTCCAAAACAGCCTTATTGGCTTCTATTGTACTGAAATGTTTTTTGGTGTTTAGCAGAAGAAAAGGAGTCCAACATGTTTGAGGGTGAGTAAATAATGAAAGTATTAACATTTTTGGGAATCTCCCTTAAACAAGCCACACTGCTCACCGAACCATAAAGTATCATGGAAGCCACAAATAAGAGTCGCCAGCGTCTTTGTGTGGCCTTTTGATTGATGCCTTCCAGAATTCAAAAGCCATGGCAGAAATCAGGCTTGTTTCACACTGTTGTGAATCCGAGTTGTAATGGGAAGTCTGAAGGGGGAGGGAAGTTGTTCCAGAGTTTTTGGCAGAGGAATGGGTTCCTGTGGGGGATGAGAAAGGGCCTCGGTGTCAACAAGGCACAGGCTGCGAAAGAATCTGAGCAAACTTTTACACAAAGGATCCCCTCAGCGCCCGGGGGCAAGAGAGCCGTTTCACTGGAGAGGTAGTCAAACCAAACCATAAAACGGCTTGGGCGAGAGCCATTAGATCAGCTCGCACTTAAACAAAACACTCTTTCTATAGCAGCCCCCCACTGTCCTATACAGTCTCCCAGTAGATGTGCATGTATGACACACAAAAAGCAATGGGATTTACGCAATTCCCCTTTAAATTCCTCTGAACAGAGATGAAAAATGTTTGGTTTTGCTCCTTGTGGTCCGAACTGTGAGAGCTTTGTTTCAACACTTGGTGGAGTCCATGATACGACTAATAAAAGGCAACAAGTCTTGCGAATTACCCTGAAGCTGTAAAAACATTGCTTTCTGATGAGCCAATCCGGATCTCTTTAAAAGTTATTCAGTCAGACAACAATTCATGCTTCAGCTGAAATCGTGACGCACAATGTGCATTTAATCATTTGAATATTCAATTATGCATCGTGTCATGTATACATCATGTAGATTTCGCAATTGTGAGGAAAAAAAGTCAGAATTGCAAGATGTAAACTCGCAATTGTGAGATAAAAAGTCGCAATTATCTTTTAAAATGTTTTATTCGGTGCCGAAACAAGCTTATAGAATCGTGATCTCGGTTTAAAGCAAAAACAAATCCCGATTGTCAATTTATCCAGAATCGAGCAGCTGTAATTTACAGCAAAAAAGTCATTTTTAAAAATATCTGTGACTAAAACTGCTAAAAAAAAAAAGAGAAGCATTTTAACACTAAATAACACCTGCACTTCCGAATGTTGCAGAATGTTTTCATGCGTCCCAGAATGAGTGCGAAGCTGGATCTGACAGGTCTGGCACTGAGGAAGGGTGGATTGATTATTTTAGCACTAAATGAACATGCAAACAGCTGTGTGACGCTGTGAGGCTGATCTACAGACGGACGTGGAAGACCGTCTCCCCTGAGAGCTGGATTAAAGGCCAAGCTAACACTCGTGGCTAATGGTCACGGGGGAGTCCAGTATCCTTAGAGCCCAATGACAACGACGTCACTATTTCGGCTGATAAACAACTCAAGACTAAAAATATAGCTGCGAGCAGCGATGACGGGCCCAAGCCGGTGGCACCGCCACCCCGATGGTGCCACCGGCTTGGGCCCATCATCGCTGCTTGCAGCTATATTTTAGTTTCCATTCTTATTGTGTTTCCACCATAATATTAGTGAGTTAATCTACTGAAATGGCCACCACAACAGTGGAGTGTGATGTGTAAGATGAGAAAGCAGAGGTTAACGCTCGTTTCACACATACTGTGATTGTGTGCAGTGTGTATGCGGTGCAGGTGCTTTCACATATGCTGCGTTTGCAGTGTGTGCAACTGATTCGTGGCTGTACCACAAACACATACTCACTATTTTTATTTCAAATCCAGAAGTTATCAGCAACTTTTATTAAAAAAAAGTTTAGTCAGCATTGAGATTCTCTTTGTACACATATACACACTCTTTAATAAACGTATTCACGTTTTACATAATTTAAACAACGTATTATTCAATGCATTTCTTCTATATAGATTTATATATAGCCCTTTCAGGGCTTGGGCCCTAATAAAGAAACCATTGGATATTCCTTTTTTTTTTACACTACTGTTGAAAAGGTGAAGAAATTAATAGTTTTATTCCGCAAGGATGCATTAAAATAACAGTAAAGAATTTTCTTGAGCATGAAATCATCATGTTAGAATGAATTCTGAAGGATCATGTGACACTGAAGACTGGAGAAATGATGCTGAAAATTCAGCTTTGATCACAGGAATAAATCACTTTTTTATGGAAGCTAGTTTCCGACACAGAATAAAAAATAAAAAAAGGGTAATTGCAACATTAAATCTCACAATTCAGAATTTTATTTTCCTCACAATTGTATAATATAAAGTCACCATTCTGAGGAAAAAAGTCAGTCTTTTTTTCCTTAGAATTGGTTTTAACTCGCAAATCTGACTTTATATCTCACAATTCTGAGAAATAAAGTCAGAATTGTGAGATGTAAACTTCGCAATTATCTTTTTAGCGGAAACAAGCTTCCATACATTTTACTAATATATATATATATATATATATATATATATATATATATATATATATATATATATATATATATATATATATATATATATATATAATATTATACACATAGAAATCTTTTTTTAATCAAAATAATGCTTTTACAATTTGACTATTTTTAATCAAGATAATTTAAAGAAATCTGAACGACCCCAGACTTTTGAATGGTAGTGTATATTAATGTTGGGAGAAATTATCAAAATCTCTTACAGAATCAGTCCGGAAGAGTTTATGAACACTTCAGATCCATTTAATAATGTCCCTTAAAAACACGTTAGAAATCCCACTCAACTGTGAACCAATCAACAGCATGTTTTGCAAATTCCTTTCAGTGAACATGTTTTCCTGGCGCCGCATGGAGAAGGAATGAAAGACGCTTTTCCGATTCTAAATCCCACTTATTAATTCATACTCTTCAAGAGCTCATTGACAGGCTTTGGATCAAATGAAACATTTTTTGTGACTGCCAGTTCTATCGCTACGGCTTGGACTAGATTTTCACATTCAAAACTTAACTTCAAAGCATGCTACTTTTCTCTCTCCAAGAGCTGGTTGTAGTTACACTTAGTTAGTAATAATTGACTTACACCAGTTTAGACTGCAACGGCCATTCCCGAATCCGCCTGGTGGTCTTTTACTGTGGCCGGAGGGAATATTCCTGTGTTAATCCCACTGAAAGTGGGTCAATGAGTCGAGGGACGCGGATCCCAGACAAATGGACAAAACCCACACACACATACACATAGCAAACCTGCTGGGATAAGATCTACGCCTCGACCTCTCCAAAATTTCAATGAGTTTTTAATGATTAAAAATCATAAATTACAGCAGAAACCTTCAAAAGCTCATTTGTGAAGGAAACACTTCAAACTGAACAACACACACAAATTACCTCCTCGCTTTAACATGCAATTTATCCAAGGCTGCGATCAGATAAAGCCTGTCTTCGCCCAAGCACATTATGCACAGAAAATATATAATCAACTAACAGTAATTAAGCAGAACTCTATTCAGGCTAATTACCTCACATTAGCATTTGTCACACAAGCTCGGGCCCCTACTTTATCTGACTGAGGTGAGATCATGAAAAATTCATGATTTATTATTAATGTGACAAGACAACAGAAACAAATAACAAAAACAGTGGGATGGTGTAGACAGAAATGCCTAATTTTAAACAAGTTAAACCACAGTGTTCACTACAGCCTTTCCATGAAATCTAACACTAATGCTAGGGATGCACAATAGATCAGCCACCATATCGGTATCGGCCGATATATGTTTATTTTTAATGTTATCGGCCTGATGAGAAAATTTGGCCGATATATTAAATCCAATAAATAATAGATTATGTCCTTCAGCTGAGACACTTCAGAAGCACACTCTTCAACATGATGGTTTTTAATTGCTTGAAATATGATTGAAATCACTTCAAAAAGAGTGATTAATCAATGCAACATGTGCAGCGCATGTCTGTCATTTAGGCTACGTAAAACTATAAGGAGAACATCATTATAATTGTGTGTTCGGGACATGAATTTTAATGATGAGACTTTTGTTTTTGTAATCAGGCTCTCAAAAATTATATAAAACTTTGGATTTTGATTTATCGTCTGATATATCGGTTATCGGCTTTCAAATATAAAGAATTATCGGTTATCGATATCGGCCAAAATTTTCATCCCGGTGCATCCCAAACTAATGCAACTTCATCCTATTTACCAGTGTAAAGCTGACATTCAGCAGAAAGCCATCCATCAAACTACAGGTGGGGAAACTGGCTTGTTTTGCAATGATTAAAGAGGCTAAGAGCAGGAATAAGAGATGAAATATTAAATTAGGTCCTTGCGGTGCCCTTGAATGCCCTGGCGAGGAGAAGCTAAGGGACACAGTTAATGAAGTCTGAAAAATCTGGTTAGGTATTAAAGGAGAAAAAAAAAAAAAACACGGATACTGTAAGGGAACAAATGTTGACATTGCAAATATTACCCTTCTACATCTATGCAGTGACTCATTTTCCAGGAAACAAGATTAGGACGGAAAAAAGAAAGTTTCAGACTATGACTGAGCCTAATAGCAGACTGAATATCGTTTGCAGAAAGGGGATTTGAAATCATTTCCTTCATCTGTATCAGATCAATGTGACAACTTCCACAAATCACACCGAGGCAGATTGGATTTCCTCCACTCGTCCAGCTGGGGAAGTGACCAGCGCTGTGCTTTTGTGACAGAGAACTGAATGAATCTATTGTTTAATAACGCTTGGCACTGCCGAGTTATTCCAGCTTGGTAAATTCCAAACCGTGGCAAGGAGGAATTTCAATCACTGGGCCAAGTCTCAAAGACGAGTCTGGCATGGACCAGTGGTGCCTGAAGCCATTCAGATGCAAGTCATTTTAAAAGCTGGCAGCGAAAGGTGGATTTGCAGTTATCATTGAGAACATGCTGAATTTAGGGGTAAAAAAAAAGAAGAAAAAAAAAAAGAAGAAAATATTCACACCCTGTATATTATATTGTTATATATTATATTGACAACTCATCAGTTCAATATTTACCATCATATATTCCGCATAATTGGATGTTTTTAAATAAACACTGACAAAAAAAACCATACAAGTTTGATATAAGTGATCACTGGGATTTAGATCTACCTATATTGTATTTATATGAAGTGTTCACAGGCAAATTTGCTTTATGTATTTCCCGCATCGAAATCAGGCTCATATAAATGTCAGGAAACACGATTCCTGCTGCATGTCAATATCCACGGATCACTGGATCTTTGGTAAGTCGTAAAGAACACTATATCAAGTCCAACCTTCGTTTTAAACTGATAATCGTTCGCTTTCCCTATTAAATCCAGTCACTCAGCAGCTCTTCTGCCACTTAGTCAGACTGAGGGAGTGTGATCAATGCATACACTTTATAACATATTTTTGAGACATTGTCAAATTGCAAATACCAACAATAAACCAAATAAAAAAAATTTGCAGACCCGTCAAGCTGGGTCATTTTTGCATGGCTCAGCTCGCTCATGTTCCAAACAGCTGTTCTGCCCTACAGACACACACACACACACACCAATTAACAGCACCACATCCTGCTGAGAAGCACCTCGGCAGCATCATGGGAGGGAGAAACACGGTGCCAAAAATATCTGCACACCGACCAGCATTAGAGCCATGACTAACCAGGAGTGAGTGGGATATAGAGCGCTGACTGAGTCTGAAATCCCATTAATGAGCACTCAGGCTGTTCTGAAGTGATATGCACCAGGTAATTACCCTCACAATGTATCAGTGAATTCTAACGGATTGTGATTCAATGTGCTTGACTATGCAATCCATCCATTTTAGAGATTGGCAACAGTTAAATTATTGCAACAGTGGATTATTGATTAACTTCTATCTGTTTAATCAGAAATCGCGGCTAGCGTGACCGAACTACTTGTGAGCGTGTAAACATTTCAGGACAAAAAAAGATTCCAATTACGGTTTATTTACACTGGGGTCAGCTTTCTAATTACGCAAGGTCGTATGTCCGTTCTCTCTGCTGAGAGAGTGTTATATTTCGAGCATATGAGACGTGTCCAAACATATCCAGATTGGATTGCTAACTTGCTATAATATCTGAGATTTGGGTAAAATTCCCACGGTGGAGGTGTTTTACAATGAGTGCAATAGAGTTGGGATATTAAAAACAGCTCAGTTCTGTACCTGAAATGTGTTTGTCATGTCAAATGGCTTTCTGAAGCAATAAAAGTGTCGCAATCCAGTGTAAAAACACAGCTCTGCTGGTCTCCATGGCACATGAAGCACTGCTTCAAAAATATTCAAGATGACACAATTCACTGAAACAGCTTGTGTAAAAATGGCACATTGCTGGCTAAATTGGACAGCAGGATGCTTTACAAAACATCTTTCAAGTGGCCCAGCCGTGTCCAACTGGTATTCTAAGTTATAATCACAATGGCAAGAAAGTGTAATTATGAAACAAGTACACACTTAGTATTTATGTAATTATAGAGTAGACACTGCAAACAATAAAGTAAATTGTGACCCAGTTTGCAACATAAAGGCAACTTTCCCATACAAAACTTTACCATGGTAACCACTTTCCCAAAATATCACAGGCTTTTGACTTTGTGTGCTTTATCTTGTTTAAACGTTCCATTAAAACCTCAGGTTAAGGCCACTTATGTCTCTGAGTTAAAAGGATACATCACTGAAAAATTTAAATTGTTATCATTTTCTCTCCCTCAAATTGTTCCAAACCTTTGAGTTTCTTTCTTCTGTTGAACACTAAAGATGATATTTCAAAGAATGTTGGTAATCAAACAGTTGATGGTAGCCATTAATAGGAAAAATATACTATGGAAGTCAATGGCTGCAAGTTACAAACACTCTTTAAAATATATTCCTTTGTGTTCGACAAATGAAAGAAACTCATACAGGTTTGGAACAACTTGAGGGTGAGTAAGTGATGACAAATTTTATTTTTGGGTGAACTATCCCAAGGTTACACATTTGGTATTTAAAAACCACAATCTGGGTTGGTACTACAATGTCATAGAGAGTAGTTTAGCAAAAGACAACCAATCATAAAATGCATAGGTGTTTACCTAATTAAATATGCATGGATTTGTAAAGTGGCGATAGCCTACTTTCGCGCGCTGTAAAGTTTTAAACCGTTAAAACAGTGACGACAACCAAAACAGACAAGGTAAATGGCACATTTTCACAGGTAAGCTATTAAGTTATTAGAATGGAGAACAATCAAATTAATTGGATTAATAGGCAATTCGTAGCATATTCATCCAGTCAATGTTACTGACCTCAGACATTTTCAAATAAAAACGTTATAACTTGGGTAAACTACTGAAACCTGAATAACCAGGAGAAATTTAAGTAGCCTAACGTTATATTAGCAGCGAAGGTTTTTTTTTCATTTTTGTCACTTTAAATTTTAACTTAAGTTCCATGTGGTAAAAAAACAACTATTGTAGTATTACGATTGACAGGGAAATTTCTGAAATATCGCGACCACATGAGAAAAACATAAATTTGAGGACTCACTTGTCATACTCGGCGTTGTCCTGGTCACATCGCGCGTCCTTGTGTTTCTGCCAGTCTTTGCCATGTTTGCAGGTGGTGAGAAGAACTACATCCTCCGCGTTATGAACATGATGTAAGGCATTCCTCGTGTCCGAGCCGATGCCAGTCAAATAGCGTTTCCCCTTAAATACCAACATATACTTTCTAAAAGGTGGAATGGTGTTGTATTTCAAGTACCCCCTGTCCCCTCCGGTCCTTGGGTGATCCTTGGAGAATAACGGGATGGATATGTCAAAGTTAGGTCTGAAGTTCTCCATACTGATGCTTGCTTTGGCCAGCATGGCCTGACCAATATCAAAGCCCAAGTCTTCCGTGTAGTCAGGCCATGTGCCCGAATACAAATTAAATATGAGGTGATTTCTACCATTGTTCCAAAGAGGCAAGCTCTGCACCTTGGTTTTGAGATTGTGCACGTACTGTGGCGATAATTGGTCTCGATCAAGAGTGTCCAAGCTCAGGACGAACAAACACGCTTGACCAGGGTCAGAAGTGTAAAATCTAGAGCCCTCGATGGTGGATAAAATGTTCTGGTAACTTTCCGAGATCTTCTCGCCCTTCTGCTGCGGATACACGTAGACTTTGAATCCGTTCCTTTGACATAGAGTGAAGTCGAAGCATGATTGCATGCGGCACCGTTTGCCCTTGTAAACGCTCGAGTTAACGTCTCTCTTCTGCCTGGGCGATATATGCACGTTATATTCCTCCGTGTCCGAATGGTCCCACGGGATGAAGTGTTGTAAGGGATCGGAAAAGTGCGGCCACGGTTGATCGGGACGATTATATCCATGTCGGCTCCTGGACCCCGTGGCCGCCGGACCCGGGACCGACCCTCCTCCGAAGTAAAAGAGCAAAACTAGAAAGGCGCCAGTCAAGAGCGAGATCAGATATCGTTTTTTGGCCTGCATGTGTCCAGATCGCGGTGTTTGCAAATAAATCTCAAGTTTGTATCTCAGCAGAAGCAGCCGCACCACCTCCTCCAGCTATAGTACCGCTCCGCCATCTTCCAGCCTCCGAGGATTTACAACTCTTCAGATTCCGATCAGCAAACAGCAAGCGATTGATCCAGCGCATGTGGGCGATTTTACATCGGGCTCCTCGATCTCCCTCGTCTGTCTAGTGCTAGCGACATTTCACAGTGCAGCCATTACCTACAGCAAACGCGCCGGTTTTGATAATTATAAACGCACAATCAGGTATAAATACTCGCTGATTTAGTTTTCCCGCGGTGGATTAATAAAAACGCAACGAAACGCGTCGCACCGGAGAGTTGCGGCGGCACTGACTCATGGGGTCTTTGGAGAGCAGGGGGTCCCGTTGGAAAACATGCAAAGTCGTAAATAATAATACAACGACCGAGGTTTATCTCCGATGCTTTGCGTTTCCAAACCACACGTCCAGGCTAAACTAAAGCGTAACTCCATGCATTCACCTCAGAAACAGTAACACACACGGGGCAGATCAGCGTAACCTCACGAATCCCTGCATTTCTCTTATTCCTGCGCTCTCAGTGGACCTTCACACACGCAAGAAGTGGATTTCCTCTTCATCGGGACACCGGCTCTGGAAAGCGACGTTGCTCGTTTAGCGAGAGAAACACGGGCGAGTTTCACAGGATGTTTCCTTAGTGAATAAAATCAACTGAGTTCCTTGATTCGCGAACCCAAACACCTATTGCTCAGTTGTTCCGATTGTTACTCTGTTACATTCCAATCCCGACACGACGCCAGTGTGCGTGACGTCACGTCATGGTGCATCGTGCCTTTTCATTGGAAAGAGCAACCGGATGGGGCGGGGCTTCTACAGCACCCATTCATTCCCATAGCAGAGCTTCTCACAGAATGTGGACTTCGACTTCTAACCACTACACATTAAAAACATACTAACTTTTTTTTAATGTAGATATTTTCTTTTAATTCAGCTTTCGCTAAATCATTTTGCCCTATAATAACATTACCACGTCAGAGCAGGATTCGTTCTTCAAATAGAACAGACAGTTATTTCAATTCCATTTAAAGATTTATGTTAGTTATATTGAAGGGTGGTGGGAGTGGATTTTTTTATTATTATTTTCTCTTTTTACCTCTTGCTATATATGCTATTATTATTTCTATTACATTTCTACCTTAATTATGCAGTGATTTATTTTTTTTTTTTGTGATGATGATGCTATTAGAGTCATAAAAGCTTTATTTGCATGACTTATTATGTACAATATTGCCAATACAGTACTTGAAATAGACAAAACAGAAAAGTAATATATCTTAAAATAGAAATGAAGTGAAATGAAGAGAAGCATAGGTGAAAGGAACCAGGTAAAAGACAAAACACCCAAACACTAAACTTTGTTAAAGTTTTTATCTGACAAAATTAATTGGCGAGAATTATTTTTATTTTTATTTATTTTTTACTATGCAAAAAAAAAAAAAAAAAAAAGTGTACAGAAAAAAAAAAAGCTAGAAGGAAAAAGCATACATTAACAACAACATAATGAGTTATTAATATTTTTTGGTTCTCTTGTTTTAGCATGTGTTCAAAATTTCTGGCCAAAAATTATGTCACACAATCTGGCATGTTTCATTGCATTATCACAAATAAAACAATTGACTCCAAGAACAACTACATCTTTGCATGACTTATTTACAATATTGCCAATACAATACTTGAAATAGACAAACTGAAAATAAATATAGCTTAAAATGAAGTAAAATGAAGGAGAAAGGAACCAGGTAAATAAAATAGAAAACAGCCGAAATGAATTTACATAATAACAAATGCTATGAACAGGGAGTGATGGATCATTAATAAATGATCATCACTGGTGGTGCAGATTCTGCCAAATGAAATGTGTTTTTCATTGGTTTGGATATCTTGGAATAACTTTTGATATTGCCTTAGATTAAACCCCCATTATAATGACTTAGTCATTATAACTAATTAATAAAAAATAACTACTGATGAACAATCACTGATAACTCTAACCATTGCTGGACAAATGACTTATTTGTTGTTTATTTAACTAATAACTGAAAGAAGACAGCTGGATTACCCAACGGATTTGCTTTTATATCTTTCTGCTGATAAGAAGCCCGGCTCTATAGCACTTCCTCTTCCCAAAGCCTCTCGAAGCTTGTGATAAAAAGCCCCAAATTTGGGCCGCTGTAAACAAATACCCGTGTCTGAGCGGGGTAAGCCGTGAGTTCAGAGAGTTCTAAGCCCTAGGAAAGACAAAACACCCTTTGAGAGTCCTCTACCCTCCACTGTTCCAGGATCTGATAAAGCGCTCGAGATGATGTAACACACTGCATTCCCTGAGTATTGTGGGAAGGGCTGGGCTCAGTGATATGGAGACGCTGCACAGGTGAATGTCGGAAGACCACAATAGGAACACCTAATAAAAGGGGTATGGAACACATATTCAAATGCTTAACGAAGCCAACATCAACTGTACTGAAAGATTAATGCCTTTCTAAGAGGATACATATAAATCATGAGAGTAAATAAAAAAAAAAAAAATCAATAACAGACATGTTGTGGTGGGAAACCTTTCTTTGGCCATAGAACATTGAAAACAAAAAATGTACAATCATTTTAAAAATAAAAGAATTATATAAAGATGTATATTTTAGTTACACAACTAAAATGTCAATAATAATAATAATAATAATAATTAAATATATTTAAATAAAATAAAATACATTTAAATAATATAATATAATATTTTAATACAATAGTGGCCAAAGGTGATATCCAGAGGGGATATTTGATTTTATTGTTCCAATGATCAAAATATGAAGAAAACATTATATATATATATATATATATATTATTATTATTATTATTATTATTATTATTTATTTATTTTCTTTTAAATATGAGGGAAGAATAAACACTAAACTTGGTTAAGGTTTTATCTGACAAAATTATTTGGTGACAAAAAGGCAAAAAACATCTTCAGGTTTACTTTTACGACATGAAAAAAAAAAAAAAAAGCATAGAAAAAAAAACTGACAGAAAAAAAGCTTGACTACAACATAATCGGTAATTAATATTTAATATGAATATTTTTTTAACGTGTGTTCAAAATTTCTGCCCAAAAATGATGATGGTGTTTCATTGTGTTGACACTCATAAAAGCACAACCACAACGTAAGGCTTAGAAAACGTTATTAATATTTAAATTTTGAATAAAGGGTGAAGATGTACATTTTCCTAGGCTTGCCTCTACTGTATAATACTTCTTTCTCGACTGTCTGCAATAGGTATCAGTGGTGCTGCTCTTCAGTGGTTAACTTCATATCTATCGGATAGACAGCAATTTGTTAGGATAGGTGAGAATCGATCCCGTACCGTCACTATTTCTCATGGTGTACCTCAAGGTTCTGTACTTGGTCCTCTTTCATTTCTCATGTATGTGCTGCCACTAGGACAGATCATCAGACGGCATGGTCTCAACTTTCATAGTTACGCTGATGATATCCAAATTTATTTCACGGTTAAACCTAACTGAGCTTGTCCACCCGCTTCTGTTATCTCCTGCCTTCAGGAACTTAAAACATGGATGTCTGATAACTTCTTACAGCTAAATGTTGGCAAAACTGAAATCCTGTTGATTGGCCCTAAATCACAGAGTTGACATTTTCATTGATATTGATGGTGTCCAGATTATGCCTTCAAAAACTCTGCGGAATCTGGGAGTTTTGTTCGACTCTGTCGTAGATTTTTCCCTAAACCTAACTAAGTCCTATCTCATCTGACCTAAGCCTACCTGGGCCTATAATATTTATACTCTAGCGTGTCTACACATCGACGTCGGCTGAGTACAACCCTATACCCTAGCGTGTCTACACATCGATGGCGGCTGAGTACAACCCTATACCCTAGCGTGTCTACACATCGATGGCGGCTGAGTACAACCCTATACCCTAGCGTGTCTACACATCGATGGCGGCTGGGTGCTAATACCTGTTCCCCTAACTAGCTTACTTCCTGCGCAGGAATAATCGACAAACAGACCTCAGCAAATGTCCTTTAAATGCTTTAATCACGGCCAGGAGATCTTCCCGAGCAGTTCTCAGGGAATCTCTCCCAAGAAGAAGCAAGGCCGGAGGATCTCAGACAAATTCCATTGAGAATCCCACCAACTAAAAGAATACAACAGTTTTTATAGAATAAGGAGGTATGGCAAAAATGTCATACTGCATTACATAATTTCCCCACAATTTGATTGGTTTTCATAGACAAACCCTTCTGTTACCAGGTAAAGCTTTGTTTTAATGATTACTTCATTGTTAATGACAAGGTTCAAATTTAGTCATGTCTAGTTTCAATTCCCAAATGTGTTATTTTTACACTACCGAAGTAAAAAGGGGTATAGCAACACAACATACAACATTCAAAAACACAGGACAGAACGTTTTAGTACATTGTGTTTCAAAGTGTTATCATGTTAAAGAAGTAATGTTAGATGTTAGAAACATGGTTAGTTTAATATACAGTTTACTATTTTATCTATTAAAAATCTACCACAACTCCTTGTTATGTTTTGACTCACACATTGGTCAGATTGTTAAATCATGCTTCTTCCACTTGAGGAATATTGTTTGTATACGCCCCTCTCTTAATTCTGGAAATGCTGAAACTGTTATCCACACGTTTATAACCTCCTCCTATAACCTTTAAATCTCAGCTTAAAACTTATTCACCATGCTCAGTAAATAATAATTTTCCTCTACACTTCTCTGTCTTCCACTTTTTCAGTATTTATGTTACAAGTTTACTTTATCGAAATTGATGTTTTCTCTGATTCTATAACTTCTCATGTTAATTATTTGTAGTTATTTGTTGTCTCCATCTGCTTTTCTGCTTGTTTGATTGTTATAATAAGCAGATTGCTTGTCTCTTCAGCCCTATTCGCACGGGATAAGTATTACCTGGTGACCTCTAGTCATGTGTAATAATTGCGGAGGTTGTCTGTGATCTTAATCCCGTGCGAATCGGCCATGTCTGTAATTTATAAAGTAAAAATTCCCCCGCAAATGACCGCCCATATTTCGCTGGACACTGAGGTCCAGTGATAATATTAGTCCCATGCGAATCGGCATCTCTGTGATTTGACAAGGTCGTTTATCATTTTTCAAGGTTTTTGTTTCCTGTGCGCTTTTTTATCCATCTTTCGTGAAGAATGGAGGCTAGTGGATAGTATTCTGGGTGTTGGGTCATATCGCTATACAACTATACAATCTGCAGAAAGAGAAAGCTGAACACCATCAGAAGAGCAAAAACAAAAAGAATGATTAGACGGAGATGGATGACATGTAGAGCAGCATGAGGTAAGGAACATTCTTCTGTTTATGATCATACCTATAATAACTACAAGACATTTCCAAGCAATAGCCTATTGACATCATATCCGGGAGATAAGTCAGTAAATCCGAGTAAAATCACAGGCGAATGCGCCACGCGAAATTCAGATGTGAAGGGGTCATTTCTAAATCACACGTGGTCCCCAGATAATTCTAATCCAGTGCGAATAGAGCTTTTGTCTGTCAACGGTTTGTATTATTTTGGGAAGCGACCTTGGGTTCTTGAAAGGCACTTTAAAAATTAAACATATTATTAATAGAATCTGCCATTGTCTAGTAAAATGTTTAAAATAAAGCATGGAAAAGCGGCATGTTTCTGTTTGATGTCTCATAGCTGTGCATTGTTGATGTCTTTCGCATTGTTCATGCTTGCACACTCTATTGTATTTTTTTTATCTCGCCAAAGCCAAACAAGCACAGCTGTTTAGCCGCAGTGCCATGGCTGTGCTTTCAGGGGATGTGAATATGTCAGGATCCCGTTCGAGAGCCGACAACAGTTAAAGAATCAAGCAGCGCTCCGTGACTAACACAGACGTAGCCGTTGAGTAGGTGTGGATTCTGAAGTCCTGCTCCTCTTGTTTAACTCTCTCTGGTGCCTTCCAGGCAAATCAAGCTTTAGAAGAAAAAGAAAAAGCACAAAACTGGCACACAGCGTCTTTAACGCATGAGAGTGGGATGGCGAGATACCTCCTCGTTGCTTTATTTATTTAAAATGACCTTTCCGTACTGGAACGGAGTTCGCTCTTGGCAATGTGAAGGTTTAAATGTTGGAAGATGTAGGAGGGGAGAGCAGCAGAAACCAAACCAGAGAGAGAGAGAGAGAGAGAGAGAGAGAGAGAGAGAGAGAGAGAGAGAGAGAGAAAAAAGAGCTGGAGTGACTCCAGGGAGAGCAAGGCAGTAAATGAAGCAGAACAGGTTAGATGTGTTGATAGGTTTTTGTCCTCATTAAAAAAAAGCCAAGATCTTGACTTCTGAACCCCTTCATTTGTATTCTGTGGCAATTTATTCCACACTGATTTAGACTGGAGAATTGGGTTAGATTGCGCTGGTGAAATTAGAGTTTCTTTGCTAAACTCCAGCCAGAGGATTCTTCACATTTGGCTCTGTGTTTTCAACTTACATGATTAAAAGAGAGAGAGAAAGAGAGAGAGAGAGAAAGAGAGAGAGAAAGCAAAAGTAGAGGAAGAACGATGCCCAGAAGGACAGCGGTACTTCAGTTTTCAAAATGAGTCATGAAAAATTACCATTAATTTAACAGCTTCATAAACAAAGCTACTTTTTTCTTTAATTATTATGCATGCAGGTTCATGAGCTCACAATTAATTAATATTCAGGTGAAGGGAGTAATTCGTGCACCACTAACTAACATGGCAAAATTAATGATTGTTTTCGTACTGGTTTTCTCAACATTCTGCCCAGTTTGCCATTGGTTGGGAAAACGGACAGTCCTTCGCCAAATTCAGTGTTGCCATGCTGAGTGTTTAAAGTCTCCCTGTGGTGAAAATCCAGCTTTTAATGTTGTTTATGTGTCTATGTGGTGTTTTTAATATGCTTTAAGACAATTCATAAGTCGACACCATTGCTGAGTATTTCCTCCTTAAAACTGCAGTGAACCAAAGACAGTCTCAAAAACACGCTTTGAAATCGCTGGTGTTTCTGACTTTTTTTTTAAATCCAAAGATTTCACCGGGGCAGGAAGAAATTTAACATTTGGCATGCTGTGCCCTCACACACACACACACACATTTACAGTGTCTTTGATGACCAGCAGTGTGAATGTTAATGCATTACCTCCTCAGGCTGAGATCAGAGCAAGCTTTCCTCACACCCTTTGAACTTCCTTTTGTTTTCTCTCCCAGTCATCAGGGTTCCCAGACACAGAGCAGGAAAAGTTATCTGGATGGATGCCCTGTCAGCGAGGGATCCTCAGATCTCCCTGTGTATGCATTCTCACAAACATTCGCACACTCATACTCATACTCATACACACATACACACACACACACACACACTAACCCAAACCCTAAATGTACCCATCACACAAAACTTTCTGCATTTTTACATTTTGTAAAAAATTTTTTTTTTTTTTTTAAAACACCCCTTTATTTTTATACCAGATTTACAAATGAGGACGTCCCTTTTTTTTGGAGTTTTTGTCAGGTTTTGGTCACTTCTGGGTACAATTTCTCTCTCTCTCTCTCGCTCTCTCTCGCTCTCTCTCTCTCTCTCTCTCTCTCTCTCTATATATATATATAAAAATATAGTTAAGTAGGAACACACACACACACACACACACACATTCTCTCTCACACAAACTTACTCTTGTCACTTTTGTCTCTCTTTGCACATTGCCTGTTCTGTTGGGATAAATATGAGAGTTTTTGGGAATTTCTAGATAACTCATGGTTCATCACACACAGTTCAGAAGTGAGATGATGGGAAAGTCATGAAATCAGTCAGAATGAGTCGAGGGAGTGTTTGGGTGGATACAGACACTACAAAGCCATCCACTAAGTTAACTCATATTTATTCTGTTAGAAACTTGAGGGGAATTCTTCATTTTAAAGGGACAGCACAGAATTATTTGTCTCTGATCATTTTTTTAAAGGCATAGTTCACCTAAAACTGATAATTCTGTCAGCATTTACTCTCCTCGTGTCCTTCCAAACCAAAACGAAGACATTTTAATGAAATCTGAGAGCGTTCTGTCCCTCCATTGATAAACTATTCACCCAAAACTCTGATTCATAAAGCGATGGTAAAATAAATCCATATGAATCAGTTGAGCTTCTCTTTATGTTTGGTGATCAATGTTTATATGTGAAATATGAATATATGTTTATATGAATAAAAGGCATTTTTTAAATGTTTTTTTTGTGTGTGTCTTTTTATACCACTTATAATGTTCATAAATAATCATAATTTAGTGTTTTGACCATTTTGAATTAACATGTTTATGTTTCTGTGCCTTTATTGTAAACACGTGAAATAAGAGTCAGCGCTTTGTTGCATGTTTTGGGTTTGGGTCCAATTTAGTTTTTAACAACCCAATTTTTCAAATAATAGAATTATTACAGGATCACAAAACAATCTGCACTGTAATGCACCAAACAAAATGTTAAAGTAAAATTCGTACGCAAGATAACATCACAAAACACAATGTATGGTATAACTTAATTAAATGCAGCCTTGGCGAACAGTAAAATATCTTACAGACCCCAAACTTTTGAACAATAGTGCAGATCAAACTCTTGTATTTCTCATGATATGACCATTGCAAAATATTATCAATTCTATCAATAATACAGAATTGCAGATGCCTGTCATCTCAGGGCTGGAATCATATAATAGTCAAAACAAAAATCATTTTCAGTCAAGAAGACAAACAGAGAAGTTCACTGTGATTGAGAAACAATATGACGCACACATGAAAAAGCTCAAACTGACAAGTGTGGACATGTAAGGCGACTCATGAGACAGCGAGGATTAATCATGTGTCTTCGTCACGTCGCCCGTGAACACAAACAGACCCAAACACAGCATCTTCAACTCGTCCTCGGTGTCACACCCCTGCATTAACAATTCACATGCTTAACTAAACTGTGAACATGATGACAGCCTTTTTAAAGTCAGCCAGGCGAAGCTATCAGTTGGAGAGTTGGTAAAATAATTTTAAGATTGCTTTGTGCTTTTATTTCACTTTGCAAACTGACTTAAAGTGAAGTGCCTTGAAGCACGCAGCGTTATTCAGTGTTTTTATGTCATTTCCACTGAAACAGGAAGACAGGGCGGGGCATAACGAGCAGCTCCTCCCCTTTTTATAAATAGCCAATAGCGTTTGGTTTATATCACAGCTCGGCCAGATCTCGCTAAAGCCACGTTCAACAGCTTATAACAGCCACTGTCCAATAAATTCCTCTTGAAGATTCAATAAGAAACTGTTCCTAAAGCAAAAGAGTGATCATAATCATGATGAGGATGTGTAGTTTGAAAGTGTAATTTATGTTGGTGCATCTCTTCTACTCGTCAGAGTTGTTTCTAACTCCGAGTCTGTCTAACCGTTTCTCCTCCTAATCTCCTCTATATCACTTTAAAATATCATTATGTGTGTCGTGTCTCTGGACCGGAGCTGTGGCGGTTAGCGTGACACTAACATGAAACCAGACTTCATTCATGCCAATGGAAAGCATATTTACTCTGATCGTTCCCTATGCCCTATATTGTGCACTGTCTGATCGTTCCCTGTCCCCTCTATAGTGCACTGTCTGAAAATGTAAAAACATTTTCCCTGTTCAGCATGATGGCGTTTAATGCATTTAGACACTTCCCAGAAAGCAATAGCTGTCATTTCACTGTTTAGGATAACTATAGACCTGATATCGTCCAGCTGTGAGTAACACACTTCTGGCCAAAATAAACTGGAAATTGGTTACATGTCGTTTTTGCCAAAATAACTTCCTAAATTGTATGATTTTCCAACATGTAAGCAAAATCAACAGTGATTACAAGGTGTTTGGTTTCATTTCTTCACTCATTTAATTTCTTAGTCTAATTGATGACTAGTCTATTTTTGGGCGATGGTTTAGACGTCTATAAAATTTTCACTGACAGCCCAAATTTTGCCTAGTTTTAGCCTATAGACGTCTGGGCTGTGTTTGGACGGCTATTATACATCTTTTAAACGCAGGGTTGTTAGCCAGTAAAAGCTTAACAATCACCAGAGGGTATTACTGATGCATTTTATGCCGTAGAATAAAACGTGAAAATATCTGGAGCTTGTGTTCACCACAGACCTTATCTCAGGCATTTAACCAAAAAACCCATTGACTTCAGGATGATGGAAGGGCTAAAATACAACTCATTTCTTGCTTCTATAGTCATATGATTGCTATGTGCATTCGTCATTTGCTTTCATTGCAATTAAAACAACAGGATTTTTCGTAAAAAATAAATAAAAAAATTAAATCTCCCTTTGTGTTCCACTATATAAAAACACACAGATGTAGAGCAGCTTGAGGGCGAGTGAATGATGTCTGAACTGCTGCTTCTATTATGCGGATCACATCATACCGACTGCTGTTCTTTCATTTGAACAGAGCAAGATTACGACTGCGGTTCATCTCAGATGCCACCTGGTCTAAGCGACTGCTGTGCACGGAGACAGAAGGAGAGGGTTTAATTGGTGCGGCTCCAGGATCTTCTTTCCAGCGAGATACTGTGCTGTAATTAGTTCACTGCAATAATATAATGCAAGCAAGCTTCCCACAAAGTGGCACTGACGTAACAGCGTCTCAGAGGGACTGGAGACATTTCTACGGACCTGAATGTTATTAAATTTGGCCATACATCAACATTCATTAAAGAGCACCTATTATGCGCTTCTACAAAGACTTGATGTAGTTTTCAGGCTCTACTAGAACAGGTTTTCCTGCTTGAATGTTGATTATTCTCCTCATATTCTCCATTGTTGCAGCTCCTCTCTTCCCAGTCTGTCAGTAACGCTCAGGACTGTGTTTCCCGAAAGCATCGTTAGCCAACTATGGTCGCAAGTTCCGTCGTTATCAGCAGTTCAACGAGTCTCTGTTTCCCGAAAACATCGTTCCAGCGAACATTCGCAAAGATCATCGCAGAGTTGTGTGTTTGAGCGACAGATCTCGACCTGTGGTTAGAAGCAGAGTTTCTTGTTTGCATGACATGTGGACTCAATAAATCCTGATCTTGAGCAAAATAAACAAGCTGACATTCAGTACAATCTGTATCTTTTATTTAGAATACATACGTCTTTTAGTTTGTCAAGAGATTTAAAGTGTAGTTTTTGAAGAGTGCGCATGTGTGAACAAGCTCTAGTGTAAGAACGAGTCTATGATCGAATCTGGAAATAAAGCAAAATAACTGAGAACAAAATGAGAAATAGTCCTCAGATGTCATGTCTGTAATTTATAGCAAAACATCTAGCATTAATTCAATCTCAAACAGATTCATTAAAGGTAGTTATTATAGTTATTACACCTGCGTGACATCGTTAACCAACGTGGTTGAACGACCAATTTGCGACAATACAGTTTCGGGAAACAGTCGTGACTATAGCTAGTTGATTTATTCAAAGATGCATCGTACTATGATAGTGAAGCAGCGAGTTACGCCATTGTAAGGGAAACACAACCTCGTTTAGTTCCTGTCTCTATGAAGCCCCTCCTTCTGAAAAGCACACTGCGCTCTGATTGGTCGGCTGGAGCAGTGTGTTGTGATTGGTCGAGCGCTTCGAGTGTGTTTGGGAAATGTCCCGCCCCTTACCATAACCACCAGTTTAACACACTACTAACTAACTCAACCAGGCCCCGCCCCTTTATTCTGCGTATTAATTATTATAATGAGGAATATTGTGACGTGTTCGTTCCCGGAAGAAATTCAAGACTACAATGGAGGCGTTTCAGGAGTTCAGAAACACTGACACTGATATAGAGAAGAACTGGAGCTTTTTCATGCTCAAAAAAAGCATAATAGGTCCTCATTAATATAATTTCTAGTGTTCTTTTCAGTTAAATTAAATGGAAAACCAGTTTAGATTGCATCACGTGTGTGAAGAGCACAACTTCGGCGTCTCATGAAGGTTAAAAGATCTCTTTTGATGAACTGCCTGTGCAGTCCCTGCATAAAAGCGACTTTCTCGTGTCGCTTTAATATTTCAGCTCTGCGCTGAGGCGGTGACAGCGAGCCCGAGGCGAACTTGCCAATTACACTAACACTGACTATTCTCTATGATGTGCCATGGAGCCTTTCATCACTGATGCATTACCGAAGCAAATTATAGATTTTACAACAAAGTTAACTCGAGAGCTGTCAACCAGATCAACCTACCTCGCCACATTCAGTCACTTTTTCCACTGAGCGTCCATCAAAAACACACGCTCAATCTGTCTCTGGCAGAGCAAAAAACTGACGAGACTATCTGCTCTTTACATTAATACCCTGCAACAAACACCAAAGGCCCTCTGCTGAAACCATTAAACTTGCATAAGGCTTGCTAAAAGCACTTAGCTGAAAACAAACCGTCAGGAGTGTTCTGGCATTTGTTGTTTCCTCGGCTCTTTGTGTAACTTTTATTGATAAAGCAGAATAGGGCTGGGTCTCTATACAGATGATCTCATTCAAGCTTAAAGGATTAATCCACTTCAGAATTAAAATGTCCTGATACTTTACTCACCACACCACGTCATCCAAGATGTTCATGTCTTTCTTTCTTCAGTCGAAAAGAAATTAAGGAAAACATTCCAGGATTTTTCTCCATATAGTGACTTCAATGGGGTCCAACGGGTTGAAGGTCCAAATGTGAGTTTCACGAAGTCTTGACACGATCCCAGCCGAGGAATAAGAGTCTTATCTAGACAAACCATCGGCCATTTTATATATATATTTATAAAAATAAACTTAAATATACTCTTTAACCACAAATGCTGGAATTACTGACGACTCGTTTCAGGAATCAGTTCTTTCTTTTAGGAGACAAAAACTCCATTTATCTTTGATATTTGATACTTTACTCTCCCCACGTCATGCAAGATATTCATGTCTTTCTTTTTTCAGTCGAATAGAAATGAAAGTTTTTGAGGAAAACATTCCAGGATTCGTTACACTGGCTTCCAATTCAATTTAGAATAAAGTCCAAGGTACTTTTGTATACTTTTAAAGCACTGCATGGACTGGCATCAAAATATGTTTCTGAACTTATACATTTTAGTTGCTCACAGAGATCTCTGAGATCCCAAAATCTTGGTCACGCTTAAAAACTAAAGGAGATCGTGCTTTCTCAGTCGCTGCTCCTAAGTTGTGGAATAGGATACCAATCCAATGGGATACCAATCCCAATCCTCTACTTCTGTAACCATGTTTAAAACTCGTCTTAAGACATATTTGTTTGATGAGGCCTTTGCTACTTTGTAAGGACCATTAGGCTGTGATTTTATGTTTATATTAGTATTATTATTATTTTTTTCATTTTTATATTTATATTGTATTATTTATTCATCTAATCCGTTTGAAATTGTACAGCACTTTGGTACACACTGTGTTTTTTAAGGTGCTTTATAAATAAACTTTGATTTGATTTTTCTCCATATAGTGACTTCAATGGGGTCCAACGGGTTGAAGGTCCAAATGTGAGTTTCACGAAGTCTCGACACGATCCCAGCCGAGGAATAAGAGTCTTATCTAGACAAACCAGCGGACATTTTATTAAAAAATAAATAAACATGTATATAGACTCTTTAACCACAAATGCTGGAATTACTGACGTCTCGTTTCAGGAATCAGTTCAGAATCAGTTCTTTGTTTTGGGAGACAAAAACTCCATTTATCTTTGATCTTTTAAATTCACAAACATCTCTATTACACACTGCATGAAAGGTCATATTTGAATTCAATGCCGTTCCTTTGTATTTGTCAGTGAAATTTACAAGCAATTCCTGACTGAAAGTTGTTTCAACTCCATTTTTTTTGCTCCAGACGGTTCAACTTTCAACTCGCCTCTGCATAGCTTTGCCTCGTAAATCTTGCGCCTCAGGTATTCCTCATGCCCTGGAAAACCAGGAATTTCTGACCTTTCAGCTGTGCTTTATGTAAACACTGCGGTCTGGGAGGGCATGGTACAGTGCGCTCAAACACACACTCGTAGATGTGATAAACACACACACTGGGCATGATTTGGGTTGGCGCTGGAGGAATAGACAGCATGTAAACGCAGACTGCCACTGTTGGAGGATGAGTGAGAAAAACAACAGGTTTTTTCTCTCTTCTGAGAAATATAGATGCTGTCTGTGGACAGGTTTGCTCAGGAACACCGAAGAAATTCTTCATGAAGATGACAGCTCCTGACGGTGAAGACTCAGGTCAGCACACGGTCGCGTCCATGATATATGGAGCTCAACTTATTTTTTGAATGAGCTGGAAAGAAAAGCATATAGCTTCAGGTCGGGATTGTTTTCGCACAGTTTGAGGACTGTCGAATCTGACATTCAACTCCCTTTGTTATGAACCCAAAAGCCAGAGGGCTGATGGAAATAAAATGTGAAACATCGTTTGTTCCAGCCTTGGAGGAGGGAAGAGTATAAAAGTGTTTGAGGACCATCAAATAGAAATTAGAGCCGTTCCCCAGTGTGACTGAGAGTTGGACGGACTTTGCAAGCTCCTGAAAATGGACAGAGGCCTTGTAAATTGGTAGGCCCAAAAATTGTGGAAGGAATATTATGCAATAGTATCGGAATAACAATTTTAGTGAAAAGTTGACCTGAAAATGAATTTCAGAATGTCTTAGCATTTGTTTTTCCCCTCACTTTGCTTTAATGGCAGCGTGAGCTCCTTAAGTTGATGAAATACAGCATGATTTGAGAAAGATCCCGAGAGCATTTTGATCTTCAACGGAAGCAAGAACATCTACAAAGAGTTCAGATTATAAATGCCATAAATTTGCTTGATGATGACCTAGAAATAGAGCAGAATGTTCAGCAGTTTACATTATAATGTTCCTTTGTTTAAAATATTTTAAAGTCCCCCTGTGGTGAAAATCAAGGTTGTTTATGTATCTATGTGGTGTTTTTAATACGCTTTAAGACAAACCATGTGTAAATTCATAAGTCGACTCCATTGCTGAGTATTTCCTCCTTAAAACTGCAGTGAACCAAAGACAGTCTCAAAAACACGCTTTGAAATCGCTGGTGTTTCTGACGTCACAAACTACCTTGTAACCAATCAGATCAACGTGTGATCGTCAACCAGTGGATCTCTGAGCTGAGTGAGTGAGTGGAGGCGGGGCTCATTTGCATATTCATAGAACCGCGTATACTAAATGAGGCAAGTTACATTCAAGCTATTTTAAGGCATGAAGATTTTTTTTTTTTTAAGGAAAAAACGTTTAAATGTGTCATTTTGGTGATCAAAGATGAGTTTTAAGGGATAAAATTATTGACTACAGGGGGACTTTAAACGTCCTGTATTTAATCTGAAATTCAGTTTGCTCTTAGCAGGGTTATTGTTGTTAACTAAAGCTAATAATAATAATAAAAACATTTCTGTTAATTGAAATAAAGCTGAAACAAAATTTAGTTGAAAAACGTAAATAAAATTGAAAATTAGAAATGTTGCTTTAGCATTAAACTAAAATAAGTATTACTAACTGCATTGTAAAAAAATTGCCGATTTAAATTTTTTGGATGTTTAAGTCATTTCAACTTAAATTACATTAAACTGACTTAAAAAAATGAGTTGAATCTTGTATAACTTGTAAAAAAAAAAATAGAAAATTGCTTAACTTATTTTGATGAGTTAAAGCAATGTAAAAACATATGTTGCCATAACTGTCACGATTTGGTCTTGTCTTGGTCACGTTTCATGTCTCTCATGTGATCCCTGTTAGTCATGTGTTGTCATGTTGTCATTGCTTCATTGTTTCATTGTTCACAGGTGTCCCTTGTCTTGTCATTAGTCTGGTGTTTAAGCCCTCATGTTTGCCATGTGTCTTTGTAAAGTATTGTTTCCTGTGACCACTGTTGTGTGAGTCTATGTTCATGTTTATGTCCACGTGTTTTTTGTTTTTTTGCCACGCTTTAATGTTTAATCTTGTTATGTTTTGTTAAAATAAACTGCACTTGGGTTCTCTCTACTACAACTTGCCTCCAGTGGATCCGTTACAATAACTTATTGATCATATATTTTTTTACAGTGTGGAAATAAATTAAAAACTAAAATTAAACTGAAAAAAAAATATCAAACCTAAATATATATAAAAAGACAAAAGCACATAAAGAAATTAACTCGAACAAAAAGCTAATTAAAAATGTGAACAAAGCTATAATAAAACTCAAACAACACTGGCTCTTAAACTTTACACAAGAGCACTTTGGTGATCAATCACCTTTTCATACCTGGATAACCTCAGTCGATTAAAACCACCAAAGTTTCCACAAATCAAAGGGAAAGACGCGCCTCCCTCCGAGCATTAAATAAGATGCACCCATCACGTCTGCCCTGCCGGCCCAGAAGGGAACTAGAGCAATCAGTTTTGTGCGCAATTAATCATTGTGAGCCCGACAAACTGCTACAATCTCAGGCACTTACAGAGGCAGAGACCACAGTAATTATGACAAGGCAGGGCGATATAATAGTCGACAAAGCGTGCCTTCACTCCCATTAGGAGGGGAGGGACAGATCCCTTCTGAACACATCAGCAGCCAGCGAGGAGATAAGCGGCTCGTGTGTGGAGATGAGAAACAGAGAGAGAAAGTACAAAGGGAGAAGGAGACAGCGTCATCCGGATGACCTATAAAGAGGCTCGAGGACGTGCGTGGAGACGTTTGGAGTTAAAGGGATAGTTCACCCAAAGATTACTCACCCTCATGTTGTTCCAACCCCGTAAGACTTTCGTTCATCTTCGGAACACAAATTAAGATATTTTTGATGAAATCTGAGAGCTGGATCACTCCTCCATAGGCTTAATCGAGATCTGCCATCTCAGAAAAGTTAGTAAAGACATCGTTGAAATAGTCCAAGTGACTACAGTGGCTCAACCTTAAGTTTATCAAGTGACGAGAATACTTTTTGTGCGCAAAAAACACAAAAATAACGACTTTATTCAACTCTTCATTTTCTTAGAGTGAGTTCACGTAGTGTAACAGCGCAGCGCTTCTGGGTTGTACGTCAGAACGTAGGCTCACTATTGGCCGACGCTGGTCATGTGATGCGTGTGATGCTGGCCAATAGTGAGCCTGCGTTCTGATGTAAACACATACATAAAAACATTGTCTTTACTAACTTTCTGGGCCGGCAAGTTTCTTTTTAAGATAAGATAAGAAAAACTTTATTGTCTGTCACAAGTGACAGAAATTTGTCTTTGACAAGGCAGGCTCAGATAACATAAAAACACATACAAAAAGAAAACATGAATACACTCAAAACAATTTAGCCACATTTGCTGTACAGACATATGCAAAATGCAAAAATGTGATGTGTTCTATATATGATTGTTCAGTGTAGTAATGGCCGTGGGAATAAAATATTTTTTGTATATGTTTTTCCTTGCAAGTGGGACTCTGTAGCGTCGACCTGATGGCAATAACCGAAAGGATTGGTTAAGGGGGTGTGTGGGATCCTGTGTGATTGTAGTGGCTTTCCTCAATACTGACCGGGTGTGAAGTTCTGTTAAGGGAGTTTGAGGGGAGCCTATTATCTTACTGGCTTGATTTATAATTCGTGCAAGTTTGGATTTGTGCTTGACGGTGAGGGCACTATACCAGGCTGAGATATTGAAAGTGAGTATGGATTCAATGAGTGACCTGTAGACCCTAATTAAAATGTCCTTGCTCACCCTAAAATCTCTAAGTTTCCTCAGCAAGTGTAAGCGCTGCTGGGCTTTCTTATACACAGTGTCTGCGTTCTGTGAGAAAGATAGGTATTTCAGGTATTTAAAAACATTGACTTGTTCAACTGGCTGCCCATTGATGCTGAGGGGTTAAAACATTTGCTGTGTATTCGTGGTTTCCCTACTCTGACAGCACAGCTCCTTGGTTTTATCGATGTTGAGCTCCAGGGAAATTTCTTGGAATGTTTCAATAACATAGAAGCCTATGGAGGAGTGAGACAGCTTTCAGATTTAATCAAAAATATCTTAATTTGTGTTCCGAAGATGAACGAAAGTCTTACGGGGTTGGAACAACATGAGGGAGAGTAATTACTGACAGAATTATCATTTTTTGGTGAACTATCCCTTTAAAGTCAAGTCAAGTCATTTATATAGTGCTTTTAACAATATAGATTGTTTTAAAGCAGCTTTACAGTGATAATGGGAAATTAAAGTTACAGAGATCGTTTTGGCTTTACAGCAGCTCTAGGATAAAGTTATTGTCCAGATAAAGCAAATTAAATTTTTTGGCTGAAGTTTCGCTTTAACCGATAAGATAAGAGGTTTGTCTTGCATCGTTTGTGCAACAGACATGAATGATTCCTAAAATCATGTGACTTGTTGAGGAGAGGTTTGATGTTTCTTTTCAGTCAGACTTAGACTTTCACATAACGTTCACTAAAAGTGGCACTAAAAATCTTACCAACATTTCATGATATTATGACATGCAATTTGATTTCATTTTGAGCTAAATTTGCTTCCTGTATTAAGTTGCATGGTAAGGATTTTTTCTGGTTGTAATAATATTTTTTGTGTGTTGAGCTGTCAGAACACATCCAGCGGAGGCTGCGACGTCTTACTTTCGGATTGGTTTTCAAAGTGCAAAAAAACAAAACAAAAACTGTTGTTCCAGATTTCTAAACACTTTTGTCTGTTTTTTTTTCTCCACCAGTGAAAATAGTTCAGAATTAATCCAAAACTATTAACTGAGTCACGGAGAAACACACATGAATTAACGTTTTTGAATGAGTCGATTGAGTAGGCTAAATGATTCAACGATTCATTCACTCTGGCTGCATCTGAAATCACACACTTCCCTACATATATCCACCTTATTCCTGACGACCTCACTGCGTTTTGAATTATGGGAGGCACTTCCGGTTTGGGGAACTTCGATTCAAAAAGGCTGAAACGAATAATTTCAAATCATAAGGTTGCCCTACAAATAAAGCAGATCCGTCAGTTTGACTGGATGAGCTGTCGATTTCCCTTAATGATTTATTTTCATACATCACGAGAATAACGTTATACTTGGTATTTTAACGTGACGTTATAACAACAAGAATATCTATGGCAAGAGGTCTTTTCAATCGCTGCTTTCTTTTCCTCGTGATTATTTTCTTTTTTCCCTTTGCAATCTGCTGTAAAAGTATGAAAAAGGACAACATATACTGCACATTTGTGGTCTGTTCTTCTGAATTTAATTTACGATATATTCCATTAATAATTCACTGGAATGCACGACGAATCTCTCGTTATTCTCCTCAAATCCTCACGTCTCTTTCCAGTTTGTTTTCACAGGTAAATGCCGTTTATAATCTGTCAAAATGACGGAAAACACTTTGAAATAGTATCACGTAATGCTTAAGTTAATAAACATTTTTGATTAAGGCAACATAAGTTACATACAGATATACAGTATATTAAGTGATATTTAACCCGTCTGTTATTGCTGTGGAAAGACTCGCGCTTTTGGTTGTTTTTGGTCTGTTGAAATAGCCTACCTTGTTGACGCTTTTACACTTTTCAATTTCCTTTTAATGTTCGATGGTTGAAAGGTGAGTAGATTAATGTCATCTCATTGTGGCACTTTTTTAACGTATTGCATTCATAGAACGAGCGTTTCACTGATTGTTTACAGCTTAACGGAAGTTACACCCATAATTCGCGCAAAGCATCATATGAATGAACAACGCAATGAATGAGCGTTTTTAAGGAATCATTTCAGTGAATGATTCAATGACTCAGTCATAAAGACAATGGCTTAATCCAAGACCTGATTCATTTGAATAAGTAATTAGGTAATCAGCATAATGATTTCTGAAAGATCATGAATTTTCAGCATTGTTCAGAAACATTCTAATATGCTGATGATTTGCTGCCTAAGAAACATTTCTGATTATTATCAATGTTGAAAAAAAGTTGTGATGCTTCATAAACCATGATGCTTTTTTTTCCCCTTTGATGAATAGAAAGTTCAAACGAACAACATTTATTTGAAATAGAATCTTTTGTAACATAATAAATGTCTTTACTGTTAATTTTGATCAATGCATCCTTGCTTACAAACTTACTCACTTTTGAACATTTGAAATGAACAATTCACACATTTTCAAAGAAACAATAATTCAGACAATAGTACAGATGGGTTTGCATTATCACTACCGGATAACATTATCCAAAGTGACCTAAGAGGAAAAGGAGTTATCATTTCAGAGGATAAGCAAGTTATTAAATTTTGATTAAAAAGACAAAGACAAACTTTTTTTTCCCCTTTGGAATAACATGCACAGATGAATCATTCATGATAAGATCGGGAACATGTATTAACAAAGCAAACAAGAGCATAAGTGCTCATGTCAGTCTTCATTTGTGCCTCATATTCCCAGCCAACAAAAATATCTTCTAAAAACGTTGTACCGTTCAAATTAAGTTATGAAAACGTCATTGAACTGAATGTTCTCTGAAACATCAGCTTTAGAAATATTTTTTTCTTGGTTATGCGAACATTGAGGGAACATTCCATTTCTTCATTCTTCAAACATTATGGAAACGTTACTTTCGAGTGTTCTCTGAAAATTCCGAAACAAGTAACATTTAAATAATGTTAGACGAACATCCAACTAAAATGTTTCAGATCAAAAATATTCCATTAACAATAATGAGAACATTATTAAAGACCAGAAAACTAAAGACTTCCTTCATAAACCTGATCTACGTGTAGAAAGGAGGAATGTCTTTGCACACACTTGCACATGATGAGTTATTGAGTAAAAAACGTTTTAAACCAGCTGTCTGGTTCAAAATGTAGAGTTAGTTATTGTTTGTTTTATTAAAATTTCCTTATTATTTGCATTCCCCCACTGTAAATAAAAGTTCCTGCCTTAAATTTTTAAGTGCAATCAACTTTGATGTTCAACTTAAATTACATTGAAATTACTTAAAAATGAGTTGAATCTTGTGTAAACTTAGAAAAAGTTGAACAATTAGTTAAAGCAATGTAAAAACATATTGTCATAACTTATTGATCATATAATTTTTTTTACAGTGCACTAAACCATATTTTCACAAACTGTCCACTGTTCTGCGCATAAGCTTCCCTGTTTCCCCAAACAAAACCAACAAGCATCTCACATCGATTTTAAACTCGTTTGCTCTTGATTCCTCACGGATGCATCGAGGTCCAGGAAGACCCTTTAGGAAAGGAAGCCATTCTTCTCTGCGTCTGGATTGGGAGCCTTGAGATTGATGATGGTGCGTTTGGATGTGTCACATTGTTAGCGCTCCTGTCGTGTTGTGACGGCTAATACATGTGTGGGCCGGATGCCATGCCCGTTTCAGTGAGGTGTGTGTGTGTGGATTGAGAGCCGGAGGATGATCTTGAGAGTCCGGCGGGCAGCTGGAAGCGGTTTTTTCCCTCATGGGTATCAGGCCTGGCACAGTGTTGTTCTGCGCCAGCTGGGAACAGAACAACAGAACGGGCAGTTTTCTGCTGCAACATCACGTTAGCAGAGAGAAAGTTGTAAAACAACATTGATTGGGTTGTTTGAAAGCTTATATGGCAGATTGCCAATTCATTCATGTGCTTATATGCTTAAAGTCCCCCTGTGGTCAATAACTGTATCCCTTAAAACTCACCAAAATTACATATTTCATGCATTACGTCTTTATGAGTCTTAAAATATAAGTCATATAGGTCTTTATGTCTTAAAATAGCTTGAATGTAACTTGCCTCATTTAGTATGCGCGGTTCTATGAATATGCAAATGAGCCCCGCCTCCACTCACTCACTCAGCTCAGAGATCCACTGGTTGACGATCACACGTTGATCTGATTGGTTACAAGGTAGTTTGTGACGTCAGAAACACCAGCGATTTCAAAGCGTGTTTTTGAGACTGTCTTTGGTTCACTGCAGTTTTAAGGAGAAAATACTCAGCAATGGAGTCGACTTATGAATTTACACATGCTTTGTCTTAAAGCGTATTAAAAACTTCACATAGACACATAAACAACATTAAAAGCTGGATTTTCTCGACAGGGAGACTTTAAGTTGAGACTGGAATTTTGGTGTTTTTCTCATGCAAAGCTGTATATATTACCGGTCAAAAGTTTGGAAGAATTAAAGGCACACTATGCAGTTTCCGTTTTTCTCAAACAGCGCCCCCTAGAGTCGCTGTGGAGTACTTGTATTTAACGCTACTGTCGTAAAGACCACTCACGCAGAGCCGTCTCTGCACTCTTCCGACTGCGCTTTCTTCGTCGACTCTGCCATGATTCACGTCTGAGATGCGTGCTAGTGTCTTCCATAGAGGTTGCTTCATATGTTGGTGATGTGTGTGACGTCGTGCCGTAAAGCAAGTCGTGATTCTCGCGAGATTTGTCGGGGCGCCACCTCTCAAACCTGCATTGCTGGTTTTGCCAGCGGCCGTTTACCATCGAAATTATTTCGAAGCTGTTATATTAATGCACAAATCTTGCATAGTGTGCCTTTAAGTTTTTTTTTAGGGTAACATATAGGCTATGTTTAACCTGCAGGCAAATCTGATCTTTTCAGACAGACTGTCTGCATTGCAAGTGATCAAATAAGATTTGTGTGTCCCGACATAACCAGCCTATCTGCACGGGTTGCTTTGGTAATGATGTAGGCGTTCCCACATATGTGACAAAGCTTTCCAGAGGTGCATCGTCTCACTCTCCAAATAAGCGTCCGTGCAGAACTCTTCCATCGCACAGGAAAAGGCCAACATCTTTGGACATCCCATTTGAACACCAGGAATACTTCTGGTGTTAAGAGTGACGCAAAAGACAATTTGAAATCCGATTTGAGCAGCCAGACCATCCAGACTGAGACGAATCTGATTGGAATCGCATTTCAAACAACCTCTAAATGTGGTTTGAATCAGATCTGCGGGGAAAAAAAACTGATTTCATGTGTTTTTTTGCTGTCCAGACTTTTAAAAACCCATCCAAATAAAATCTGGAAATTAAAAAAATAATTAGTTTTGTTAGCAGTCTGAACATAGCCTTAAACCCTATTCGGATGGGATTAACTTTACAAGGGTGGATGGAGTAATGTAATTTTACCACAGGACGTCTGTAATATTAATGGCTAATTCGCACAGGATAAGAGATCTCAGTAAACTAGCAGAAGTGGGAGAGTAACTCGATTTACACACCGCCGTCACTCCTGTCGTCATGTGTGTATTACGTTGCTTCCTGATATCACGTGCGCAAACACATATAACCTATATTTATACATATAAAACAGTTATGTCCGGTCGAATGATGTATTAATTAACTTCAGATTGGATTGTGTTGGTAATAGGCACTTACGTAACACTAAAAGATGTTTCATGCCTTTAACAAGTGCTTTCGATCTTCTCTCTGATCTGAATGGTGTGTGGAAAACACTTGAGTTTTGACACAGACTCGTCCCAGCGTCTAGAACGCGACTGAATGCTTCTTCAAGCGTCTCCATACTTGAAAAACTACTTTTAAACAGGAAATGATGAAATATTTACATACATATTTACAGCGGGTCTATTCGCACGGGATTAGTATCACCTGAGGTCATTTTTCCGGACCTTTTTATAGAAGGTAAAAGTCGCCGTAATCTTTCCTGACATTGTCCGTGATGATCACTGAGATGCACATTCAGACGGGACTAAAACCACTGAGAAGCTCTGGTAATTATTACTTTACCCCACCTTTAACATGTTAAACTAGACACGTCCGAATAGAGCTTTAGAGACATGATAATCTGACTGTATTTGCATGTTGGTTTTCCATTGACCTGATATGGGAAAAGAAAAAAGAAATGCTTTTGTTTTAGTCACTGAACTTCCAAGCAGTGAAGGCACCTTGATTTCAGCAAACTATTGGATACAAGTGTGGGAAAATGTGCAATTTCCTGTGGTTATGATTGGAGCCAGACCAGAAAGGTCACAACTGCACAGACTTGTCTCGAGATAAAGCAAAGAAAAAGAGAAACAGGCAGGGTGTGCCAGTGATGACACACATCAGATTCTTCCTCCAGACACCTGTTCTCACACACACACACACACACACACACACACACACACACACACACACACACACACACGTGTCCTCATAGAGGAACCTCCAGCAGAAAATCACTCATGATTGCACAAGAAGATCGTTAACAGGGAAAGTTGTGAAACATGATGATGATTAGGAGCATGATGGATGTTGAGACGGCGCTTAGTTAGAAACATGAATACATTCATTCATCACCTATTGTCCATTATGTAAAATACTTCCCTTTTCTGGGGAAAATAAAACCAAAAGTCTGATTCAAACTCATGTTGACCACAGAAGCACCACTTACAGCATGTGCCGACTTCTATGCCACGTCTCCAGCCTAAACTTTCACTTGATATTTAGAAACTTGAATTAATTGCTCATGAAAGCTGCTGTTGAAACGTTCGTTTAATTAGGCAAATCGAATAATTGGAATTTGCACTTTATTTTGATAGTCCACTTTAGACATTCTGCAAGCTATGAGCAACTACATGTGAACTCTCATTAATTTGCAACTACATTATTTGAGTATTAGACTGTTAGGTTAGGGTTAGTAGTGTAAGTTGACGTGCATCAGAATAAAGAGTCTTCAGATACTACTAATACTCTAATGAGAGTTAGTTGACAAAGTTACTTCTAGTTAGTAGAATGCCTAAAGTGGACTAATGAAATAAAGTGTTTCCGTTTTTAATTTCTATGTGCATGCATAATCAAACACACTATATACCCGTATGCACTCATATTTGTATCACAAAATGTTTGTAATCAAAAACAGTGCTTTGAATTTATATGGTTTAATGGATTGAGACAAGAATCATTTAAGACATTTATTTTTGTTGCAAATTTTCTGCAAATTTTTCCTCTTGGTGTAATTTAATAATTACTTGTTAGAAAGCATATTTTTTTAAATCTAAATTCAACATAATGGAATTATATTATTAAGTGAAATACAAGTGCTTCTGATGTGATTTATTCCTTCATTTTTGTGTAACATCATCACCATAAGTTCTGCTATACATTCTATCATACTTTGCACAAGCATTTTTATAGTAATTCTCACTGATTTAACTTACTTACCCAAACAAAGCTCAACTCTTCACCAGTGATTAACAAAAGCTGTTCTAAAACCCAACACAACCAGACATTAAACACTATTAAGTCTCCTCCCTTTCTCATCATGCAAAAACACATACAATAATAAGATTTAATTTCATAATTTGATGCCCCCATCAAGTCACAACCAAAGCATGCTGGGAACTGCAGATGCCATGCAACAAAAATGATTCATGCCTCAACACAAACAGATTAAGTAAACTTCCATCGTAACTGGATTGAACATAATGGACTCAAATTGTGACAAAATGATCAATAATTGTTGCATTAGCTCACTTTAAGTCATTTTCTGAGCACACCCATGATTTCAGCAGAAATGCAAAAAAGCAGAACTAAAGACGTAACTGGAACATAACTTGTATTTAGAAACTGCTAGCAAAGCAAATTTCAAACATTGAAGGACAACTTCCGCAGTTTCCCATGAAAATAGTGTTCTTGATGTTTCATGCCCTGTGTGTCGACAGCCGGTGGCTTTTTGTGATGCAACTGTGCAAGAAAGTGTTTGTTTTGGTGTGTGAATGATAAAGATACACTGTGTCAGCATGAATGAATCGCAGTGGCTGTTGGTCGAGGGAGTGAAGAGGTGATGAAGTGTGAAAGAGAGGAAATAATGAGAACGCAGAGCGAGTGAATGGGGCAGGAGCACGAACAGGACTTCATTAGTGACCAAAGCTTTAATGTGCAGATTCACTGTAGCCTTAAGTGTTCGACGGCCCGCTGTGTGTGAGGAACACCAGACATGCCCTCGACTGGGACTGACAGAAGCGCACACACACACACACACACACACACACACACACACACACACACACACACACACACACACACCCACACCTTCATGTCAGAGAAGACACATACAGACTATCAGAAGTGCATTAAAAAACTCTGGTTATCTGGTATTTAATGATGTTCTTAAAACACAAGTCCAAAACATTATTTATACATCAATCATTGAACTTTTTTTAAATGTAACAAAATTTTTTGGAAGTTACGAACAAACGTTCTTCCAGGAACATTAATAGAATGCTCATTCAAAGTTTTTTTTTAAATGTAACGACTTGTTCTGGAATGTTCAGAGAACGTTCGAAAGTAAAGTTCACATGTTTGCAAAATGGAATGTTCATTTAACGTTCGCATAACCAAGAATTATTATAATTTTGTTTCTAAATGGATGTTTTGAACGTTCAGAAATAATGTTTTCAGAACTTAATGGCAACATTAACAAAACGTTCTTACAACCTATTTTTCTTAGTACCAGCTCTGGTACTGTATGTGATCGAGGTGTATGGATGCATTTACATTAATACATTTAGAAGCTTTAATCTAGCGAGTTAAATTTTATAAGGATAGATTTTATTAGTTCATGTTCAAATATTTATTAGGTTATTAACAAATCTCGCATTAACTTGAATGAATGAATGAGACTTCACAATGGTTTCAAACTGATTTTTAGATACTGAAATGTCATTTACTCCAGTCATTCAGACAACATAATCTAATTCATATAACATCATAACATGAATTATATGCAAGAGCCATTTTTTCTGGTGTTTCTATCTAAAATATTATTTTTATTTTAAATGAAATTATCTGAAATCCCAGTCACAAATAAATACTTACAATTATAAAGAAATCTCATCAGACCTGTGACCTTGTTAAACTAAATATGATAAAGTCTGATTTCATCACTAGCATAAAAGCAGTGCAAATAGTGCGTCTTAAAGGCCAGATTTAAAAAACAAATGAGTTTTGTGCAATGTGAGAAAATAACAGGCCATCAATAATGGCAGGTGTTCATGATTATTCCACCACACTTGCAGGCGATGCTGGCATGAAGCGTCCCAGAAGGCTCATACTCTATATATATATATATATATATATATATATATATATATATATATATATATATATATATATATATATATATATCGCCTATATATGCTGTGGACCTGTGGTGGAGAGCGAAGGCTGACACATTATATTTGAGTGTGCATTTATAGATATACAGAGACTGCTTGAAGAGTCGTGACAGAGACGGTACGATTGAGGGAAGACGTGTAGCATTGGGGAGCAGAGAGAAGGATTTTACATAGACAGATATGGAAACAGCTCAGAAATAGATGAGAGGACAGAGCAAGTGCAAATGCAGTCAAGAATATGAGGGAAAAGAGCACGAGACGGAGAGAGAGAGAGAGAGAGAGAGAGAGAGAGAGAGAGAGAGAGAGAGAGAGATGTAAAAAGCTGAGAATGTCTCAGGTAGAGTCACTAGAGAGAGAGAGAGAGAGAGAGAGAGAGAGAGAGATGTAAAAAGCTGAGAATGTCTCAGGTAGAGTCACTAGAGAGAGAGAGAGAGAGAGAGAGAGAGAGAGAGAGAGACAGAGAGAGAGAGAGAGAGAGAGAGAGAGAGAGAGAGAGAGAGAGACAGAGAGAGAGAGAGAGAGAGAAAGAGAGATAGAGAGAGAGAGAGAGACAGAGAGAGAGAGAGAGAGAGAGAGAGATGTAAAAAGCTGAGAATGTCTCAGGTAGAGTCACTAGAGAGAGAGAGAGAGAGAGAGAGAGAGAGAGAGAGAGAGAGAGAGAGAGATGTAAAAAGCTGAGAATGTCTCAGGTAGAGTCACTAGAGAGAGAGAGAGAGAGAGAGAGAGAGATGTAAAAAGCTGAGAATGTCTCAGGTAGAGTCGCTGGAGACAGAGAGAGAGATTGAGGAGGAGTGATGTGCTGTCATATCTCTACGTCTGTTCATCTCTCACTTTTTCCTCGCCGTCAGCACCAGAACAAAGTGTGTGTGTGTGTGTGTGTGTGTGAGAGAGATGGCGTTCTCACCGCTGCCTTGTGTATGTGTGTGTAAGACACAGCCCAGTCAATTTCAATCTAGATTAACATCCCGGTGAAAACAGCCACAAAACACAACAGCACTTCTCTTTCATCATCCACTTTCCTCATCATTTACTGCAATTAATATACGAATAGAGTGCAACGGTGCCCGCTCACTTTTTTCCATTCATTTCTCCCATAGGGATTTAACAAAAGTCTTCGATAATGCTCATGAACCAAGGCAACAAGCTCTGAGGAGAATCATAACATTAATAACTTTGATTTGAAGCAAAAAAAGGACAAAAAGACAAAGGGACAAGACTGTGTACGCTTTAGTGAGGGAAAGAACTACAATCCCATGAAGCATTGCGAATTACATATTCGAATTAAAACCGATGGGGAAATATGTATATATTTGAACAATATATTGCAAAATCTGGATACAGTCTGGATCCGGCGGACTGCGGTAAATCTCGGGATAAACAGAGAGACTAATATTAGCGTAGACGCCTTTCTTCTTATGATGTAACAAGGACATCAGGATTTATGGGATATAATGTGTTATGTGTATGCTAGGTCAAAAAGATGTGTTTTTAGTCTAGATTTGAACTAAGAGTCTGCTTCCCGGACAATGTTAGGAAGACTGTTCCAAAGTTTTGGTGCTAAATAGGAGAAGGATCTACCGCCAGCAGTCGATATTGATATTCTAGGTATTCTCAACTGGCCGGAATTTTGAGATCGCAATAGACGTGAAGGACTATAATGCTTTAAGAGCTCGCTCAATACTGCGGAGCTAAACCATTCAGTGCTTTGTAAGTAATCAGCAATATTTTAAAATGTATACGATGTTTAATAGGGAGCCAATGCAGTTTTGACAGAACCGGGCTAATATGGTCATACTTCCTGGTTCTGGTAAGAACTCGAGCTGCTGCGTTTTGGACCAGCTGTAGTTTGTTTATTAAGCGTGCAGGGCAACCACCCAGTAGAGCATTACAATAATCTCGCCTTGAGATCATGAACGCATGAACTAATTGTTCCGCATTTGTCAATGAGAGCATATGTCGTAATTTAGATATATTTTTAAGATGGAAAAATGCAGTTTTACAGATACTAGAGACCTGACTTTCAAATGAAAGATTGGTATCAAAGAGCACACCCAGGTTCCTAACCGACGACGAAGACTTAACAAAGCAGCCATCAAGTGTTAGACAGTATTCTAGATTATTACGTGAGGAAGTCTTTTGTCCAATAATTAGAATCTCTGTTTTTTCAGAATTTAGAAGTAGGAAATTACTAGTCATCCAATTTTTTATATCAGCATGCATTCTGTTAATTTTGTGAATTGGTAAGTTTCGTTAGGTTTTGAAGAAATATACAGCAAGTTTACACGAGACTAGATAATGATCTGAGATGTCATCGCTCTGCTGCAGAATTTCAACGGCATCAACATTGATTCCGTGTGATAATATTAGATCTAGAGTATGATTACGACACGTATGAGTATGAGTCCTAACACGTGTTGTCTAACTCCAATAGAGTTAAGAATGCCTTTAAATGCCAATCCCAGTGCATCTTTTTTTGTTATCTACATGTATATTAAAATCACCAACAATTAGGACTTTATCTGCAGCCAGAACTAACTCTGATAGAAAATCAGCAAATTCTTTGATAAAGTCTGTTTATGGAGAAAATGAATGAAGTTTTTAACTTCTGGAACCGACTGTCGCACTTAAATAAAGACACACATGATCACCTAATAAAGAGCTTTTGGTTAAGCATCTTATTCACATAGCCCTTGCGTTCAATAAGACACACAGAATAGCCTTGTTATATTAATATTTTTATTTGAATATTAACATGTTCATAATGAGTAGGCACACTCTATGGAAAGAAAGGGCTCTGGTAGTTTAGTCTGCATGCCTGCCGAATTAAAAACATAACAAATGAACAAGAACAATAGAAAACATGCTCGCATAGTGTCAAAAATAATTTACGGGTGTAAATGATATTATTCAGATTAATGCAAACAGCTTTATGCATTTACATGGGTGTGTTGGTGTAAGTGAATATAGTGAATGCATCAATATAGCAATCCTGCAAGAAAATAATCATATACTTATGTTAGCGTATCCATGAGTAGTTTGTGCAGTTTGAGGCTAATGTTCACTTGATTTGTGTGCATCTCGTTCAGAGCTGATAAAAGCTTACGTCAACAACTTCAGTGCATAATAATCCACTAAATTCAGCTGTTCAACGTGTGTTTATATTATTTCAGATAAAACTAGAGGGAAGCGCATCTAACATCAGTCTTATTCTCTTCCTCAAAGAAGTTTTGGAGTCTATGTGGATCTAGAGGCAAATCTCTCAAATAAAAGAGCAGGAAGGGAATGTTTATTCATTAATTATCCTTGGACATTTGTGCATTAGTCATGATTAATTTGTTTTTCCAAGGTCTAGCGTCTTAAATATCAAAAAGGATCCCTAGTGTTTGCCTTTTTTTTTGTTAGTTGAAGACTCTAATGAGAACGACTGAATAATTTTTTTATCCTAACATATCAAAATTCCTTATATATATTTTAAAGTATAAGAACTAAGTGTCTTTTTTACGTGATTATCAAAGAGTTTTAGTATATTGTACAGCACTAGTATATGCTATAAAAGGTAATCTTTAAAAAAAAAATTATAATCCCTATGCACTTTTCTTAGTAAATAACAAAAACGCCCTAAGGCGAACTAAGAGTCTGAATCGACAGTATGATGCTATTGAGTTTTTGCTGAACATGTTGAATTGACTTGAACTCTGCGGTTAATGTACCATGAGATGGTCTCATAAAGTTCAGATCAAAAACAACCCCCTCGTGGGTGAACATCTCACCATCTCATAATCTAATCCACACGAAAAGACCTCAAACTCTCCTTCGGTGTCTTTCAGAGCTGATTTAGAGTTGCTCGTTTAATTTTTGCCACTTCCTACTGTGGCTCATCAAGACAAACTCATTTTGAACCACACATTCTCTAATGATATCTATACTAGTTTAGCAGCTATAAAACCAATGATCA
>NC_139974.1:39665360-39685360 GCF_963993115.1 Abramis brama
TGAAAGAGCAACGTCTGGGCAACAGAACTGTCCTCTGGGGAGAAATGGGAATTAAATGGGAAGTACACACTCAAAGCCCACGTGTAGAAAGAAATAGATCAACTGATATGTCCAGATGGAAAAGACAGTTAAAGATACAGAGTGCGAGAAGATAGCCGACCGGAAAAAGAGGGAGAGAAAGAAAACACAAAATGGTGGAGAATCGACAGCATTCAGTAGCAGAGAATCTGCCAGAGAAGCTCATCTGACCTTTAGGAGAGCAAGACTAGGAGAAAAATAAAGCCAAAAGCAAAGTACATAACTGACATATGACATTCAGATGGAAATATGAGCATGAATTCACCATAAAAAAGCTTATGTATGTGAATCCTGTTGTGATATAGATTGTATTAAGCCTCCACATCTCCCGGAGAGCACAAGCAGTCCGAGAACACACTGGCTTCTGGGTACGGAGAGCATATCTAGCATTTGAAATTCATTATCATGGGGTATCCTGACAAGCTGTCAGCGCGGCGAACACAAGCTCTCCATCCCGAACATCCCGAACGCTGATGTTGAGGAAGAGGCTCTGGAGGCTCAGCACAACCATACAGACGCACGCCTTTTGTGTTTGTTTGTTGCAAATCAAGGTCAGGAATTTTCCTTCAATTTGCCAAGGACTGCTGACATGCTGCACGGAGACAGGTACATATTTAGACTCACAACAGAACACACACACACACACGCATGTATGCCTACACAGTACACACACACACGCATTTACTTAGCTATCTAAATGGAGACATTCCATAGACGTAATCGTTTTTATACTGTACAAACTGCATATTCTCTCCTTTTAAAATAACCCGACCCCTAAACCGACCCAAAACTTTCTGCATTTTTACATTTTTAAAAAGCATTTAATTACTTTGTTTTTATTCCAGATTTACAAATAAGGACGTCCCTAAAGGTTTTTGGAGATTTTGGTCACTTCTGGGTGCAAATTTGTCCCCAAAATATAGCTAAGTAGGCACACACACACACACACACACAAACATCTAACCAGCCAAAGTGTGCTGCACTACGGCCATCAACATCATAGAAAAGAAAGGTACGAAATATATTACAGACATCTAACTAATTAAAAATGTTAAAAATGATTTTATGGACATTTATGCCTTTTTTACCATAAAAGTATCATTGTTTTTGAACATTTACCATAGTGATTCTGTTTGCACTTTATTTTACAGTACGTGCACTTATGTATACTTACAGTGTGCTGACCAAAGGACTGGATAATATAAGGTAACTGCATGGGTTAACGTCAGGTTTAGGGTTAGTAGTTATAACCCAGTTATTGTAATTACTATAATAAGTACATAATATGTACATGGGGAACAGGACTGTAAAATAAAGTGCTACCGTGATTTTGTAGTATTCTTCAAAATTAAATAGTAACATGTAAATATCATTGTATGAGGACAGATTCATTCAGTACCATGGTGTCTGATGCCATCATTATACCACAATGGCCTTTTGAACATTATTGCCAAGGTTTTTCCTTTGTGAAAAAGCACTGTGGAAGTACCATGGTAATACTACGGTACTTTAAGATATACCATGGTACCAATAAAATTTGGTGTTTACATACTCAAAGATACCCCAGCCCACAGAAAACTTACAAAAAAACAACTTTATTTCCTTCAGTTTCTTACAAATAAGGACATCCCCAAAAGAAGGATTTGGGAGATTATTCGTTCATGTTTAGCTCACAAATTTGTTCCCAAAATATGCTTCAGTCGATTGTATTCAGTCACCATTGTATTCTTGAGAAGCCAGAATGTAAATACCAAGATCTGTAACCATTCAGTGTCATGGGGTTATGACACTCCTGATGAAAAAAGGGCTTTTAAATGTAATTTTGTATCATGCACTCTTACTTCTATCAAACAAGATATTTCTGCTGAAAATTATGCCGTCAACTTTAACACTGGATGTCTGAGACTAGAACAATATCACAGTATCACAATAATTCAAAGGATGCCCTTAAACTGAACCAGAGCTGAGGATCATAAAAATAAAAAAACATATTCCCCTTTTCTTCTCTCTGATTAATGATCACAGGCTGAATGTAACAGTGAGAGAATTGCACCGAGGACTCGCTCTATTCTCTCCATTCGCTGTAGTCTGGACCAAGAATGCCTTTATGAGATATTTGAACCCCGAACAAATGAACCGGATGTCCATCATCGCAACCTTTCCTTGATGCGATATATGGCACATTGATTGGGGCAAAGATGGCATTAGATGGTTTCCCGTCTCTGAAAGATAGATCGGATTCAAATGCATCCCATGAGAATGGTGTGAGAGAGAGGAAGAATAACGGAGCGCCAGGAATCCTGGAAAGCTCAAGAATAACAGAAGCTGGAGGCAACCTATGCATTCATAATGAGTTCTTCCCAGTGTTATTGAATCAGAGCACAACTCACCAGATTCTGAAACAACCCTGAGATTGTGCAGCTCCACCGAAACCTGACAGCGCTTCCCTTTGTAGTTCAGCAGAGATGAGGTCTGATAACACGGCGGGAAGGCTTTCCGACGACTCTGACACGCTCAACTTCTGTTTCGACAAGAGGATGACCCCAGGCAATAATGCTCACACACTCTGAAGGCAGATTAGTTCATGCATTTAACCCTCTGGTGCTCTTTGGTCATTTGTGACTGAAAAAGTTTACTTTTTTTATCAGAAATGGTATGAAACTTGGTAAAGGGTTTGGCACTTGCTGTGTGAACACACACACACACACACACACACACACACACACACACACACACACGATTCGAACTGGTTAAATGGTCCTGAACAAAATAGTCATCAACTTGTTTAGGTTATTCACTTTGAGTAAAATGTGTTTTTGAAAATATATATTTCATATAAAAATGTAAAATAGTATTTTTGTGCATTTTTCATAACAATAAACGTAAAATTCTCTAACTTTTTTAAAACTTTTTTTACTTCAGCAATAATCTCCCAAGCGTCGTCTTTGAAAAGAGATCAAACTTCAGTCTGTGCTATAAAAGGATTATAAATACAGCGTAAATATAATTCACCATAAAATCCCCTAAAAAAACTAAATATGAAATAAAAAAACATTATCAAACTTAAATATAGTACATTAATTTCATTGAAATAAAAGAAATCAGTATTTTTTGACGGACACACGAAGAGCACCAGCCCCTGACCCGTGTAGATTAACTCCATAATAAAGGATTGTCCTGCAGACTTTAAGCTTGCAATGCCGTATAGATCCACCAATCATTTATTAAATAATAACATGATCACTTCATCCTCAAATATTCATCTGGGGTTCATTTTCAAGATGATTTATGTCTGCGTGACTAGTTAAACACTAATGCATCATCTGTTCTGTTCACACGTATGTATTTTCGTCCACAGGTCCCATCTGTCACACTGTACCCTGTACAGTTCAGTCATAATAACACACTACCACATTTACAGTACACACAACACACTCAATGCATTCTTCCTCGCTCGCTGCAAAGACTTAAATAGGTCGTCCTGTTCTGCTGCGGCTTATACGTTTCTTCTTCTCTCTGCCCTGATTTCCAACAACAAACAAAAGATCACTGTATCTGAGGTGAAGTAAATGGGTCTATTTATGTCGGCATTTGCTCTGTTGCGTCTCATGCCTTCACTCCTCTCTCCTCACAGCAGCTTCCTATGATTTACAGTGAGGCTGGAGAAAGATGAACAAAAGACACTTTTAAAGGTGCTGGAAACATTCCTCAGAGATTTCGGTCCATATTGACATGAAAGCATCACTCAGTGTCTCCAGATTTGTCGGATGCGGATCTCCCATTCCAGCACATCCCAAAAGCTGCTCTATTGGATTGAGATCTGGTCACTTTGGAGGCCATTTGAGTTTAGTGAACTCATGAAACCAGTCTGGACCACAAAACCAGTCACATGGGTCAATTTTACGAAATTGGGATTTATGAATATTCCGAAAGCTGAATAAATAAGCTTCCCATTGATGTATGGTTTGTTAGGATAGAACATTTGGCTGAGAGACAACTATTGAAAATCTGGAATCTGAGGGTGCAAAAAAATCGAAACATCGAAACATTGAGAAAATCTCCTTTAAAGTTGTCCATTTATGTTGGCGATTGTGCTGCATTCACTCACAGAAATACATGTTTTATATATTTACTGTAGGAAATTTACAAAATATCTTCATGGAACATGATCTTTACTTAATATCCTAATGATTTTTGGCATAAAAGAAAAATTGATAATTTTGACCCATGCAATGTATTGTTGGCTATTGCCACAGATAAACCCGTGCGACTCGAGACTGGTGACGTGATCCAGGGTCACATATATTGAGCTTTGTGGCGGTGCATTATCCTGCTAGAAGAAGCCATTAGAAGATGGTCACTGTGGTCATAAAGAGATGGACATTGTCAGAAACAATACTCTGGTATACTGTGGTGTTTAAACGATGCTCAGTTGGTACTAACGGGCCCAAAGTGTCAAGTCTCCTTCATTTATACAGCGCTTTTAACAATATGGACTGTTTCAAAGCAGCTTTACAGTGATAACAGGAGATTACAGTAACAGAGATTGTTTAGGCTTTACAGCAGCTCTAGAATAAAGTTATTGTCCAGATAAAGTTAGTTTTGATTGATTCACTTCTGTTGCAAAGATCATTAGTTATTAACTTAAGGGCCATATATATATATATATAACTCCTTGTGTATACACAAATCTCACTGGATTATTACAATGAATGGCAAAAGGACTGTTTGGAAGTGTGGAGATTTCCTTCTGACACACTACAGTAAAAGATACAAATAACTGGCTTAAAACCATTGTTTTTGGGTGAAAATAATAACATGCCTACGATTTTGCGCAGTAATATAATATATACATTAACACTTCTCAAAAGTTCTACTAAAAGTCCACAACTTTTCCAAAGACCTACATTTTTCACTCGGGGATGCGGTGTCATTATGGTCGCTCGCTGACATTGATAAATACCCAAGGACCCGAGCACACATGAGAATGCAGTCTCCCGTCCATCGTTAACCTTGTAAAACCAACCTTCCACTGATGATTAACAGCGTGCCATTATGTGCTATTAGATTTCATTAGAGGCTGAATCTTACACGAAATACAACAAACTCTATGATGGAGGAGCAACAGCCACGGAAGAACCATCAGGGGTGAAAGTTAGAAAAGTTGCACTGATTATGCAACGCAAACACCTTCTTCACACTGCCTATGGACAGCAGTTGATGCATTTTATTGATCATGGCATGCATAATTCATCAAATGATGGAAAACAGCACTAGAACGGCTCACATATTTAAATTCCTTGAGTAAATTGGGTCATAAAACAACGCAAGAATGCTATCGGGTGCGTTTTCAGTGAACTCCCTCATCTGTCACTGTGTGGTGGCGCCATTGCAATGGCATTTGTTTAATATTTAATCAATTAACTTCAATTGTTCGTTTGCGATTTGTGTGGTGCTGATGTTTATGGTGGAATCTACATCTGGCATTCACATGAGAGGGAATAAAACAACATGGCTAATGTAAGATGAGAATGATGACAGAGATGAGATGTGCCACTGGATCGAGACTCTTCTCAGCTCCTGCATTTACACTTCAGATTAAAAATAGCCCTGTGATCATTTATTTAGTGTGTCTGCATTGTGTTCCTGGAGAAAAACTTCCTCTGCCTGAGACTGACACACTTCCAAACCTCTCGTGGAAACGCAGAACCTTTCAAAAACCTTGCAATGAAGTGAGGAAAAGTCTGTATGAAAACACTGGAAATTGGAAATTATAAAATTGACAAAATATGAGAACAAATAGTGTATAAGCGACACATTTGTCTAATGCCAGGTTCAGACTACACAGGAAACGTCACACTGTGATTGGCTGATTGACCTGTCAATCAAATAACAACTACCTATCATGTTATGTAGTAATGATATATATATATTTTTAATAACATTTAAAAATGTGGAAATTTATACTTTTATTCAGCAAGGACACATTCAATTGATCATAATGATTACCATTAATAATGTTACAAAAGATTTCTATTTCAAATAATAATTATATTCATCAAATATATGACAGTTTCCACAAAAATATGAAGTGTTTTAACATGGATGATAATCATAAATTTTTTTTGAGCATCAAATCATCATATTAGACTGATTTCTGAAGGATCATGTGACACTGAAGACTGGAGTAATGATGCTGAAAATTCAGCTTTGATCACAGGAATAAATTACACTTTACTATATATTCACATAAAAAACAGTTATTTTAAACTGTAATAATATTTCAGAATTTTTACTGTATTTTTGATCAAATAAATGCAGCCTTGATGAGCAGAAACATTAAAGCAATCTTATCGACCCCAAACTTTTGAACATTAATGTATTAAATTAATAAAGCGCACTGATTCACGTCCCATTATTAACATCAGAATGATCTAGCACTGAATCTGTAGTTAGTCCATCTGACTGATGTCTATAACTCCCGCATATATGAAAGCAATCCCGACTCTGAAGTCGAACGACACAATTAAATTAGACATTGATAAGCGTGTAAGTTCACCGTCTCGACCGGTGACGCCGAGCTCTGGTCGGTGTGTGATAATCAGCTCAAGGTTCTGGATCTCATTACCCTTTGTTTGATAGGGATGAAACTCTCAAAAGAGCCTTTAAATCTGATGACTGGACACTTTAATCAGCCGTGAACCACAGCGACCGCGAGATTACTTCAGGAACGAGTCCTAATGTTTTGAAGCAGTGATTTATGTTCATAACCTTGAGGTTGGCAAGTAATGACCGCTCTATATGAGTGGACATCTTTCATATGGGGAAGGATATTGTATTTTTCCTCTTTTTCTGGAAATTCCACTTATTTGATGTGATTTAATCTGGTAAAAACTATTATTGAAGATTTTAAAGGGATACTTCACCTCTGGAAAGATGAATGTGTATTTAAAATGGGTCATTTATGTAGAAGAAATGTGAAATTGTTTTTGAATTTGGAGCTTTCTAGACTGAGAAAAGCCAGAAAATGTATTTTTGGCTCATGTGGATGAAAGACAACAACTCCCAGAATGCACTTGCTTCGCTGCTCTACGAGGACACTCCCAAGCCACGCCTACCGGTAAGAGAGCGCTAGGCTGCTAGTGAGTCTCCGTGACGAGTCTGCCCGGGATTTCGAGATCGCCCAAAATTCGGCTTTTGCGTTCTACAGTCGCCATTCATCATGTTTACTGTGGCGAGCAGGACGAGGCTGACGGCCGCGGGAGAACGGCGCGAGGTCGGCGGCGTGATTACTGATGAGCGACACCTGTGAGACGCACCAGTCTCATATCTCTCATGGAGGAGCGGGAATTTTCTTAGCAATGGTAAAACGCACATCAACCGATCACTTGTTAAGCGTTCATGTAAACACTACATTCAGATTCACCAATCGGAATGAATTCAGTTAGACTGAAACAAAAGGTGTGCATGTAAACAATGAATGGCGACTGCAGAGAAAGAGAAAGCAAAAGCCGAATCCCGGACATTTTGGACGATCTCGACGGCCGGACATGTCCGGGAAAAAGAGGATAGTAACCCCTACTACTCAGCTTTCTTAGAGTTTAGAAAAAAGAGAGCTTAGCTTCCAAAAAAAAAAGATGGCTGACACTATGTGTACATTCTGTGAGTGAGATCCCACCCTCTATGGGCGGGGTGAGAACATGCGGAACAGCGCCTCCTACTGGCTGTAGTCTTTAGCCTCTGGCCAAAAAATCCTCCGATGACGCAAAATTACGATTTTTGCGTCATCGGAGGATTTTTCCTAGACAAAAAATACATAAATCTCTCGTCTCAGGGGGATATGAGGGAGGGAAGCACGGTAATTCGAAAATACAGGTTTTCTACTAATACAAAGCTTAATGCTAAATCCTGAAGTATCCCTTTAAATCATCAAGCTCAAGTTCACGTTAAAGGTTGTCACTTCCTCGTCGTTGTTAATGTTTCAGAATTTAGAACAAAATCTTAGAAATGTTTCCTTGGCAATAAACTGAAATAAGTTTCAATTTTGAAGCACTAAATTTATTACCTGGAAATAAATAAAATTAACACTAACTAAACCAAAAAAAAAAAAAAAAACCCTAGTATTATTTTGTATTTATTTTATTTTAAACAAATTCACAAAAAATTCAACTAATATTAACCTGAAACCTAAACTGACTGAGTAAAACTTACTAACGTTAAAATAAATGAATAAATACTGTAATAAATGTATCAGTCATTGTTTGTTAATGCCTTAAATAATGTTAACTAATGGGACCTTTATGGTAAAGTCTCTTTTACAGTCTCTAAGTAATTGTTTACATAATTTACATCATATATTGAAAACTGCTATTCTGAAAGCACTCTACAAAAACTAAACAGCTCTATTATTACAACAATACAACATTCATAACCACTACAGCGTCACAACAAAAGATATTTGATATATTTTACCCGAGCTTAGTTTGCAGTTTCAATTGAATAAATAAAAATAAAAAAAACAGATAAATAATGCACGAAAATGTGAGTCATCCTTACAAGCAGAACACGAAACAAACACACAGTCCGATTCACTGTCAAATGACTCTTATGAACTGATTCTTTTCACAAATCTTTTGAAAAGGCTCTACAATGGTGTTCTCAAATCTGGCTCTCAAGGTCCACTTTCCACTTTCCTAATCAAACTTAGGCTTACTATAAACTTCCACGCAGGCGAGATTGAGCTAAACGCTACAGAAAAGCAGACCTTGAAGGCCAGAGTTGAGAAAACACTGAATAAACTCACTGACTCAGTCAAAGCGGACACTGAATCCACATCTGACTCGTTTACAGTTTGTGAAACTTCAATTCTGTCTGGTTGTTCACATGTAAATGTTTCAGTGTGATGGAGAAACCTTTCCTGGGTAATAGACCTGTCCTCCCCTCAAATTATTACGCTTCATAAAGCTTCATGTAACATTCTACAGTCAGTAAATAAACTAAAAATTAATTTGTCTGGGAGAAGAAAGAACATTGCGGTTTGCATGTGGGTGTTGGACTCGCTTCATTACATACAATTACATGTTTTCCACTCGTTTCCTTCTGGTTTGTTTTCAAGTCTGCACAGGGCAAGTCTGGGCGTAATTATTACACATATTCTCTGTTCACATTATAACAGGAATAACAGAGATAATGAGAAAAATACAAGCCTTGCATTCCCAAACAGTGAGTCAATGAACAATCTAAATATTTCTCCGATATTAAAGCAAAAATAAAGTGCAAGTTAAGTGCACACTACCCACTTGATGGCATAAACTCAATGATAAATATTAATACGACTCTGAGGAACACATGCCATCATGACAACATCCTTTTTTTTCCCTCTTTGAATATAATAACTTCAGTCTCATCCATTAGTAATGAAAGGCAAAAAGCTTCCATCTTATTGCAGCAGTCTTATGACAAATGTTTAATGTAAGTGACAGTGTTACTTAGGTAAATCTTACCCTGCTATGATTGAACTACTCAAAAAGACAAACAGAAAAGGCAAGGAAACATTTACACAATCTGTAGTGACTAATTCGCAAACATTGAGGAACTAGAATTTGCCGTCTGATAAAAATCACGCTGACTAATCGCAGAGAAACACACACTCCGACCGCTCCTACTTCCCTGAAATCCATTCAGATGTCAAGATGTGTGATTGACAAACACAGATTTTTACCACGGAACAAAACGCCCGGGTGTTGCTGGTGTGTGTGTGTTGGGAAATTAGAGAAGGGGAAATTCACTAAAGCCTCTGAAATTTCCAGGAAAGTTGTTTCAGAAATCAAATCGAAGATCAGAGTGAATGTTTACTTAAAGGGATAGTGAGCACAAAAATTATATTCTGTTATCATTTACTCACCCTCATGTCATTTGTGGAACATAAAAGAAGATATATACAAGAATAAAAATCAAAATTGCATTGCATTGAAAAAAAAAAATCCTGAGTTAAAGGTGCAGTAAGCGATTTCTGCGAAACGCTGTTGAAGGTGGATCGGACTGAGGACCAAAACATACTTGTAGCCAATCAGCAGTAAGGGGCGTGTCCACGCATTAAGGGGGAGGTGCCTGTGTTGCATAGCGTGTTTGTGAATTTGGGGGCGAAGCTATCAATATAAGGGTGTGGTTGTTTTGAGTAGGGGCATGTTTGTGAATATGGGGCGGAGCTATCGAGATAAGGGTGTGATCATTTTGAGTAGGGGCGTGTTTGTGAATATGGGGGCGGAGCTATCGAGATAAGGATGTGATCATTTTGAGTAGGGGCGTGTTTGTGAATATGGGGGCGGAGCTATCAAGATAAGGGTGTGATCATTTTGAGTAGGGGCGTGTTTGTGAATATGGGGGCGGAGCTATCAAGATAAGGGTGTGATCATTTTGAGTAGGGGTGTGTTTGTGAATATGGGGGCGGAGCTATCGAGATAACGGTGTCCTCATGTGTTTTTGGTGATTTCAAAAATCAACACCATTTTTCAGAAATCACTTACTACAACTTTAAATATATAAGGGATGGGATTAACATGGGTGAATACATTATTTTTTGTGTGAACTATTACTTAAGGAATTAATTGCACTCACTTACAGCGCTATTTATATTGTTTTAGCACCAGATTCACTCGAAAAAATATGCAAATTAGATGATGGAGAGAATTTGCTAATCAAACAATGCTGACATTTGTAAATAACACCTTGTCCTGACCAGATTCCAATGACAATCTGTCCAGTTCAGATGTGACATGACAACAAGATGCAAAAAAATCAATCAAATGTCACAGCCAATCAGAAGAGTGTATGGGCGGAGACTCACTGCACTCACAACCAAATGGAGAAATACATAAATTCATAAATATTACACCATTTTAACATGATTAAAACTGACCGAACCAATCGTTGTCATATAATACACTTGTTTATTCACAGTTTGAACACTCCTTTATTGTATTTCAAGATCTGAGGTAATTATCCATTGTCGCTTTCAGTATACGGCTATAAATGATAATCAAGATCACATTAAATTCTTTTAAGCTCATGATCAGCACCTGAGATTATCAATGTCATATTTGTATGTTGTTGTTCCAGCCGTGACGTCACAGAAATAAAAGCCATTTCTAAAACAGCATATCGCCATCACAGCTGGTTAGGACAAAAGCTCAGATTAATATGAAAAATATGCTTTATATCGTGTGTCGCAGCGTCACGTCTGGTTAGGACACAGGCTCAAAATATAATAATGTTCTGCACTATTTCTGTGCTTTAGCACCAGGGTTATTATGTATATTTTGTGCTTGTCTGGATTTATTCCAGCTCCGCTCCATCATTTGATGAATAAACGCTGCACTGATCAATAGAAAATGTACACAAATATTTCTTCTAAATGAAATTGTGTTCCTTGAATTCACCCCAGAGTCACAATTACTACAAATGAGAGGCAGAAGGTGAGACAGAACCAAAACTTTTAGAAAACTTTTCCTTTAAGGGCATCTGGAGAAGTGGAAATGAGTTCTAATCCATTTTCTCTGTAGAACCAAATGCTAATCACTTCTTTCTATACGGAAATGGCCTGTTACTGTATTTCCCTCCCAATTGTATTGAGACTAAACACACACACACACACACACACACACACACACACGCACACGCACACACACACACACACACTAAAGATAAACTGTACCAGAGATATCTAATTACTCTTTAAAACGGAAAAGCCAACTCATTTCCAGCTCGGAAATCAGTGCAATAAGACGTTTAATCAGGCGTGACAGACACACTGAACACTGCTTCATAAACAACACACACACTACTTTTGTGTAATTTTGAGTCTATGCCATTCCTAGTAGTTTAGACCTTATATTAAGCCCTATTTGAAAGGGACTAGTTTTCTAAAGGACGTCTGACTGACGTCTGTGTGATTTCATGTACCAATCAATCAATCAGAAATCACAATCAGAAGAGAGTGGGGGCGGAGTCTCTCTGTAAACACACTGTACTCACAGCCAAATCATTCCAAAACCACAGCCAATCAGAAGAGAGTGGGGGCGGAGTCTCTCTGTAAACACACTGTACTCACAGCCAAATCATTCCAAAACCACAGCCAATCAGAAGAGAGTGGGGGCGGAGTCTCTCTGTAAACACACTGTACTCACAGCCAAATCATTCCAAAACCACAGCCAATCAGAAGAGAGTGGGGGCGGAGTCTCTCTGTAAACACACTGCACTTGCAACCAAATCAATCCAAAATGACAGCCAATCAGAAGGGAGTGTGGGCGGAGTCTCTTTGTAAACACACTGCACTTGCAACCAAATCAATCCAAAATCACAGCCAATCAGAAGAGAGTGTGGGCGGAGTCTCTCTGTAAACACACTGTACTCACAGCCAAATCATTCCAAAACCACAGCCAATCAGAAGAGAGTGTGGGCGGAGTCTCTCTGTAAGCGCACTGCACTCGCAACCAAATCAATCCAAAATCACAGCCAATCAGAAGAGAGTGTGGGTGGAGTCTCTCTGTAAACACACTGCACTCGCAAACAAATCAATCCAAAATCACAGCCAATCAGAAGAGAGTGTGGGTGGAGTCTCTCTGTAAACACACTGCACTCGCAACCAAATCAATCTAAAATCACAGCCAATCAGAAGATTGGATTTCTATATGCGGGCGTTACAGAAGGTGTGCTTGCGTGCATCACGTATGACATATATGTCTTGTAATGAATTATTTATTGATACATTTTTTTTTAATAAACTTCACATAAGTTTATATAAGAGGCTGTTTACGATAATTTTAGAGCTTCAACTTAAAATATTTCAGTTTATCGCCAAGGCAACAGTCCTAATTTTCAAATAATATTTTTATTTTATTTCAGTTTTATGTCAATTAACAGAAATGTTTTTAATAGTTTGAGTTTTAGGTAATAATAATAATAATAATAATAATAATAATAATAAACCTGCAGTTTCCACGATTTGGCTCTATCTATACCTTTTTTCCTCCGTCGGATAACATCTATATTGAAATGAAATGAAAGCGCGTGGAAGAGCGGTGGGCAAACGGGAGCTCAGGTAAACACACGAGGAGAAGCATAATAAAGATAAAGGCATAATATCTCACACTGCAGTGTAGAAAAAATCATAATACGTGATCGAGCAAACATAACACCACTGTCACACCATCTCCATGTCTAATGTGATTAGATAGGACTAACCATAAAACAAAAGATTCAGAGATGTAGTTAACGAGCAGCACATTAATAATGAGCATGTTGCTGAATGTGTAAATGCAGCTTGCGTCTGTCTAAATATAATGTCTGTATTTGGTGATTCATACGCAGACGGTCTCCAAATGTGTTTGGAAAGCTTCCGTCTGAAGGGAGGATGGATTGGCAGAAGGAGAAGAACGAGAAATGGCAGAATTTCACTCTTCATTAAGGAAGAGGAAAATGAGTTTGTCTTTCCTGAGCAGAATGGCACATTCACACACAGCTTTAGCTTCTGAGACGCACAACGCTTTAACGATGGGGGAAAAGAAAAGAAAAAGGGGATTAAAAAGCTCTTTTCTTTTATTTAAAGGAGTTTTGTTGTTGCTGTTATTGTTTTGCTGGTAATTGACAGCATTAACATAGCTCAACTTGTTTTGAACCCAGAATTGCCTTTAAAAGCAGTAATAATGGCAATTACAATCAAACACAATTCACAAACTCATGCATCAGTATATGAATGGGAGATTTGTAAATGTGTAGACAGAATAGCCAGGATTGAGCAAAACCTTTCAGCCTTAACACATTCTTATTGCATAGATGTATGCATTTGAAACTCCAATATTACTGTAATGGTTTTGTGTACGCTGCACGTTCAGAGAAAGCTGTGTGTGGACGAATCACATGCTTGAATATAAGGGGAGTCTCAGGAATACTGGACAGGTTTCTAACAATAGCCTCCATAAACTGATATGAAATGTCAAAGAAATGTCTTAAATGATTGCACAATAATTTCATGTTTTTCATTTTTTTTCTAGTGATAAAGTACTGTATGTTTACAAGTTTTTCAATGTAAATCAAAATAAATAAATAAATAAAAATGAACTCTTTCCAATAAAGTCGCAAATTTTCACAATTTCATGGCTCCCATACTATTTTGTTATATGAATATCTGAACATGCAATATCTCGAAAGAAAGAACAGAGCCTCTGCTTTTAAACAAAAACAAAAAAATTAAAATAAAAAAGTTTTTTTCTAGATTCATGCATTCTTTTTTATCAACACTTTTTTTTAAATAAAAAATCGAAATTTTTATTTTTATTATTTTATCATCTTTATATTAAAAAAAAGCAACATTTTGAACAAAAAGCTGAGAAAATAGCGTATTTTTAAAAATTATTTTTTCAAAGAATACAATGTGCATAAGCAATGCTGCTATCGCTTGCTTCGGCTCCTTTTGATCCGGAGACTCAGAACTCTCTCAGAAATGAAAACATGGAAAGCCAGTAAATTCTGTCAACGGCAGGGACAGAGTTCAAACTAAATACATAAAATGATCCAAAGATGGGAACGCCTAAATGGTTCTATATATAAAGCGCCTGACGAACCCTTTAAGCTTCTATATGAACCTTTTCTTCTAAGAGTGTAGATCGTCTTTATTGATGCCAAAGTCTCCCGAATAGAAAAGCACAATCACTCCTAGAACCCTAAAGGCTAAAATAACCATTAAACATGAAAGCATTATGCAACAAAGACATGTATCCTCATATATTCAATAAAATTGAGTCAAGAGCCCATTTAAAACTCCACTGAACCTTTTTTTAGAGGGTTGTCTATTCCTTCAAATGCAAAAGATTTAACTCCAGCAGTAAACACATAAAGATATGCTATTCTGTCTTCCACTTTTTCATTTTGTTACATGCTTACTTTATCGAAATTGATGTTTCCTTTGATTCTGTAACTTCTCATGTTAATTATTTGTAGTTATTTGTATTCTGCTTGTTTGAGTGTTATAATAAGCAGATTGCTTGTCTCTTTGTCAATGGTTTGTATTATTTTGTGAAGTGACTTTGGGTTCTTGAAAGGCACTATACAAAATAAAGATATTATTATTATATGCATGCTTTTAATCTACAGTACGTGTCCATTTGTTGAGTTCTCTGACAAACTCTGTGTGTTTGGTAATTGCTTCCAGCGCTCGAGACCTTAATGAAGCTGAGGGTGGGCCGGAGGAGGGTCTTCATCTCATCCATCCACAATTACAGGCTCGTTTGAGGAGATCTTCCCACAGGTGAACACTTCCAGCTCTCAGGATTCAGATTTCTGCTCTCGAATGAGTTATTTATGCTGCAAAAGATGGTTGGTTTGCATGTCAGCAATTATGAAGCACAAACATTGCCCTCATTTGCTGAGTAAACTATGTTGGGTTATGAAGATGCTGACAGATCATTCTACCGAGTATTTTACAAGCTATGTGGTTTATGATGAGTTTTATTTCCCCATGCCGAGATCATCCAAGCCATCCGTTTATCATATATGACGTCCTTATATGACTTCTGTTTCATCATAATCAAAGGAAGAATTTTTTTCCCTCAATCTAAATATTTTCCAGCACTGTAATTAGTCTTCTGGAAGAAGAAAACTCATCTGCACAAACACACACAATTACAGATTTCTCCTTTATAAAGTATACAACTATATGAGAATATAATCTCCTTCTCCCCACCATGCAATTACAAAGTTTTTAGGCTTCAAAGGAACACAAAAACACCATCACTCCTGCACTATATACTCATAAATGTCTTCTAAAGACATATGATAGCTTTGTGTGATAAATTGTTATTATACTTTGTTATAAATCACATTCGGTGGGTTGGTATCTAGTCAGTTTGGCTTTGAATCAAATCATTCACTTCGATTCTTCGATTCTGAATCAAATCATTCACTTCGATTCTGAATCAAATCATTCACTTCGATTCTGAATCAAATCATTCACTTCGATTCTGAATCAAATCATTCAGACCAATACTGAATTCACAACATTCAGACAGATTCTGAATCAAATCAATCAGATAAATTCTGAATCAAATCATACACTTCGGCTCTGAATCAAATCATTCACTTCGATCCTGAATCAAATAATTCAGATCGATGCTGAGACCTATTATGAATCAAGTCATTCAGAATGATTCGTTCACAAATCAGACATTGATACAAAGCTCTCATGAATTATTGCTACTGTACGGCGTCAGAGAACTAGTATATAGTGTATGAGCAGTTTTAAGATAGTTCTGCATTATTTTTAAAGATTGAAAGCTTCTGTATTTAAATTTCTCATAAATAAAAAAAAACAAAACAAGAAAGATATAAAGTCGTGCTGGTTTGGAACGGCACGAGGGTGAGTAAATGATGACAATTGTAGTTTTTTGGGGTTTTTAAAGTTTCCAGATGCTTCCACAGTGTGTGTCTGAAGCGACAGGGCATCTATATGAATGAGTCTCTGAGACCCTCGACCGGGACAGCAGGGAGAAGCAACTGTGAACCCGGGCCACTGATAGTCAAGTCTCTGATACCGGTGTAAATTACAGTCCTGAGGAAACCCGCCACCCCTCGGTTATCCATCTCACATTTATGATTGCTCCATGCGGGAGGGACGACAGAGAGAGAGAGAGAGAGAGAGAGAGAGAGAGAGAGAGAGAGGGTTTATTCTGTGAAGGACTGATGACACTTTCCCAGAGGGAAAAAGACAAGGAGCGATTATAACAATCGGCCCTCCTTTTCTGGGATAGACGGTCTGATTGTGGGTCTTTAACTCAGAGACTTTACAGACGTTAAACGCTCTTTTCTGCCTCCTCCTCTTCCTCTCCTCAATGGCATTTGCCTCTCATGCTGAAGGATTTCTCTCTTAAAGGTCATGTGCCAATGCATTTCCTCGCTTATTCATATTTCACGGAAGAATTCTTAAAAATGAAGCTGCAGATATGAACAGCATTATTTGATTGGCATTTGGCATATAGTAAATGCAATTGCCGTGCAAATCAAAAAGAGAGGATGCCAAGAGACCGTTTACATTTTCTCCTGTTTTTGGACAGGTTTGTATGGAAGTGCACGGTTATAAAAACTGTATCTGTGAGGAAGAGTGAAGGAGGTGTAAAGCAAGAGTGACATCTGTGTGATGGTCATTCACTCCGATCTAAAGACAGTGAATTTAATGGTTCCAGTTCCACTAATTCCTATTACTTAAAGGGCTTAAAAACTAGATTATTTAGGATATTAAAGAAGCAATATGTAGAATTCAGAAACCCTTGTTAAGTGAACTGCAGCCAACAACTCATATACATGTAACTGGGGTTGGGAATTGAAAATCGATTTCAATTCTGGAATCGAATACTTGAGGTGAGGAATCGGATACTTGTTATAAAATAAAAAATTTGATCCCTCTTATCGATTCCTTTGTGAGCATTTCAATATGACTTTAAACCATTCAAGCGCGAAACGACTCACGCACTTTTCAGAGAATCAGACCGGTTCTGAATCAAATCAATCAGACCGATTCTGAATCAAATGAATCAGACCGATTCTGAATCAAATCATTCAGACCGATTCTGAATCAAATGAATCAGACCGATTCTGAATCAAATGAATCAGACCGATTCTGAATCAAATCAATCAGACCAATTCTGAATCAAATCACTCAGACCGATTACGAATCAAATGATTCAGAATGATTCATTCAAATGATTAATTTTTACATATAGCCCCTTTAAATCAGGTATGCTGAACACATACTAACAGAATGATAAATAAAAATTCAGAGTCAAACTTGACAGAGCCCCAAACTCACAAGGATTGCAAGCCAATGCTAATCATCATGATAATGACTCTGATGCATTCAGTACATTGCATATTTAATCATATTAGTTCATGCATCTGCGGAAGAACGCAGCCTGTTAATGCACATGAAAATACTGTGTTTTGCTAGATATTATAACACAGTGCAGGTTTCTCACCGTCTCCTCTGCCTCTCTGAGCTCTTCAACCCCCTGAGGTACAAACATTTATAATTAAGGTCACGTCAAAATCGCTTCAGTCACATGACACTCACATATTCCTCTTTTAATTGTGTTTCGGATCAAAGCACCGGCTGGTTTAGGACTCCTGTTTCATTAATCTCTCTAATTGTTTGGGCGGTTTAAGCTGAAACTGAGAAAGCAAACAGCAGCTGCTGATACCAGAGATTTCTCAGTGTTCAGTTTCCACACATCATATTGATATAGATATGCATCTTTACATGAATCTTCATCTCCACATGCTTGAATTCCTGTTTTTGCTGATGGTGTGGAGGAATTAAAGAGAATGATTCCCAAACATCAAGCTCTTCCCTGCTTATGGACGAGATACACGGATACGACACACAGCTCCTCGTCTGCTGACCGAATCCGCAATACTCTCTGAAACTGGAACACACAGTGATTTATTAACTCTAATAACTTTCATGTGAGACTTCATGAAAAGCTCAGCTGTCGTACATTTTTTATTGTGCTGACGGCATTTATCAGTCGAGGAGAGGCAGATCTGAGGGAGAGAGGAAGAGCGATCGATTGTGCCTGCATTTCATCCTTGTAACCTTGGTTACTGCACACATGTGTGAGGGCAAGCGCGCGCACACACACACACACACACACACACACGTGTGCATCCTGACATGCATGCGCACTTTAACACAACAAGCTTTACTTTAGGTTTCCGGTAACATGCTTTTTTAAATGCACGAGGCATTATTTCCTAATCAATAATCATGGGCAAAAAAAGAAAAAAAGAAAGAAAAATCAAACATTGTTGGGATTTAAACTAAAGATTTATTTTCTTTTGAAGGAAATTAATACTTTTATTCAACATGCATTGGATTGATCAAAGTGACATTTTATGCTGTTCTTTTGAACTTTCTATTCATCAAAGAATCCTGAAAAATAAAATGCATAAGTTTCCACAAGAATTTGAAGTGTTTTTAACATTGATAATAAAAATAAATGTTTTTTGTTTTTTTAACATCAAATCATCATATTAGAGTGATTTGTGAAGGATCATGTGACACTGAAAACTGGAGTAATGATGCTGAAAATTCAGCTTTGATCACAGGAATAAATTACACTTTACTATAGAAAACAGCTGATTTTTGATCAAACAAATGCAGCTTTAATAATAAAAAATCAGACCTCAAAATCTGAATTTAATCAATCTAACCGCTCTTAAAGGGACAGTTCACCCATTATTCACCCTCATGTTGCAATCCTGTATGACGTTCTTTCTTCTGTAGAACGACAGGAGGGTGAGTATCTTTCTTTTTGGGTGAATTAAGAAGTATGTGCATTATTTACAGTAAGTGAGACTGTTTTTTTTTTTATCTCAACAAAAAAGAGATTTTTATGGTTTCAAATCAGAAACTTGGCCAGAATGGAGAATTACAGGAAATGTCAACAGCGCCTCATTAAACTGTGAAATTTGTCTTTTCAACAAAAAAATTAAATCTGCTCAGATTCAGTGCAGATTAGATGGATGTGTTTATTGTTTTGACAAACATGAAACCGTTGCTTCAAGCACCAAAAATAACACTCTGCTATTTTTAAGCCAATGCATAATGAAGTTCATGCAGCAAAAACTCATTTCAACCTGATTCTGGTTTCTTGCAGAGACTTGAAGCTTTTAAAAAATAGTGAAGGGCAACGATTAATCACATCCAAAATAAAAGTTTGTGTGTGTACTGTGTATAATTATTTTGTATGCATGTATATATTTAAGAAAAAAATGTGTTATATATATATATATAAAATATTAATTATGTATAAATATATATACAGTGTATCAAGCAAATATATACATATATACATATGTGTGCATTTATAAAAACA
>NC_139974.1:39690360-39695360 GCF_963993115.1 Abramis brama
TTTGAAACCAAATAAGTGTGATTTCTTGTTGTGTCGCTCCATCAATAATTGCAATAATATCAATGAAGTTCCAAGTGACCAACCAACTATAACACTGATCATCATAATGGTGACAAACAGCAAGATTTTAGGAAGATCAACATCAATTTATTTCATTTTTTTTTTTCAGTTGTATTGACAATTGAACATTTAAGATGACTTTGGGAAATTTGTGAAAAATAACTGCAGAAGTGGAGAAATTAGTGAAAAGTCTAATAAGAATTGCCTCGCCTCAAATTTTTTTATATTTTTTTTGGCTTGACAAAATGGCACTCAAACCAATCAACTAATCTGAACTTGGGTTTTCTGAGTAAAAAAAGGCATTGTATGTGAATAGTACAGATTACTAGACTTTTACAATTAAGTTAAGACATTAAGTAAAGTAGTTGGAGTGTGGTAAAGAGAGAAAGCAGTTCAGTAGAGCTTATAGACACTCGTCCTAAAGGTCTGCAAATGCTGAGAGGAAAGAGGAGACAGAAAGCCTGGACACTAAAGCTCTCGACGAGGATCGGATTGTTTCCCGAAGCCTCATCCGTTCCTCTCAAGCTCAATGAAGGCATTTTATATCGGAGTGCTCTCAGATCTCCCGCTGATTAAAACAACAACACAACACAAGTGTGTAACCAGCATCACAGGAGATGAAGACACAGAACGACAGGTCCTGGGTCAGTGAAGATGATGGATGACCCTGCGTTCAGTGCTGAGACGAGGACAGATCTCAGTTCAGAACAATGAGGCAGGCTGTGTAGAAATGCATTGGGTTAATGAAGATGAAGTAGGACGTCTATCTGCACGGGAGGTGTACAAATAAAAACTAATTCAAAATATGAATAAAAGCCATTATAGTGTCTCATTGGTAAAGTAACACTGGGTCTGGTGTGTCCAATGCAATGCAGTGGTGCAATATTAGATGCATTGCTCAATCCAACATGGGGGCAATTTCCTCCATGTGTTTACTTTCATGTTTTATTTAAAAAATAAAATAATTTATACTACTGTTAAGAATAAAAAGAAAAACAAGTAAATTCTGTATTATTACTCAATTCAAGCGTAAATATCAAAGTTATAAAATTACTCAACTTTTCTGATACTGGTGTTCCCATCATGCACTGAGTCTTGAATAATTAATGATGTTGATTTTTCACTGTTTTCCAGCTGTTTTATCATTGCTTTTGTTGTTAGGATTAATAACTTGCCATTTTGTGACATTTGGAGTTCATTTTCTTCTCAGAATGACACATTCACACACAAAAACGATTTATCAAATGTTACCGTGATATGTCTCTGTTCAAGTTCAAACTTCAACTAAATAATAGAGTTTTCTTAATTCCATGTGAAATTTACCTTAAAAATATGCATGCAAAAACTTGGCAAAAAAAAAAATTAAGTACATTTATTTTACTTAGAATTAGTTTATTTCTCAGAATTTTGTGATGTTAAGTCAAAATTGCGAGATGTAAACATGCAATTCTGAGAAAAAAAGTCAGAATTGCGAGTTTGTTTCCTGCATATCACGCTATTCTGACTTTATATCACGCAATTCTGACTTTATATCACGCAATTCTGAGAAATACAGTCAGAATGGTGAGATAAAAAGTCACAATTAGCTTTTTTATTTTTTATTCTGTGGCGGAAACAAGCTTTCCATAATTTAATGCATTTATACAAATCTTACTGACCCAAAGCTTTTCAACAGGAGTGTAAAAATAAAAAAAAATGAGTGAAAAAAATGAGCTCAGTGTTTATGATGAGGATGCAAGACGTTTGTAGTTTAGTACAAGAAGTCTTTACTTTCATATTCAGTACACACACACACACACACACACACACACACACACACACACACAATGCAGCATGAGGTGTGCTTTCCTGGCAGACACAAACTCAAAAGTCAACAGAGAGGAAGAATATGAATAGAGAGGAAGAAAGGGATAGAAAGAAAAAGAGAAAGGTGGTTTGTGGAGAGTTACTAACAGCCCTCAAGTCAAAGATCCTGAGGTGTGTGTGACACACACCAAATAGTTTTTTAGTGTAATGGAAAGCTTGAACAGGCCTGAAGCGTCTCAGAAGAGGACGAATCGTTCATTTGCTTTATAACAGACAGCTTTGCCCTGAGTGTGACAAATGACTAAGAAGAAGGACCATCACAATAAACTGTGAGTGAGGAACACTCCAAACTGAAGTGTGTTACACACACACACACACACTCACTCTGTAATTATGCGAGCGAAGGGTGTAAATGACACAGGCTGTGCTTTTATCGCTGCTCTCTGTAATTGATTTGCTCGATGTGTGCGTTGCTAATAGCCAGAGGAAACATCTCTGACCCGCTGAAACACACGACGGGGGGGTTTGATTTGATTTGTCGGGGTTCTGGAACGTTTGCCTCGCCTCGACTTAATCACACGGCTTAATTAAAACCCGTGAGCGTGAGGGTTTGGACGGGTGACTCCCTCGCTGCATGCAACCTGTCCAGACCACATCATTAAATAAAGGAAAAACCCCACCGACTAGCACTCGCGGCCATAATTAAGCGGAAAATTGGGCTAATAACGAACGTGTCACGGGTGAGAATGCTATCGGATATTATAATAAGCCAGGGTTTGTAAAATCAGGGAGAGGTTGTGGAAGGAGCATTATTTTAGTTTTATTAATATTTTGAATTTTGTAGCTTCTGTTTTTATATTTTTTTGTTGTTTTCAAGCTATTTTTTTTGTTTCATTTGTAGTTGGTTCGTGCTTTTGTCATTTTATTCGTTTTTTCAAATTTTTTTTTTCAGTTCTAGTTACTTTTATTTATTTACATTTAATAATGTTAACGCTTCAAATTAAACTTTTTTCATGCTATAGCCAACACACATTTTTAATTTTAATTTAGTTTGCGTTTTTTTCCAAATAATATTTATATTGTGTTTTATTTCAACTTTATTTCAATTAACAGAAATGTTTTTAATAGGGCTGTCAAGGAATTAAAATTTTTTATTCTAATTAATTAGAACTTACACCATTAAAGTCATTATTGTGTTAAATGAGAAATGCATCAAATAGGCATTACAAAAATATATATTTTTTAATGTCATTTAACATAGAATTTATTACACACAAACTTTTAGGCTCATTTTTAGTCCAGAAGCACCTGAAGTTGTGATTTTGGTAATTTGGGTAATGTAGTTTGATGGTTTTAATTCAGCACCAGACTAGTATAGGCAAGAAACAAAATAATTCATTTAAATCCCAATAAATGTGCCGTTTCCAGTGTTTGATTACAGGGTTAGTTTGCATAACGCAGGGAAAGAAAGCATAAATTTACACACGGGGAATTGTAAGAGATACAGTGACATAAATCGTGAAGACATCCAAATCTTTGTGCCGAACGCAATGTGCAAATAGAGAATGTTAAATTGCGACTCTGAGCACAGAGGCTGTTTTTATGCATCAAACTGTAAAAACACACCATTACTTCTGTTATGACCAGCACATAAGCTGTGCTCTTAAAACCATACAATGTTTTCTCTGCCAGACGCTTGATACGCTGCAGTATATTAAGCAGTAAATTCTTATTGTGTTTGATTTCACAGCCTCAGATCTGGAGAAGCTGTACACTCTGTTCTCTAGATGAACTGCAATGTATATAAAAGCTGAGATTAGCTTAAGAAAGGCTTAAAAATTGTACCTTTAGGGGTTTTATCTTTATGGGGACATTTAATTTAATATTCAAGAGTATTACTGATCTCCTGCATTGACACCATTATATGAGAACTGAACTGAGCTGGACGATGACATCACGGTTTTCTCCAGAACGGCTATATATATACATATACAGAAATGTTATGTATATATATATATATATATATATAACATTATGGATGGATGGATGGATGGATGGATGGATGGATGGATGGATGGATGGATGGATGGATGGATGGATGGATGGATGGATGGATGGATGGATGGATGGATGGATGGATGGATGGATGGATGGATGGATGGATGGATGGATGGATGAAACAACAGATAGAACAATGGATAGACAGAATGATTGACAGAACGTTAGAACAATGGATGATGAATAGAACGATGGATAGAATGACAGATAGAACAATGGATACATAAATGGATAGATATAACGATGGATGGATGGATAGAACAATAGATAGATAGAAGGATAGATAGAACGATAGAATGATATATATATAAAACTGAACTAAATTAATAACTTTTTTACAACAAAAATAAACCATCACTGAACTTACTGGACTGTGACGCTATTTCCTTATAGAAACAAACTTTGTTGCATTATTTTCCTGTCATCACTTTAAAGCTGCTTTGAAACAATCTGTATTGTAAATACACTTGACTACAGTATACACACACCAAGTATACTATGGTACTGTTTGCAGTGTGAACAAAGCTGAAGTGACTGCCGATCAGACGAATACTACATCAAATGCCACTACATATCACATAACACGTGCTTATTCTGAGAAACACTCTTTTATTTAATCTGTAAACATTAATTCATGTATGAAGTAAAATGATAAAAAAGCTAGCACTACTGTAAATATGAACCAAACCAGTATGATAGGACAACCCAATTTGCTGGGTAAAATGAACCCAACATGTGTTCTGTCCTATATTTACCCAGCCCTTGGGTTGTTTTTAACCCAGTGTTTTTTAGAGTGTATTTACAGTGTGTGCTGTGCGAATAAAGCCGAAGTGACTGTCGATCAGCTAAAAACTACAACAAACGACACTACATATCATATAACACGTGCTTCTACTGAGAAACCATCAACACAACTGGGTAATCTATTGCCTGTAACTGGAGGCGGCATAATGACCCATCCATCACGGGTTTATTGGAGCACCATTGGCTAAAAGAAGACACCATCTGTGTTCTCCGTCTGTAAGAACAGGTGACGCCAACATCTCTCCTTCTGCTTCTCATCATCTCACTCTCAG
>NC_139974.1:39697860-39717860 GCF_963993115.1 Abramis brama
TGATGTATAGATAGAAGGATAGATAGAACAATAGAATGATGGATGGTAGATAGAAGGATAAATACAACGATAGAACGATGGATGAATGGATGATCGATAGAAGGATAGATAGAACGATAGAATGATGGATGGATGATGGACAGAATGATGTATAGATTGAAGGATAGATAGAACAATAGAACGATGGATGGATGGATAGAATGATGTATAGAACAATAGAACGATGGATAGAATGATGGATAGAACGACAGATACAACAATGGATAGACAGAATGATGATGGATGGATATAGATTTTCTTTAAAGATGGAGAAGAGACACGTGTAACTCTGAGTCTCTGAAAGCCTCTCAGTGAAGAGTCTCTAATCTCTCCATGTCTGAGAGTAAGAGCTTTAATAACTGCCCCTGTGAAGGGTGTCAATCTTTAACAGGGATTTTAGTCAGCAAACTACAGTCTCGACCTTCAGGCAATCCTCGTCTCGAAATATTCATAAACCCATTCTTATCAAGGCCCAAACTTATCTAAGCCAATTTGCTCTCCATGAGTCAGTGAGATTCTGATCTGAGATCTGACGAAGAGCAAACTAGACCACAGCGGAGAAGAAGAAACAGCGACTGAACGAACGAAGTAAAACTCACGGTTAGTGATTGCCAAGATGTTGCTATGTGGTTGCTAGGGGATTGGGTCACCATCCAATGATGAATTTTCATATTTCTGTCGTCATTTACTCTCGTGTGTGTAAGACTTTCCTATTTCAACACTAAATGAGCTGGTCGCTCTTCTTCATGCCATTATAATGAACGGACTAAAGCTTTAAAAATAGACATGATTGTTAGGATTTGATTCAAACAGGTTTGTGAACCTGATCAAATGATTCATTGATAAGATCCAACTCAAAATAATGATTGATTCATGAATCTGATTGTGACAACGAGCAAAAAAGTCAGTTTTTATCCGTTTCTTCATATGGCTTTATGGATTAAAGCATCATATAAATCAGTTTCAGTGTAATGTTAGTTTTATTAATATTTTGAATTAGCTTTAGTTTCATGTTCATTTCAGTTTAATTTCTAGTAATTTAGTAAATGAAAATTTACTACCTTGGCAATACGCTTAAATAAGTTGAAGTTGAAGCAATACAATTATTAACTTAAAACTGAAACAAATAAAAACATTAAACCTGATTAGCAATATTTAAAAATAAATAAATAAAATGACAAAAGCACATAAGTTTAAGTTTTTCAACTAATATTTAAAATAAAAATAAAATAATAAATAAAATAAATAAATAAATATTTTAATTTAATTTAATTTAATTTAATTTAATTTAATTTAATTTAATTTAATTTAATTTTCAGCTTCATTTCAATTAAAAGAAAAGCTTTTAATAGTTTTTATTAACGGTAATAGCCTTGACCAGTTTAATGAAATTATGGTAATTAATTATATCAATATTAAATGACTAATGATATGAATAATTAATTAATATTTTAAAATAGCTTTTTAATTCTTTCTGAATCCCTGCTCATCGCAACTGCTTTGAAAAAAAAAAAAAAAAAGAAGAAGACAGTCTTCAAAATGTTGTTTTTTCACTGAAGTCAGTCGTACATGAAAATGTTCATACTTATCTGAACTATCCCTTTAAGAATTTTGCATTGTGTCATAAGTATATATAGTCATCTCTTTCTTAAAAACAAATAAACACTTAATATTTAAAGGAGGAAAAGTGCAAAGTTTGCGTCATACAGTGTGTGTATAACGAGCCGGTAGACAATAATCACTCCTCATGGCGCTCGAACCGAGAGGAGGAAAGACATTTTGGCACGCAATTAAATGTGTAATGGCACCAATTATAGTTAATGATGGATTGTTGATCAGTGCACAGCAATTCTTCAGAGAAGGAATGGATGATGGGATGTGTGTGTGTGTGTGTGTCGGCACAGCAGGGAGAGTGTGTTCAATAGTCCGGTGAAAGGCCACAATCAGACTGGTTGAAACAGCAGAGGTTGAGCATTGACTGAGAGGGGAAATTAACTCCATTTGTTCAAAAACTCTGTGGCCATTTATCCAGGAACTCCGACAGATGTGTATGTGGTTTCCAGAGGTCAGCGCTTTAGCGAGTTCTTATGGCATATCGTGCCAAAAAGCAAAGGGTGAAGAAGAGTGCAATGCTGAATCTGTCGACTGGAGAACCCGAACGCCTGGCAAACCGACTGAACAATGCTTTCTCAACGCTGCTAATGCACGTTTTCATCGTCACGGCACGAGAAAAACACGTTTAATGCAGTTTATCTCCAGAAGGGACTGTGATATACAGTAGGTGATCATTTCACTCTGTTTTGGGAGATCTGATCAAAACTGAACATCACTAAATGGGTGAAACGGTCAACATATTGTCCCAGTCATATTTTACGGCAAAATAAATAGTGAATAAAGAGAATTAAAGCAACAATATGTAATATTTTTCGCCGCTAGGGGTCGCTAACCTCTTACAATAACAAAGGCGTAGATTGATGACGCATAAGCGGAATGATTGGACTTGCTGTCGTGCCGAAGGATCTAATAATGTTTATGGATGAGTGAATACACTGATGTGTTTAACATGACTGTGGTGTGAAGCAGATCGCGAGTGCTAATGAGAGACAGATATCAGCGCCACACGCGAGTCCCGCGGAGATAAAGGAACGAGGACATTTCATTCTACCGAACTAACTTTCCCGCTATAGTGCGGAATAATACTCACACAGGGCAGTTTATTAGACGAATGAAACTTTCACTCGTTCTACACTACCACACTAAACTGCATTTGAGTGTGTTAAAGTTATAATGTTGTTCTGTGTGTTAGTTTGTCTGTATGAGACTAGCAGTGAGCGAGATCAACATTAGAATAACAGACTGATCATATTCTAACTTTTCATCATGCTGAGCTATATAACACTGATTAGTTTTATGTTCATTTGCTCATCTGTCTAATAAAGCTCACGCAGGAGCGGCGTCTCTGTCGAGTCGAAGTTAGCCGCGGACGCTAGCTCTCGGCATCTCGAAAACGCCACGCTGATATTGATCCTCGTTTTAGTTCTCCTTTTGTCCCAGAGTCTGCTTGCCATGATCCATAATGTTTGAGCGAAACAACAACAGCGTGAGCGCGCCGCTAGACGTTCCGCAGTGTTCCACGTCTGTCGCCATGGTTACTACGGCAGTACGAGCGGAAACCAGGGATAACGCGGATAATACATCATTGACAGGCCACAAGTGAACAGGGACGAGCACTTTTTAAAATTGTGAATTTCTCTGAATTTACTAATTCTTGGAAACATTAAGGATAATGGAAGTACACAACTGAAATAAATATATAACAAGTGGTTTTTGGATATTTTGATACAAAATTCTTACATATTGTACCTTTAAATCAATCTGAGGACCATTATGACATTTATTAAAACATGAGATGATCATTCTCATATTCTCATCACTGTAAAAAAACAAAACAAAAAAACAGATTATTTAAACTGAAAAATAAATATTTAACTAAAAATATAAATATTATAAATATTATAAATATTTAAATATAAAGATATTTAAATATAAATATATATAATATTAAATTACAGTAAGTTATTTAATCGTTGAAAATAATAGGAAAATAAATAAAAACTTAAATATACTGTCAGCCTAAAAAAAAAAACATGATTTGAAGAACGCACATCCAAAGTTCGTGGCAAAAAACAAAAACAAAAAAATTATGTCTTACTTATTTTTGTCTTACTTTTCATAAAAAAAATTATTTTGGGGGTCAGAAAAATAAACTTCATTTAAAGGGAAAACAAGATTGTTCTGTTCCCACTGAGATATTAGTTTTTAAGCATAAACTCACTTCATTTCTTTATTTTTTCCCCAGAAAACAAGACTTAATATCGTCAGTCATTGTGCTTCTCCAGTAAATGCATCTTGATTTAAGAATGTTATTTGTGCTGGAAAACAAGAGAGAAATACAGAGAAAGAACATCATGTTTTGCAGTGTTTAAAATATGACCTCAACTTAAATAACCTCAACCCAAGCCTGAAAGAAGTAGCTATATATATATATATAGAAGCAATATTGAGCTGACGTATGCTTTTCTAAGGTGTAAACAGAGCCAGCGAAACACCTCAGGTAAACCTTCACATCCCATAATAACATCCCTGACAGAGTCACTTTCTCCTCACCATTCCTTCGCTCTGTTTTAGGACATTCCTCTCAAAACGCCTGAACTAATAAGGCGGCACCATGATGGTTTTTGTGCATGCTTCATAGCAGGGCTGGACTGGGACAAAAAATCGGCCCGGGCATTTTGGCCCAGACCGGCCCACTATGATCATAAACACCACCCATCTTTGCACGCCCTTAATTATATGCATACCAACTAATTATATGCATACCAACTCCTATTCATTAAAACCACTAATGCCATGTAATGAGTGAGTATAGGAACGAGTGAGAGTTAACAGATGAAATAAGTAAAAATTTGACATTTATTAATACAGTTGAACTATACTTCACAGTGGTGAATCCTAAAACAAACTATAATCTGCATTAGCATAGCAATACAAGTCTTTCTTACAGGATTTTTGTTAAAACTATGGTGGGTGGACCTTGTCCTTCTAGGGGGGTTCGGGGGCATGCCCCCCCGTGAGAAAATTGTGTGCATTTTAATGTTAAATTCATCAATCTGGTGCACTTTGAGAGTTCAAAATTAAAAGCTCGAACCCATATTCAGTGTGCAAATTAAACAAAGAAAAATTCAAACCTCTTTTAGTTACAGTGCCTATTTACATTACACCTACTACATAATAATAGTTATAATATTAATCCAATGACAGTAATTGCCATATTTTGTAAAACAAATGCACTAAAAAATAAAGGAAACTTTCATAATTAGTTTTGTACCAATTTCTATACTTGAAAGAGATAAGCACATGATCTTTTATTTTGACGCAAACTGCATCAAGCTTTTATTTTGGCGGAAAACATGGTTTACAAACACCTCTCATTAGATTTCTAGTGAATTGCGGTAATCGTCAACTATGCAGATGTGGAAATAATCTGTAACTGGGTAATGGGTTCCTACACTCATGACATGGCCTAAGTGTTTTGAAAGTAGTTCTGCTTACCGCGGACTCTACACTCACTCATCTCTCTCCTGATCCTCCTCACTATCATCATCATCATCACAGGAGCTGATGAAGGGCAGAAAACATATATTTTGACACATAAAGCGTCTGCTTTAAGGGCCTGGTTCTATTGTTTCACGCTATTTCTCTGCACATTCCTTGCGTTTCTTCTCCATCTCGCTGACTATTTTGACAGATACACACTGACGCTGCTGCACGCTCGCTCACTCGTTTAAAGTTGTGATTGGGCCAGCCCAGTGTCAATCAAGAAAAGAACCAATGGGCCGCTGATCTACGTGTTTCATGGGCTGGTCTGTCAGAAAAAAAAAAAAAAACTAACACTGACTTTTTTGGACCAATGCATTACACCGGCACAAACCCAGCGCCGCAAATTAAGCAAAACAAAACCAAACGAATGGGCCGCCGATGTACAAATTTTATGGGCCGTAAAAAATAAATAAATAAATAAATAAATTATGTATATGAGTATGAGATGTATCGGCCCGAAAAGCACGTCGGCCCACCGGGAAAATGCCCGGTATGCCCAATGGCCAGTCCAGCCATGCTTCATAGTATTATTTCAAGTACCTTTGAGGATCAAAGGGCATTGGCAAATGAATATGGCAATCATGCAGTACCAAAGTATATTTCAAAAGTGTATTACCTTCTGATAGTTCCACCACTTTACCTTTTCATAAGTGTAATATTGGACTGCAGGAAAGCTCAAATTACAGAGCTCAAGGGCCACTTTCAGAAACAGAGGCCAGTGCATAACATGGACAGGTAATAGGCATTTTCTTAAGAAAGGTGCAGTAACCTGCAATCACAGCCATGTGAAAGACATTTCCACCTCATTCATCAAAAAAGCTTTTAAAAGTTAATTTAAACGTGTAAATCTGCCTTCGTAAAATTATTACGTGCCTTCAGTATGTTAACTTTCTACAAATATACTATAATTCACTATAATTCATCTATAAAGTCAAGAATGGTGCTAATTAGATGCATTGTATTAGGAAGTTATTGCAATAAGATTGAACACAGTTTGAATATGCCAGAAGTGGCTTCATGATTAATAAATAAATATTATGTTATGCTCTTTTACAAAGTGTTGATGTTGTTTTCAGGCTCTACTAGAACAGGTTTTCCTGCTTGAATGTTGATTATTCTCCTCATATTCTCCATTGTTGCAGCTCCTCTCTTCCCAGTCTGTCAGTAACGCTCTGTTTACTTCCTGTCTCTATGAAGCCCCTCCTTCTGAAAAGCACACTGTGCTCTGATTGGTCGGCTGGAGCAGTGTGTTGTGATTGGTCGAGCGCTTCGAGTGTGTTTGGGAAATGTCCCGCCCCTTACCATAACCACCAGTTTAACACACTACTAACTAACTCAACCAGGCCCCGCCCCTTTATTCTGCGCATGAATTATTTAAATGAGGAATACTGTGACGTGTTCGTTCCCAGAAGAAACTCAAGACTACAATGGAGGCGTTTCAGGAGTTCAGAAACACTGACACTGATATAGAGAAGAACTGGAGATTATTCATCCTCAAACAGCAACGAACCCTTCAGTGAATTAATGCATTCACCGATTAAACGTCGTTTCACAATAAACGTTTTACACCTTAAACACCGCAAGCGACACGGCATGACAAAACTCACATGCAACATGTTTTGTAGACGTGCGACAATCCTGAAACACTGAAACACAGTGACACCAAATACAGTCAAACCAAACATTATTCACACACCAGATTTCATTTTTGATATTTTTTCACTAGTGTGTGCAGGACACTATAGTTCATTTATGTAAGTGAGGAGAGCAAAATAAAGTAAACTGTGACATATTATACCCAAATATTCTTCATACAGAGACTACCAGTGAAATATATAAATATCTGGGACCAAAAATGATTCAGACACTTTGAGCTGATCATGTTTTGCTGAAGTGTGTTTTCTTTAATTGCTAATGCTCTTTTTACACACAGACTGAACACAATGAAGCATTGCTTGGTGATTGGTTGAGCTAAACTGGTATTATCTAATTGTGTAGTTAAATTTAACAGCTGACAGATATTCAACATAATTCATGTGTGAGACAGTCTAACAGAAGGACGGACAAAACCAGTCAAATATCAACTGAGTTCTGCTCATATTATTTTACCATTTTCTAAACTATATAGTTGGTTTGACTGTATCTTAATCTAAGTTAAAGATGGCGATCTCGATTCAAACACTCATGCGATCTTATACCTAAACGAATCGCTTGCGTCTATTAAACATTTGTGACCCTGGACCACAAAACTAGTCACATGGCTCAATTTTTTTAAATTGAGATTTATACATAATCTGAAAGCTGGATAAATAAGCTTTCCATTGATGTGTGGTTTGTTAGGATAGGACAATATTTGGTCGAGAGACAACTATTGTAAATCTGGAATCTGAGGATGCAAAAAAATCGAAACATTGAGAAAATCTCCTTTAAAGTTGTTCATTTATGTTGGCGATTGTGCTGCATTCACTCACAGAAATACATGTTTTATATATTTACTGTAGGAAATTTACAAAATATCTTCATGGATCATGATCTTTACTTAATATCCTAATGATTTTTGGCATAAAAGAAAAATTCGATAATTTTGACCCATACAATGTGTTGTTGGCTATTGCCACAGATAAACCCGTGCGACTCGAGACTGGTGACGTGATCCAGGGTCACATATGATAAAATCACAGAGAGCCAGAGAGAGCAGACGTGAACACAACACACGTGAACACAAGACGTGAACACAACACACGTGAACACAACACACGTGAACACAACACACGTGAACACAACACACGTGAACACAACAGTCTCTCAGACACACAGTCTCATTATATTTTAGTATTACAAATATTCATATTATCACAGAAGTACAGGGATAAAAGTTAATAGTGTGTATATATAAACACAATACAAACAAATGTTAAAGATGTCTGAACACATTTATGTTTGACTGTATATATATATATATATTATATATATATATAAATATGTCATACACAGGCCTCTGAGCTCGGGCCGGCTCCTCAGCTTTAATGCCACAGTATTGATCCTGCTGGTCTGCGGCCGATTGCTGGGAAACTGATGGACAGTGTGTGTGTGTGTGTGTGTGTGTGTGTGTATCTTGGCGTCGGGGAGCCGGAGAGCTGCTGGTTTTGCAGACAGAGCGGAACCGGCCCGATGCGTTTCTAATGGCACCGTTGCTCTCTGGAAACTGATGTACGAAAACTCAAACCTCCAGTTCATTTCTCATTTCTAATCCAGACAATTCTACGCGGTTCCTCTTCACGGACCGGATGGCTGCACCTGACTAACCTCCAGGGAAAATCATTCCCAGATTTATCTGTCCGGAGTGGACCGTTGTTACAGCTTACTGGATCATGTATCAGTTTTTCTTTTTCTTTCAGAATATTATTTTTAGCATTTACATATGTTTCAGAAAAGGTCGTACTGGCGAACCTATGCTGTGCTTTTCACAATACTAGGAAAGATTCGTGCATCTTTGATCAATTCTGTTCCTGTTGCAAAGATATACAGTATAATCATGCACTAAGAGTTCTTAATGTTTTTGAAATAAGTCTCTTCTGCTCACCAAGGCTGTAATTATTAATACAGTAAATATATTCCAATGCAAATCATCTGTTTTCTATGTGAATATACAGTAAAGTGTAATTTATTCCTGTGATCAAAGCTGTATTTTCAGCATCATTACTCCAGTCTTCAGTGTCACATGATCCTTCAGAAATCACTCTAATATGATGATTTGATGCTCAAGAACATTTATGATTATTATCAGTGTTGAAAACAGTTTCATATTTTTGTGGAAACAGTGATGCATTTTTTTTTAGATTCTTTGATGAGTAGAACAACATTTATTTTAGAACAGTATAAATGTTTTACAGCCAATTTTGATCAATTTAAAGGTCGCTTGATAAAAGTATTAGTTTTATCAAATATCTTATTGACCCCAAACATTTTAAACGGTAGTGGATATACTATTTTTATATTATTATTATATATATTTAAAAAAAAAGTGAAGTTAAAGAGAGTAGAATTAGATCCATGAGTACTGTAGCATCTCTCTCTCTCTCTCTCTCTCTCTCTCTCTCTCTCTCTCTCCCTCCCTCCCTCTCTCTCTCTCTCTCTCTCTCTCTCTCTCTCTCTCCCTCTCTCCCTCTCTCTCTCTCTCTCTCTCTCTCTCTCTCTCTCTCTCTCCTCTGCTCAGGGACAACGCTGTCCACATATCATGTCATCTATATGTACGTGTGCACATTTTCTCCATATATCTAGGAGTCTCAACCTTTCATTACTAGAATGCAGCAAAAGCTTCACCGTCCTTGAAACACTAACATGCACATATACACACAAACACATTGCTCTCTCCCCTCTTTTTTTTGCGAGATATCGTGACCTCTCCGTGACCTTGGCATTCACAGCAGCGCTGGAAGATGCGGAGAAGAGCAAAGCAAAATGCCACGGCTAAGATTAGCCTCATACTTCTGGTACAGAACATGGAAACTGAAGTGGAAATGTAAGTAGGAAGCTCTCGATTTCTCATGTCAAGGGGATTTTAATCGGTAGTGGGTGGAAGGCTGCTGAAGAAATTATCAAATCATCATGAGATAAAAATAAAGAAATCATGAGATGTTCAGCTTCAATGAAGATGGTTTTGCTGGAAAATTGCATGTTAATGAGCAGCGACGGCCAATCAGAGGAACAGAAGCGTTCTGAACCCTGTACACTGCCACTGATGTTCGTCATGAACATCTACACACAACATCAGCTTGGTGCACTCTGAAAAATCTTGGGTTATTTTTTCTACCCAAATCCTGGGTTGAGCCTTTTGGGTCAATTTGTTTGGGTTATTTTTTCAGTGTTTGGGTTATTGGTTATTTGGTTATTTTATTATTTTTTCAGAGTTTTGGTTATTTTTTCAGTGTTTGGGTTATTGGTTATTTTTTCAGTGTTTGGGTTATTTTTTCAGTGTTTGGGTTATTTTTTCAGTGTTTGGGTTATTTTTTCAGTGTTTGGGTTATTGGTTATTTTTTCAGTGTTTGGTTATTTTTTCAGTGTTTGGGTTATTGGTTATTTTTTCAGTGTTTGGTTATTTTTTCAGTGTTTGGGTTATTGGTTATTTTTTCAGTGTTTGGGTTATTTTTTCAGTGTTTGGGTTATTGGTTATTTTTTCAGTGTTTGGTTATTTTTTTCAGTGTTTGGGTTATTGGTTATTTTTTCAGTGTTTGGGTTATTTTTTCAGTGTTTGGGTTATTGGTTATTTTTTCAGTGTTTGGGTTATTTTTTCAGTGTTTGGGTTATTGGTTATTTTTTCAGTGTTTGGGTTATTGGTTATTTTTTCAGTGTTTTGGTTATTTTTTCAGTGTTTGGGTTATTGGTTATTTTTTCAGTGTTTTGGTTATTTTTTCAGTGTTTGGGTTATTGGTTATTTTTTCAGTGTTTTGGTTATTTTTTCAGTGTTTGGGTTATTTTTCAGTGTTTTGGTTATTTTTTCAGTGTTTTGGGTATTTTTTCAGTGTTTTGGGTATTTTTTCAGTGTTTGGTTTATTTTTTCAGTGTTTGGGTTATTGGTTATTTGGTTATTTTTTCAGTGTTTTGGTAGTTTTTGTGTAGCTCCTGGGTCAGACGTAACAACCCAGGAGTTGAGTTATTTATCGCTGGCTTTTTGTGACCTCTTCAGGAGAGAGCAGTGCAGATTGCTCCGTGTCATCGGTAAAATACAGGTTTGTGTACATTTTTTGTATCTATAAATTCATTATTATTCTGTGTATCGTTTAATTTAATGCAAAAGCAACATACAGGGGCGTGATGTGAGTCTCCTAAACGAGTGTCGCGTCGGCCTTTTCGTGTGATGGTGATTGTAAATGATAAATGGTAAATGATTTTATTCAAAAAAAGATACAGAATATAAATGCTTAGAAAGTTAAAATATGTTGTCAGAACTGCACACTGATCGTTTATGGACAGGTTATGGAGTCACAGCATATTTCTGCTGAACACGACACGAGATCCGGTCAGGATCAACAGGACAACAGAGACTGGTCCATTACACTTAATTACTTCTAAATGTTTCATTTTTACTTCTAATATTTGTCAAACAATAATAATTGATTATATAATAATAAGATATGATACTAATATATAATATTATATAATAATAATTCATGTATAAAGTAAAATAATAAAAAAGCTATAGTATTATAGTAAAAATGAATCAACCCAGTATGCTGGGTTAAATAAACAACCCAATTTGCTGGGTGAATTTAACCCAACATGTGTTCTGTCCTATATTTACCCAGCCCTTGGGTTGTTTTTAACCCAGTGTTTTTTAGAGTGTCTTTTTGGGCCGCTTCCAGAATCAAATAACACCCGGAAGAGACTCTTCAGGCCTGTTTAACCAACAAAACGACTCTTTTGGGAGTTGGATGTCTTCCACTCATCAATAGATAGACATTTGTCACAATGCTTTTCTTTGTGAATACTTTTGTTCGTATGGAGAGTTGAAAAATGGTTAGTATTGATCTTCCCTGAGGGTAAAAGGAAAATTACTCTCAAATGGATTGTTAAAGAAAGCTGTACTTTATAGACACCGCTATTTACACTTGCATTATTGTAATCTCTTCTCTATGTCCCTGTAATTCAGTTGTGCATTATCTCTGAATTTGCAGTTCTGGAGGTAATTTAATAATTTAATTGATTTAACAGAAAGAGACATTGAGCACAAACGCCATCAAACGGACTGTACAAACAAACCATCTTTGAAACACATTAACTCAGTGGCACTAGCTGTATTTAATGTCTGTTTTATATATTTTTTGTAAATGCCCAGTTATGTCATCTAATGCATGCAACTTTTCTCATGCATATTTCTTAAAGGGACGGTTCACCTAAAAACAAAAATGGTGTCTTCATTATTTTAACCCTCAAGTCATTCCGTATGACCTTCTTTATTCTGTAGAACACAAAAATAAGATATTTTGAAAAATGTCTCAGTGTTTTTCGTCCAAACAATGAAAGTCAATGGGATCCATGGTTGTTTTGGACCTCACTGACTCTCATTATGTGGACAAAAACACTAATTACATTCTTCAAAATATCTGCTTTTTGTGTTCCACAGATCAAATAAAGTCATTCAGAAAGACACGAAGTAAATGACAGAATATTTATTTTTATTTCCTTCAAGCAAATAAGAAAGTTTGAATATTAATATCACTGTATAAGTGAACGACTTCACTACGTTTGGCTTCAGAAGACTCAAAAAAACAAGCAAAGCATGAGTCATATATGCCCATTTTCTAATGATGCTAAACCTTTTGCATTCCAGTCAAAATGAGTTGCTAATGTGCTGAAAACTCATTCTGATTTAGATTTGATTGAATATGATCGACTGAGGACTGAATATGATTCTCGACTGAAGACTGAATATGATTCTCGACTGAGGACTGAATATGATTCTCGACTGAGGACCGAATATGATTCTCGTCTGAAGACTGAATATGATTCTCGACTGAGGACTGAATATGATTCTCGTCTGAAGACTGAATATGATTCTCGACTGAGGACTGAATATGATTCTCGACTGAGGACTGAATATGATTCTCGACTGAGGACTGAATATGATTCTCGACTGAAGACTGAATATGATTCTCGACTGAGGACTGAATATGATTCTCGACTGAAGACTGAATATGATTCTCGACTGAGGACTGAATATGATTCTCAACTGAAGACCGAATATGATTCTCGACTGAAGACTGAATATGATTCTCGACTGAGGACTGAATATGATTCTCGACTGAGGACTGAATATGATTCTCGTCTGAAGACTGAATATGATTCTCGACTGAATACTGAATATGATTCTCGACTGAGGACCGAATATGATTCTCGACTGAGGACTGAATATGATTCTCGACTGAGGACTGAATATGATTCTCGTCTGAAGACTGAATATGATTCTCGACTGAATACTGATTCTCGACTGAAGACTGAATATGATTCTCGACTGAATATGATTCTCGACTGAGGACTGAATATGATTCTCGACTGAATACTGAATATGATTCTCGACTGAGGACTGAATATGATTCTCGTCTGAAGACTGAATATGATTCTCGACTGAGGACTGAATATGATTCTCGACTGAGGACTGAATATGATTCTCGACTGAAGACTGAATATGATTCTCGACTGAGGACCGAATATGATTCTCGTCTGAAGACTGAATATGATTCTCGACTGAAGACTGAATATGATTCTCGACTAAATACTGAATATGATTCTCGACTGAGGACTGAATATGATTCTCGTCTGAAGACTGAATATGATTCTCGACTGAGGACTGAATATGATTCTCGACTGAGGACTGAATATGATTCTCGACTGAGGACTGAATATGATTCTCGTCTGAAGACTGAATATGATTCTCGACTGAGGACTGAATATGATTCTCGACTGAGGACTGAATATGATTCTCGACTGAATACTGATTCTCGACTGAATACTGAATATGATTCTCGACTGAATACTGAATATGATTCTCGACTGAGGACCGAATATGATTCTCGTCTGAAGACTGAATATGATTCTCGTCTGAAGACTGAATATGATTCTCGACTGAGGACTGAATATGATTCTCGTCTGAAGACTGAATATGATTCTCGACTGAATACTGAATATGATTCTCGACTGAGGACTGAATATGATTCTCGTCTGAAGACTGAATATGATTCTCGACTGAGGACTGAATATGATTCTCGACTGAGGACTGAATATGATTCTCGACTGAATACTGATTCTCGACTGAGGACTGAATATGATTCTCGACTGAATACTGATTCTCGACTGAATACTGAATATGATTCTCGACTGAGGACTGAATATGATTCTCGTCTGAGGACTGAATATGATTCTCGACTGAGGACTGAATATGATTCTCGACTGAGGACTGAATATGATTCTCGACTGAGGACTGAATATGATTCTCGACTGAATACTGATTCTCGACTGAGGACTGAATATGATTCTCGTCTGAGGACTGAATATGATTCTCGTCTGAGGACTGAATATGATTCTCGTCTGAAGACTGAATATGATTCTCGACTGAATACTGAATATGATTCTCGACTGAGGACTGAATATGATTCTCGTCTGAGGACTGAATATGATTCTCGACTGAGGACTGAATATGATTCTCGACTGAGGACTGAATATGATTCTCGACTGAATACTGATTCTCGACTGAGGACTGAATATGATTCTCGACTGAATACTGATTCTCGACTGAATACTGAATATGATTCTCGACTGAGGACTGAATATGATTCTCGACTGAGGACTGAATATGATTCTCGACTGAGGACTGAATATGATTCTCGACTGAGGACTGAATATGATTCTCGACTGAGGACTGAATATGATTCTCGACTGAAGACTGAATATGATTCTCGACTGAGGACTGAATATGATTCTCGACTGAGGACTGAATATGATTCTCGACTGAGGACTGAATATGATTCTCGACTGAGGACTGAATATGATTCTCGACTGAGGACTGAATATGATTCTCGACTGAGGACTGAATATGATTCTCGACTGAGGACTGAATATGATTCTCGACTGAAGACTGAATATGATTCTCGACTGAAGACTGAATATGATTCTCGTCTGAGGACTGAATATGATTCTCGACTGAAGACTGAATATGATTCTCGACTGAGGACTGAATATGATTCTCGACTGAGGACTGAATATGATTCTCGACTGAGGACTGAATATGATTCTCGACTGAAGACTGAATTTGATTCTCGTCTGAAGACTGAATATGATTCTTGACTGAGGACTGAATATGATTCTCGACTGAGGACTGAATATGATTCTCGACTGAGGACCGAATATGATTCTCGACTGAGGACTGAATATGATTCTCGACTGAAGACTGAATATGATTCTCGACTGAGGACTGAATATGATTCTCGACTGAGGACTGAATATGATTCTCGACTGAGGACTGAATATGATTCTCGACTGAGGACTGAATATGATTCTCGACTGAGGACTGAATATGATTCTCGACTGAGGACTGAATATGATTCTCGACTGAGGACTGAATATGATTCTCGACTGAAGACTGAATATGATTCTCGACTGAAGACTGAATATGATTCTCGTCTGAGGACTGAATATGATTCTCGACTGAAGACTGAATATGATTCTCGACTGAGGACTGAATATGATTCTCGACTGAGGACTGAATATGATTCTCGACTGAGGACTGAATATGATTCTCGACTGAAGACTGAATTTGATTCTCGTCTGAAGACTGAATATGATTCTTGACTGAGGACTGAATATGATTCTCGACTGAGGACTGAATATGATTCTCGACTGAGGACCGAATATGATTCTCGACTGAGGACTGAATATGATTCTCGACTGAGGACTGAATATGATTCTCGACTGAGGACTGAATATGATTCTCGACTGAGGACTCTATTAAACAACATGAGACTGAATGACAGTAACAATAGGAGAGTATATTTCTTTTTTTCGCATTTTCTTCAGCAAGACTTAATCACATCTTCCCAAACAGGACTCAGGAAGCGTCTCTTCTGGGATCGCCGGGGAAGGAAATTAAAAAATGAAATTAATCTGACCTTCTGAAGAAGAGGAAGGGTTCCTCGAAGCGGTGTAAAATAATGATACCAATCTGCACCTTTTCCCACCGAGACCCCAAGAGAGACGACTACTGAGTGCACTTCCCTCCCTAGAGCACTCACACACACACACACACACACACACACACACACACACACACACACGCACACACACACACACCCCTTCATAATAGAGATACCATCCCATCCCATCCCATCCCACCTTTTCCCACCGAGACCCCAAAAGAGACGACACACACACGCAGACACACACGCGCACACACACACACACATACACACGCGCGCGCACACACACCCCTTCATAATAGAGATACCATCCCATCCCATCCCATCCCACCTTTTCCCACCGAGACCCCAAAAGAGACGACACACACACGCAGACACACACGCGCACACACACACACACGCGCACACACACATACACACATACACACGCGCGCGCACACACACATTCCAAGATATTTTATTTGTCGTACATTTTATTTTTGGCAAACGCTGATTTTGCCATAAATAAAATACGGCAGAGTCTTATTGATCGTCCAGTATTACTCTCATATAATTATACTAACTAGGCCTATAAAATAAATTACTAAATATAAATGTATAAAATAAATCTAAAAATGAATAGTTGTATTTATTATAATTTACTTTATAATAACATTAGCAAAATATACATTATATAATTATATAAGAATCATAAATAATATTTATAATAATATAAAAGCATAAATATTTGTATAATTTTTTTTAATTATTTAAAATTATTAAGATATGACACTTTAAGAAACTGTGATGTAAATTAAGAAATCATGCCTGCATTTATTTTATCAAAAATACAGAAAAAAATAGAAATATTGTGAAATATTACTACAATTTAAAATAATGGTTTTCTATTTTAATATACTTTAAAAATATTTATTTCTGTGATGCAAAGCTGAATTTTCATCAGCCATTACTCCAGTCTTCAGTGTCACAAGTAATGTTATTGAAATTGTAATGAAAGTAATGAAATTGACTAAAACTGAAATGAAAATCAAAATGGAAAAAATACAAATAAAAACCGATTCAAGTGTATGCATGTTGATGCGAGATTTGACCCGTGTATGCAATAATTCATAATCTGAGCAATAACCTCCATGATTCTGAGCTTTTCATGATTTAAAACGAGGCTGATGTTTTTGGTGAAATTCACCAAGACACTCGAATCACAAAACAGAGAAGAAAGGAAGAATAGAAAAGACTCGGCTAATCACTCTTTCGTTTCTGAACTGCCAGATTCATTATTATCAATTTTTATCATAACAGTGCAGATGATTTTTGTCTCCCCTGAAGTGGAATATTCGACATAGCCTTGGACACAGATTTAACTCTAATGAGAAGTAATTATGACGGGATGATTAGAGCTCAGCAGTTCTCGAGGCTCATAAACAATCGGACAACTGTTTTGTGAGGCGTCTGTTGGTGCTTGTTTGGTATCTATGGGTGGGTTTCATTTTGCATTGATGATTTGGGTTCTGGTATCTGTCACCGTTGGCAAAATAACAAGCCTGATCTCACTCAGGAGAAGAGAAACGTTCAGATCCTGCAGATGTCCAACTGAAACACTGAGTCATGTCCACACGTATGAGTTTACTGTACATCATCACAACACATACTGTCCACATCTCACACACACTTAGTGCTTACATTCAAATAAACACATCTAAGTGGGTTTAATCCTCTAGTGCCATCTCTGGCAAAAACTTTTAATTTTTTTTTTTTTTTTTTTTTTTTACATAATAGTACGAAACTTGGTAAAGATTTTGGAGGAAAAAATCATGGACATGATTCTAAAAGTTTAAATGGTCCTGAAAAAAAATAGTCAAAAAATGGGAAGTGAATTCCCTTTGTAATTCCCTTTTGGTACTGCGGCCAAACACAATCTCACTGAAAGCTAATTTTTTGAGATATCAACCTCAAATTTGGAGCACAGCTTGTTTAGGATTTATGACTTTTTTTCAGAGTAAAACATGTTTTGGAAAATATGAAAATGAAAATGGTATTTTTTGCATTTTTCATAATACATTCTATAACTTTTTTAAAGTTCACTTTTTTAAACTTTGTTCACTTCAGCAATAATCTACCAAGTGTCGTCTTTAAAAGGAGACCAAACTAAAGTCAAGATTTATGACAGTTTAAGTTGGAAAATAAATGCACAAAAAGTGAATAAATGGATTATAACTACTGCATAAATATAATTTAGTACCATAAAACCTTCTAAAAATACAAAATATTTCCTGAAGTGGAAATGTAAGTAGGAAGCTCTCGATTTCTCGTGTCAAGGGTATTTTAATCGGTAGTGGGTGGAAGGCTGCTGAAAAACAATTGAGATAAAAATAAAGAAATCATGAGATGTTCAGCTTCAATGAAGATGGTTTTGCTGGAAAATTGCATGTTAATGAGCAGCGACGGCCAATCAGAGGAACAGAAGCGTTCTGAACCCTGTACACTGCCACTGATGTTATGAACATCTACACAAAAAATCAGCTTTGTGTGTTTTGGGGCCGCTTACAGAATCAAATAACAACCAGAAGCCAATTTAAAAAATATAATGGATTATAACTACTGCATAAATATAATTTAATACCATAAAATCCCCTAAAAACACAAAATATTAAATAAAAAACATTATCGAACTAAAATATAGTACAATCATTTCATTGAAAATGTCCGCCGGGTGAACAGTACCAGAGGGTTAATTGAATCTGTGAATTCAGAAGAGCTTAGATTTGTCGCAGGCTTGTGAACAAACATTAAGCCCTGCATGAAATGTGTCCTAATCCCATTTAGTTACGTGAAGTAGAAAACATTGGCTGTTACTGTCCGGTTCACTGTAAGCGATAAAGCCTCCGAGGCCCGTGATCTGGCATTCACAGGAGCCAGGATCTCATTATTTCCCTGCATGGTCCAATGAGCCCTAAAGGTTAATTATTGTCTGTCTACACGATCCTGACAGCCAGAACACAATGAAGCTGTTAGCCGCTGAAGATATCAGCTAATGCTCGACTGTGTGAATCCAGGCATGAGTTTCCAGGTGCTCGGATTCTGCGAGGGCGGTTTCTTTTACTGTTTGCTTTACAGACACAACGTGATCGATAAAATGTATTCTGCTCCTGTTTCAGGGAAACGGCATCAACATGTAACAGATGCTCGACAGATTAAGGAAAGAGCTATACATTTCATCACATCTTTTAATGCAGTGGGGGATTATTTTAGAAATGGCTTTTATTTCTGTGATGTCGCGGCTGGAACGACAACATGTAAAGTATGACATTGATAATCTCAGGTGCTGATTATGAGCTTAAAAGAATTTAATGTGAGCTTGACTATCATTTATAGCCGTACTGAAAGCGACAATGGATAATCACCTCAGATCTTAAAAATACAATAACGGTGTTCAAAGTGTGAATAAACAAGTGTATTCTAACGATTGGTTCAGTCACTCAGTGTGTATTTTTAATTATGTTAAAATAGTAAAATATTTATGAATTTGATTAAGCATTTATTCATTTGGTTGTGAGTGCAGGGAGCTTGCACAGAGACTCCGCCCACACTCTCTTCTGATTGGTTGTGAGTGCAGTGCGCTTGCAGAGAGACTCCGCCCACACTCTCTTCTGATTGGTTGTGAGTGCAGTGCGCTTGCAGAGAGACTCCGCCCACACTCTCTTCTGATTGGCTGTGAGTGCAGTGCGCTTGCAGAGAGACTCCGCCCACTCTCTCTTCTGATTGGCTGTGAGTGCAGTGCGCTTGCAGAGAGACTCCACCCACACTGTCTTCTGATTGGCTGTGATTTTGGATTGTTTTTGATATGTCTCATTAGCCTGACGTCGTCATACTCAGATTCTAGTCAGAATATGAGCCTGATCTGCTCCATTGGGCTGTGATTATAAGGCGTGTTTCAACCGAAACAGGAAAGAAAATGCCTCTGCACTCAATTGGATAGACATACAACCAATCAGAGCAACGGAGTAAGTGACGTATGTTGAGCAACATATAACAGACACGATGGCGGAATCTACACATCTCAATTCTCCAGCGGCAGCCATCTTTGTTGTAAACAGAAATTCAACCCAAGCGCTC
>NC_139974.1:39735360-39750360 GCF_963993115.1 Abramis brama
ACATTCATGTTGGTTCTGTTCACCCCAAAGGGGGGTTATTGCTGCTCTTATCCGTGCTAGGCTTCATGGATGCGCGGGGAGTTCTCGCCCAGAACAGAACCATACCGCCAATACAAACGGTATGCTAATTGTCAATCATATTTGACTATAGCGGTCCTGAAAGAACTGATGCTGAAGATAAATTGTGACCCTGGACCACAATTTTTTGAAATTGAGATGTATACATCATCTGAAAACTGAATAAATAATCTTTCCATTGATGTATGGTTTGTTAGGATGGGACAATATTTGGCTGAGATACAACTATTGAAAATCTGGAATCTGAGGGTGCAAAAAAATAAAAACATTGAGAAAATCTCCTTTAAAGTTGTTCATTTATGATCACGATTGTGCTGCATTCACTCACAGAAATAAATGTTTTATATATTTACGGTAGGAAATTTACAAAATATCTTCATGGAACATGATCTTTACTTAATATCCTAATGATTTTTGGCATAAAAGAAAAATCGATAATTTTGACCCATACAATGTATTGTTGGCTATTGCCACAGATAAACCCGTGCGACTCGAGACTGGTGACGTGATCCAGGGTCACAATTCACTGTAAAATACACACACACTGTACACACACACACACACACACACACACACACACACACACACACACACACACACACCATTTTAGGCACTGAGGCGACATCAACATTGCAGAATCACAACCAGCCTGACTGGTTCAACCAGTATACTGGTTTACTGGCGTATACTGGTTGGACCAACAGCAGACAGGGATGAGTGTTTCAGAAACCTGTCTGATAATAATTCCAGTTGTGGCTCTAGTGGTGGAGAAAATTCACTTTAGCTCTCATAACATTAACCTGAAAAACAACAAGAACTGAGACAAACCATTATGAATGAGCATCGAGATCACATCTCTCCACATGACACGCGCGTTCGGAAAGACACTAGCAACATCCGCTGGTTTTCCGCAGGCCTCCATTTCCCCTGAATATAAATCTCCAGCATTATCAAGATGATCATTATACATCATCATCATCATCATCATCCAGAACAGCGTCAGTTATGCGAGTCGTCTGCGAACCACTCACCTCTACATCCATCAGAACTCGACTGTACCTCTTTATCACTTATAACAGCTATAAAACGCTTGCGGAGCGCGTGATCACAGTCGAATTATTAATTGTTAATGTGGCCATCAAAAGACTATCGCCCTCCTTCCCCTTCAGAATCCTCCAAAACACAAAAATTGCAGTAGTTTCATTCAGGCCACATCATGTTCTTATCCTCCAACATCCCCACAATTCAGTCTGATCTTTCCTCTCTCCGTCCTTCTCCACAGAACACTGAAAAATTGATATGATGGCTGTGAATTGCATCCCTGCGAAACACTGCAATTTCAGATGCTCAAACCTCATCATTTCAGACGCTCGTTCCTCATCATCTCGGATGCGGAAACCTCATCATCTCGCTCGAGGAAATCACCGAGAGCTGGAACTGAAGACGTCGAGCTGAATCCCAAACACACACCACTGTTGCACGGAAGCCCTTCACTCCTGAGCTGCGTAGATTAGCAGATTATTATGAAATTATTGACTTTATTTTACTGACACTTTTGTTATTACGGCAAAAAATCTGTTGTTTTCTCGTATAAATCCTTAATTGCATGTTTAATGTCACTTGTAATGAATGCAATAGCAAAGATGATGCAATTTTTTATTTGAAAGTGCTGTCCAGAGTAGATATTTGTTTTTAATGACCCTGCAAGTTTGATACAAACATTAAAATATGAGGAAAATATTTTTATATTTTAAATATGAGGGAAGATATTTATCTTGACAAAATTATTTGTCAAAAAAGGCAGGTTTTATTTTACCATGTAAAAATAAATTAATGGAAAAAACAACAAGCATACATTGACTACAACATAGTAAGTTATTAATATTTCATTTTTGCATGCATTTTCTTTGTATGACAGTCTGGTCCAAAATTATGTCGCACAATAATGGCATGTTTCATTGTGTTATTATCACAAATAAAAAAATTGACTCCAAGAACAACTGTGCAATATGCTTACAAAATCTTGTAATAATATTTGAATAAAGGGTGACGATGTACATGTTCCTAGGCCGGACATCACTGTTGACCAAAGGCCCGTTCACATGATAAATAATGTGGCCTGGTTGAGTTAGTTAGTAGTGCGTTAAACGCTCGACCAATCACAACACACTGCTCCAGCCGACCAATCAGAGCACAGTGTGCTTTTCAGAAGGAGGGGCTTCATAGAGACAGGAAGTAAACAGAGCGTTACTGACAGACTGGGAAGAGAGGAGCTGCAACAATGGAGAATATGAGGAGAATAATCAACATTCAAGCAGGAAAACCTGTTCTAGTAGAGCCTGAAAACAACATCAAGGTCATACTATGGCCTCCTTAAGATCTATTCATATCTTACAAAAGAGGCATTTCAACAAACATCAGATGTCCCGTGTTACAGCATGTAATTTTCACATTAAAAATGAAACAAAAAATACATAAATTCACTCTGATAAAAATGTCAGTTGAACGATAAAAGTCCATAAAAAAGGCCATAAACTAGGCCAAGACCACCAGTGTGCTGCTGATGGGAGTCTCCTCTACATGAGCTGTTTATAACTCTTGTTAAAGACCAATAAATAAACCCAGTGTCTCACACACCCAGTATTCTCTGGACCGAGAGCCAGAACTCCAGCACACACACACACACACACACACACTGACTGACCAGCGCATGTGGAAACACCAGAACAGCCAGATTACTAACATCCCAGCTGGACTCGTTTATCTGTCAGTCTGTCGAACTTTCCTTTCTTCCCTGTAAAGCCACAGAGAGTGAGCCAGTGATCATGAAACATCTGAAGATCTGCCACCAGTTCTCCCACACCAGACCGACAGTCATCGCTGTGAAACCCGGCTCAAGAACGGACACTTGCACTGGGGGAATGGTGCAGAAGCAGTTTTCACTCAGAAATTGCTAGTAAATTTCTCAAACAATTACAAAGAAAAACAGCAAGTAACAGGGAATTAAATGTGGATTTGAAAAACTGAAATTGTATTTTCTTGCAAAATGTACTCTACTAAACTGATTTTTTTAAGTTGTAAATAAAACCGTATCAGCAATATTCACACCGTAAGTCAAAGTGCCTAATTCAGTTTTTTCTGCTCGAATGCAATATTTCATTGAGCTTGTTCACATGAAAATAAATAAATAAATAAATAATATTATATATTATTATATATATAAAATGTATTAATGATACATATTTTTCCAATAATTTATTTTGCTAATTAAGTTTAAATGTATTAATAATATATTTTTTTTATAACATATTAATTAAATATTGCTGACAATCGATTAAAAAATAACTCATTAATTGCACATTTTTTGCTGTAATTTGCCACGATTAATTGCCCCTGACATTAAAGTTTTTTTTATATATTTTATATTGTAATAATTTCACATTTAATCTTCAGATTAATGTAGAAACAACAAAGACAGTAGCATATATTTTAAATATTTGTTTAATGGCATCTTTTTATGAAAGAAGGCATCACCGATACCAATACTGCTACTGATGTCTCTATGAAATTCATTTTTTTCTCAATTTTAGCCATTAATTATATCAAACACTTCACTCTTCAATGCATACATTGTATATAGATTAATCCTTATTAAAAGCTACAAAAGTTATTCAGTCAAGAGAGCAGAGGGTTATTTTCTCTTCTTTATTAGTTCTTTGATTATCCTGACAGACAGCAGCACATTTAACAGGCTACCGTTACTTTAAGAGCTGCAGATTTAACAGGCTACTGTCACTTTAAGAGCTGCAGATTAACAGGCTACCGTCACTTTAAGAGCTGCAGATTAACAGGCTACCGTTACTTTAAGAGCTGCAGATTTAACAGGCTACCGTCACTTTAAGAGCTGCAGATTTAACAGGCTACCGTCACTTTAAGAGCTGCAGATTAACAGGCTACCGTCACTTTAAGAGCTGCAGATTAACAGGCTACCGTCACTTTAAGAGCTGCAGATTAACAGGCTACCGTTACTTTAAGAGCTGCAGATTTAACAGGCTACCGTCACTTTAAGAGCTGCAGATTTAACAGGCTACCGTCACTTTAAGAGCTGCAGATTAACAGGCTACCGTCACTTTAAGAGCTGCAGATTAACAGGCTACCGTTACTTTAAGAGCTGCAGATTAACAGGCTACCGTTACTTTAAGAGCTGCAGATTTAACAGGCTACCGTCACTTTAAGAGCTGCAGATTTAACAGGCTACCGTCACTTTAAGAGCTGCAGATTAACAGGCTACCGTCACTTTAAGAGCTGCAGATTTAACAGGCTACCGTCACTTTAAAGGGGCTATATGCTTTTTTCTGAAATTTAAACTCGCGACTGACACCTGTGGCCAAAAAACGGAACTGCTCTTCCTTTCTGCTCGCTCTCGTACGTGCACACTTCACAAGTCATCCGCTGCAAAGAAGTCTACATTATGTTTACAGAGGTAAGAACAGTCAAATACATATATTGTTTGAGAAACTAAGTTTGTTTGCTGACTAGCGGTGGTGGCAGAGTGATCTGAAACGTTTAACATGAACGCGCTTGACGTCACATCCGCAGACAGCGCGCGAAAAATCCGACCCGACAGAAAATAGGAAAAATAGGATACAGGCTTATAGGTGCACCCACTGTGAGCTGACAAGGTGTCAGTATGCTCATCAGGAGATGTTTGAGTCATACATGGTCAAATAAAAAGGCTATTGTTACGTTTATTTTGGGGAAACAGTTGCATATAGCCCCTTTAAGAGCTGCAGATTAACAGGCTACCGTCACTTTAAGAGCTGCAGATTTAACAGGCTACTGTCACTTTAAAGCAACAACATGGAACTTTTCCTCTGCGGTCGCCCTACAGGTTGGAAGCGGAATTGTCCATTACCGTTGTCGTAAAATGATTTACGGTTACTGTATATGAAGCATGCAGGTTTTTTTCATATGGGCAATGATAATATTATTAATCTTCCCCCTTTCATAATTTATACATGTTTAGTAGACTAAACATTTTAACTCAAACATTTGCGATTTGCATGTCGATTGCAATGCTCAAATCTGAACGAGAATGATAGCGATAGCATCCTAACCATCTAAAACTACCATGTTAGTGTTTACTAGCTACCAGATTGATAATTCGCTCATCTACTAGCTGATTCATGAAGATAAATAAATGGAGGACCAGATAGTTTCCGTAACGTAGCCAGGCAGACAACAGATTAGAAAAACTAAAGATAGTATGCAAGCAATTTACAGTTACTTACTAGTTCAACAGCATGACGGCCAAGTCAGCATCGGTCTGGTAACACTCCTCCTCCATAAGCTAACGCCAGCGAGCAAACGCTCGACCAATATTGATCCTCGTCCTGCCTTTCAGTTTATCACTCTCCCTTTTCCTCTTCCGACTCTACTCCGACAAAACCTTGGACTTCTTACGTTTCGCTGCTGCTTCAGCCATGACGAAAACAGACGTACGAAAACAAACGCGTTGGTTGGCCACATTTGAGGAAGTGGTGGGCAAAGTGACGTATGCCGTAAAGCAGTCGAATTTTGTAGTTCTTTTTGAGCGCTGGTTACTACCCGCACCCCGAAGTTACATAGTGCCAGTAAAAGCGATACAGACCCCGTCAGGCTCTGGCAGACGTCTCATTCAACCTATTGTAAGTCGATGTACTATCACAAGGGTCTTGGAAATATATTATGAAGGTTGAAAAGTTACATGTTGTTACTTTAAGAGCTGACGTGGATCGACACACATTTTCTCAACTCTTAACATTCAAGACGCCATTTAACTTATTTAATAATATAAGCTTGCGAAGATACTCAAAAAAACAAGCATTTTGGCATCATTTTGTGTTTTCCTCCATCCAAGCGCTGTCTACAGTAGCTTTCAATGCACTAATTAAATCAAAATATATTAATGAGGTCTAATGGCTTTGCATCGCTCTACTGTCTGTTTTCACAGTGCATATTCTTCACAGTAAATCAAGCCAAGGGCACAATTATTATTATTATTGCATTGATTGAAAAACAAAACAAACAAACAACAACAACAGCAACACTGGCTGATTTAACTGTTCTGTTATAATGCAAAAAGTGAAAAGACTTGATAAATATTCTGCATTTTTTCCCACAACCAAAAGAGTTTATCAGTGTTATCACACACCTGACGGTCCAAGTGTTATAACAGACCTCGTGTGCAGATTTAGAAGAAACAACACTGGCGCAACAGTTCATGAATGAACGAATATGCAGATATCTATTCTGTCAAACAACAGCTGGTTTCTTAACAGGCATTAATTGTTGCGTTTTCATAACCCTACTGCGCTGAGGCTCATGGGATTGAGTCTCTTTGAATTCCAGCCCAGAGTTTCATTGTCTCCGACGGAGGAGCCGAGCTCCAGTCGCTCTCTCTTATCTTCTGTATATTACACAGAACGAGAGCACCTTCTCCCCTGATCACACCTACGCTATCAGAAATATGTGCTTAACTCATTTACCAAAGCACTCGCTGCCTCTGTCTTTGTAATTACTGCAGATTAGGGACTAATATCTAATTATGCCTTAATATGCTTTAATGCAGTTTTAATGACAGCTCGGTGTTCCAGTCAAACTCTCGGAGCGATTTGGGAGACGGCGAGGGAGAATCTCAGCAGTCGTATGTCGGCGATGGAGAGGTTTATCTGGTTCAAACGGAACAAATCACACTTACTGCTAAATAATTAAGGAGTAATTATGTGCATATTTGAGGCTGTCTGGACCGATCATGTATGAAAGAGTTTGCAAATCTTTCTGAATCTCAGGGCGAATGACTAACATGAGATCTGATTATAAATCAATATCAGTTCCAGAGGCTTCATATAAGTGCATCTAAAACTAAAACTGAAATAATGTATAAAAATATAAAAATATATAGAAATATTAAAAAAGAAAATAATATTTAAAAATTGTTTAATTTATTAAATTAAAAACAGAGCAAAATTACTAAAACTTTTAAATAATAATTAAAACAGAAAATAGACAAATAATATATTCTAAAAAAAATAAATAAATCCTTTTGAAACAATTACCAAAAAGATTGCATGATGAAAATCCGCCATATTTAAAATAAATTAAAATATACAATTAAAAAATGTGTATAAAATGGCACACAAGAACTCAGATGTAAGGTTTAATCTGAAGATAATAAAATAAGTGGTATCAATACTCATATGATGTGATTTGCACGAGTCAGTTTGATGTCTGGAGATCCGGCTCTCGGTTTACTACGGTGAAACGTGTTACGCTACGCATGGTTTGACCAGAGATGGATGCAAATTGCTTTGTGTCTCTAATTGGTAAGGCCTGGTGTTTATGAACAGATTCCTGTTAATTAATACTGGATCATAAAATCGAGCAGCTTGCATATTTTATTCATAAATTATGGATAATTGGATCTTGCATTGCCTTAACACAAACTGCATTCACAATCCTTCCAGACAAACTAGAACAATTCAGAAAACGTTGCTTTAAGCAGCATTACTCCTGACGACTGCGACCAGCCGATGAATCACGACTTCGGTTCATCAGCGCTGTGTGTTATTACACTGAAAAGAACGTCGCCGATATAAATAAAGCAGAGCAAATCAATACGTGATCGATTTGACTTCAAACTTTGACTTTGGACGATCTCTGACTTTGGTAAGAAGGACATCTTAGAAATATCAGGCTCATATTGATCCGTGATTCCCATTTACAAACTTTAGCTAGCCAACATTTTTATAGAATTAAATGATATGGTTGTCAAAAGATGAAAAAAAAAAAAAAAGAAAAAAAAAAAAAAAAAAAAAAAAAAAAAAAATAAATAAATAAATATATATATATATATATATATATATATAAATATATAAATATATATATATATATATATATATATATATATATATATATATATATATATATATATATATATATATATATATATATACATATATACACACTACCGGTCAAAAGTTTTAGATCGGTAAGATTTTTTTATGGTTTTAAAAGAAGTCTCTTCTGCTCACCAAGGCTGCATTTATTTGATTAAAAATACAAACAAAAACAGTCATATTGTTAAATTTTATTACAATCTAAATCAGCTGTTTTCTATGTGAATATACAGTAAAGTGTAATTTATTCCTGTGATCAAAGCTGAATTTTCAGCATCATTACTCCAGTCTTCAGTGTCACATGATCCTTCAGAAATCACTCTAATATGATGATTTGATGCTTAAGAAACATTTATGATTATTATCAGTGTTGAAAACTGTTTTTTACATTTTTATTTCATGATGCTATGATGATTAGAAAGTTCAAAAGAACAGCATTTATCTGAAATCTAAAGCTTTTGTAACATTAAACACTACCGTTCAAAAGTTTGGGGTCAGTAAGAATTTTTATTTTATTTTTGGGGGAAAGAAATAAAATAAATCAATACTTTTATTCATCAAGGATGAGTTAAACTGATTAAAAGTTACAGTAAAGACATTTATAATGTTAGAAAATATTCTATTTTAAATAAATGCTGTTCTTTTGAACTTTCTATTCATCAAAGAATTTTGAAAAAAATGTGTACACAACTGTTTTTAACACTGAAAATAATAATGAATGTTTTTTGAGCATCAAATCATCATATTAGAGTGATTTCTGAAGGATCATGTGACACTGAAGACTGGAGTAATGATGCTGAAAATTCAGCTTTGATCACAGGAATAAATTACAGTTTAAAATATATTAATAGAAAACAGTCATTTTAAATTGTCATAATATTTCACAATATTACTGTTTTTTTTAAATTGTTTTTTATCAAATAAATGCAGCCTTGGTGACTTTTGACCAGTAGTGTATGTATATATATACACACACACACACACATATATGTAAATAGAATCAGGGTTACTATAGAACTAACTAGAGCTCGTTAACTGAAAAAAAAAAACATTGACAGAAAAAAAAAAAAAAACATTTTCTTTCAGTTTAACTTGATGTACTAAAAAAAACAATACAAACTATATAGACATATTTAAAAAAAAAACTTAAATGACAAAAACTAACTGAAATAAAAACAGAAAATATAAACAAGTAAATGTGTGTGTGTATATATAAATGAAATATATACATAGTTATTTTAGTATAATTAAAGTACTATTATTAATATAATATAATATAATATAATATATGGGTGTAGAGGTAAATAAAGTATGTTGCTTTCATTAGATTGTGATATCTGCACAATGCATGTGATTTATCTCTCTAACGGTTCTTGAAGTAGAACACATTAAAACACAATACAACACGAAAAACTGCGGTACAGTCATCCATCACTGAGTTACTGTAGGTCACACGACATTACAGACACACACACACACACACAGCTCTCTCTCACACACACACACACACAGCTCACACACACAGCTCTCTCTCTCACTCACACACACACACACACACACACACACACACACACACACACACACACACACACACACACACACACACACACACACACACACACACACACAGCTCACACACACAAACAGCTCTCATACACACACACACACAGCTCTCTCACACACACACACACACACACACACACACACACACACTGCTTAGCTAATAATCATCTCGGCGGAGCTGGTAGCAATTAATGGCAATGTCGTCATGAATGTCTCCGTGTGAGAGAGAGCTGTGTGTGTGTGTGAGAGAGCTGTGTGTGTGTGTGTGTGTGTGAGCTGTGTGTGTGTGAGCTGTGTGTGTGTGAGCTGTGTGTGTGTGTGTGTGTGTGTGTGTGAGAGTGAGAGCTGTATGTGTGTGAGCTGTGTGTGTGTGAGCTGTGTGTGTGTGAGAGAGAGCTGTGTGTGTGAGCTGTGTGTGTGTGTGTGTGAGCTGTGTGTGTGTGTGAGAGCTGTGTGTGTGTGAGAGAGCTGTGTGTGTGTGAGAGAGCTGTATGTGTGTGAGCTGTGTGTGTGTGAGCTGTGTGTGTGTGAGAGAGAGCTGTGTGTGTGAGCTGTGTGTGTGTGTGTGAGCTGTGTGTGTGTGTGAGAGCTGTGTGTGTGTGAGAGAGCTGTGTGTGTGTGAGAGAGCTGTGTGTGTGTGTGTGTGTGTGTGTGTGAGAGAGCTGTGTGTGTGAGAGAGAGCTGTGTGTGTGTGTGAGCTGTGTGTGTGAGCTGTGTGTGTGAGAGAGCTGTGTGTGTGTGAGAGCTGTGTGTGTGTGAGAGCTGTGTGTGTGTGAGAGCTGTGTGTGTGAGAGAGCTGTGTGTGTGAGAGAGCTGTGTGTGTGAGAGAGCTGTGTGTGTGAGAGAGAGCTGTGTGTGTGTGTGAGAGTTGTGTGTGTGTGAGAGAGCTGTGTGTGTGTGTGTGTGTGTGAGAGAGAGCTGTGTGTGTGAGAGAGGTGTGTGTGTGTGTGTGTGTGTGTGTGTGTGTGTGTGAGAGAGCTGTGTGTGTGTGAGCTGTGTGTGTGTGAGAGCTGTGGGTATTTGACCTTGGAGAAGATCATGATCAGACTGACAGGTGTGTGTGTGTGTGTGTGTGTTTACCGGTGATGTCATGCAGCTTGAAGGAGTCGCTGTACACCTGGTGTTGATTGGGACAGTGTTTCTTCAGCCACTTACACACGTCCTGCTGAGTCCACAGAGCCACCGGCTTCGACAGCTTCACCGTTCCCGGCTGCGCAACACACACACAAAACACAAAAGCAGATCAGACATGACAATTCGCCATGACAATTCTTGTGCATTTATCCGTGCACATCATCAGAATAACTTCCCCTCATCTCTACTCTTCTCTGATGACGAGGGCGGGGCAACCTGTCACTCACATGAGATCAGCCAATCAAATCCCCACAGACAAAATCAAGCCCCGCCCACATGTGTTCTTGTTCCAGAAGCGTTTCACTCGTACATACGACACAAAAGAGAAGATAATTGTCGACTCATGTCGACTTTAAAAGAATAAAAATAAAAATGCTGTCATCATTTGCTCGCCTTGTCCTTCATGATGTTTTTAAACCTGCTTTACTTTTTTTTTTTCTGTGGAAAATAAAGGGAGAAATTTCAGTAAGTCTAAACCGGTTGGTCTTTTCATGAAATTACGATAAAAGGAGAACTGAAGCATTGGAGATTCCAAGTGATCTTGGTGAGACATACAAATTGAAATTAAGTCTTTCGTTAGAATTAAATCACTCTTAGAAAAAAGGTTCAATGCGGTTCTGTACAAAACTCTAGGGTTCTGTACTCAAAGAGCCCTTTATGTCAAAAACGTTCTATATGAGAAATGTTTTACATGATTTCATAAAACATTCATGTCTAACGAGATATTTCATGAAAATTATCCAATGAAAGGTTCTATATATGAAGCACCTGAAGGAACCCTTCAAAGTCCCCTGGTGGAAATCCAGCTTTTAATGTTGTTTATGTGTCTATGTGGTGTTTTTAATATGTAAATTCATAAGTCGACTCCATTGCTGAGTATTTCCTCCTTAAAGCTGCAGTGAACCAAAGACAGTCTCAAAAACACGCTTTGAAATCGCTGGTGTTTCTGACGTCACAAACTACCTTGTAACCAATCAGATCAACGTGTGATCGACAACCAGTGGATCTCTGAGCTGAGTGAGTGGAGGCGGGGCTCATTTGCATATTCATAGAACCGCGCATACTAAATGAGGCAAGGGTGTCGAGTTACATTCAAGATATTTTAAGACATGAAGAAACTTTTTTTCAAGGAAAAAACTTTTAAAAATGTAATTTTGGTGATCTAAGATGAGTTTTAAGGGATACAATTATTGACTACAGAGGGACTCCAGATCCTTTCGAGCCTTCTTAGTGTTTTAAAAATAGCGATTTTGATGTTATCATAGAAGTGCCCCATGCACTCCCATTCAAAAGGCATTTTTACCTAAAGCGAAAAATACGGTCAATCTTAAAAGTGGCGTTTCCATTCTAATTATGCTTTTACACGAAAGTTTGACTCGGGTAGATTCAGTCTGAACCAGCCTAGGTTCAATTTTGGTGAGAGTTACCCTTTAATGCTTCAGTTATTCATTGCACTTCCATTGAAAATAGTCCACAGAAATCACACAGCTCTGGAACAACATGATGGTGTGTAAATAATGACAAAGTGCCATTTTTGGTGAACTATCCCTCCAAGGACGGCCTGATGATTGAATGCCACTGCTTGGCCTTTGAGTGAGCGTGAGCTTTCTTTAATTCAGCTCAGAGAAACACACACTGAGTCAGAGAAACACACACACACTGAGTCAGTAGAATCAGTAGAGTCACAGACACACTAAAAACAGCAGCCGGATAATTAACCCGAGATTCCTGACAGAGACACACTACAGGACTGATGAGGTTTAAACGCTCGGAGAGAGACGAGACGCAGAAGAGTTCCAGGAGTCGAGAGAACGTTAAACGCTGAAACACACAAACACACTCATACGCAAACACACTCACACACACACGCAAACACACACATACGCAAACACACTCACACACACACACGCAAACACACTCACACACACACGCAAACACACTCACACACACGCGCAAACACACTCACACACACACACACACGCAAACACACACACACTTTCTTTAATTCAGCTCAGAGAAACACACACCGAGTCAGAGAAACACACACACACCGAGTCAGAGAAACACACACACACCGAGTCAGAGAAACACACACACACTGAGTCAGTAGAACAGCCTCCAGTGGGGCGAGAGTCACAGACACACTAAAAACAGCAGCCGGATAATTAACCCGAGATTCCTGACAGAGACACACCACAGGACTGATGAGGTTTAAACGCTGACGGGAGTCGAGAGAACGTTAAACGCTGAAACACGCAAACACACAAAACACACACACACAAACACACACACACGCAAACACACTCACACGCAAACACACTCACACAAACACACACACACACACACACACACACACACACACACACACACACGCAAACACACACACAAACACACACGCAAACACACACGCAAACACACACGCGCAAACACATTCACACAAACACACGGGCACACGCACGCACACACACACTCACTCACTCACTCACACACACACACACGGGCACACACGCAAACACACACGCAAACACACACGCGCAAACACACACACACACACACGCACACACACGCAAACACACTCACACATGGGCACACGCACACACACGCAAACACACTCACACGCAAACACACTCACACGCAAACACACTCACACGCAAACACACTCACACACTTACGCAACACACTCACACGCAAACACACTCACACGCAAACACACACACACACACACGCAAACACACACACACGCAAACACACACACACGCAAACACACACACACGCAAACACACTCACACGCAAACACACACACGCAAACACACTCACACATGGGCACACACTCACACGCGAACACACTCACACGCAAACACACGCACGCGCAAACACACACATGCAAACACACACACATGCAAACACACTCACACGCAAACACACTCACACGCAAACACACTCACACATGGGCACACGCACACACTCACGCAAACACACTCACACGCAAACACACACACACACGCAAACACACACACACGCAAACACACACACACGCAAACACACACACACGCAAACACACACACACGCAAACACACACACACGCAAACACACACACATGCAAACACACACACACATGCAAACACACTCACACCCAAACACACACACGCAAACACACTCACGCGCAAACACACGCACGCGCAAACACACGCACGCGCAAACACACACACACACGCAAACACACTCACACGCAAACACACTCACTCACTCACTCACTCACACACACACTCACTCACTCACACACACACGGGCACACACGCAAACACACTCACATGCAAACATACTCACATGCAAACACACTCACATGCAAACACACTCACACGCAAACACATTCACACGGGCACACGCACGCACACACACACTCACTCACTCACTAACACACACACGGGCACACACGCAAACACAGGACTGATGAGGTTTAAACGCTGACGGGAGTCGAGAGAACGTTAAACGCTGAAACACGCAAACACACAAAACACACACACACAAACACACACACACGCAAACACACTCACACGCAAACACACTCACACAAACACACACACACACACACACACACACACACACACACACACACACACACACACACACACACACGCAAACACACACACAAACACACACGCAAACACACACGCAAACACACACGCGCAAACACACACACACACGCAAACACACACACGCAAACACACTCACACATGGGCACACGCACACACACGCAAACACACTCACACGCAAACACACTCACACGCAAACACACTCACACGCAAACACACTCACACGCAAACACACGAAAACACACGCAAACACGCAAACACACTCACACACTTACGCAACACACTCACACGCAAACACACACACACGCAAACACACACACACGCAAACACACACACACGCAAACACACTCACACCCAAACACACACACGCAAACACACTCACACATGGGCACACGCACACACTCACACGCGAACACACTCACACGCAAACACACGCACGCGCAAACACACACATGCAAACACACACACATGCAAACACACTCACACGCAAACACACTCACACATGGGCACACGCACACACTCACGCAAACACACTCACACGCAAACACACACACACACGCAAACACACACACACGCAAACACACACACACATGCAAACACACACACACATGCAAACACACTCACACCCAAACACACACACGCAAACACACTCACACATGGGCACACGCACACACTCACACACTCACACGCAAACA
>NC_139974.1:39755360-39825360 GCF_963993115.1 Abramis brama
CACTCACACTCTCTCACACTCACACACACACTCACTCACTCACTCACGCACACACACGGGCACACGCAAACACACACACAAACACACTCACACGCAAACACACTCACACTCTCACACTCACACGGGCAAATGCACATGCAAACATACTCACACGCAAACACACACTCTCTCTCACACACACACTCGCGCACACACACACAGAATGACAGTCATTCCGTCCTTGGTATAATTAGAAAATTCAAGAATTCTCATGTTACTATAGCAACAAAGCATGATGACTTGAAGATATGAATGCATCATAACACTAGAATGATCATCTACGACAACAGAATTCACATTAGAGGCAAATGATCTGAAGGGCTGATCGATATAAGCAATATTAATTAGTAAAGATGGAGGAGAAAAATATATGGCTTCAGTGAAAATGACTAAATGACTTTCCACTATTTTACAGTCTGATGGAATGACGATTTGATTAATTTGTCTGTTTTTTAAATGCATTGCATAAATGATGCACAATAAATGTAACATTGAGTTTAATATGACAGAAGGACAGTTGAGTGACTCACGCAGACTCTGCATTACAGTGACATCTAGTGGTACAAGCTGAACAAAAAACATGATGCCAGTCAGATTAATGCACAGAGCAGCTTTAGAGTTTTATTCATATTTTGAATTGGCTTTATTTTTTGTGTTAATTTTATTTTAAAAACAGATTTTTATTTTATTTTTATTTAGTTCTCTTTAAAATGACAAAAGCACATACAATTACTAAGAGTGGAAAAAAAATATGTCAGCTTTTGTTCATATTAGAAATGTTTTAATTCAGCTTCTCTTGCATCACTTATTAAATGCAAATAATAAAAACTGCAAAGAAAAATGTTACCATCACCACTAAAAATAATAATAAAAAAAAGAGAAATATTGCTAAAGAAAGGAAAGCCATTAACAAAAATAAAAATAAAAATATATGAAAAATAATAATAATAAATAATGATAAAACAAGTAAAATAAAATAAAATAAAAATCTTTGTGTCCACAAAGGATGATTTTCAGTACTGAAAAAAAAAAATTGTAATAGTCCTATATATTTTTTTTCTTTAAGCAAAATATAAATATAAATATTGCTAAAGAAAACAAAGCCATTTAAAAAGAATGCAAAATAAAATAAAAATGAATAATAAAATAAAATAAAATAAAATAAAATAAAATAAAATAAAATAAAATAAAATAAAATAAAAATGATTGTGTCCAGACAGGGTGATTTTCAATACTGATTTTTTTTATTTTATAGTCTATCTATTTTTCTAAGCAAAATATAATTACTTCTCCTTGATTTAAAGTGTGAAATATGACCTGGGCATTTCTTCATGAGATTCAGCCAATAATGCATTGCTCCAGATCATATCACAGATGCATGATGATATAATAACAATAGATGACATCAGAAGCTCTAGACGTGATTCCTGTCCGGACTGCGAAACATCTCACAACTTACTGTACACTGAGTCTCAAACAAACACAATCCAGCTTTTCTTCCCAGAGAGAATAAAAACCTTTTCAAATATTCATTCAAGTACATCATAAGCAAAATTAGCAAGAATTTTAGGAAGATACTGGTTAATCTTGGTCAGAGATGAAGCAAATGAAGAGCTTGTTACTAAACTACAGTGCTCTGGTAGAGGAACTCATTTAACTTAATTAAGATTTAAACATCAAGCTTTCTTTTCAACCTGTTCACTCTCTCTCCATGTTTGATCAGATCTGAACTTAAATGGTGAGAATGAATAATGAATGTATAACGAAGAATAATAATGAATGTCTGGAATATGAACCTGAGGTTGATCTTTTTAAAGACGACGCTCGGCAGATTATTGCAGAAGTGAAAGCAGCTTTAAACAGAAGTGTAAATGAAACTAAACATGTTATTTTATACAAAATATATATTTCACAAAATAATTTGGCCTCTGAAATTTCCAGAAAATCAAAGCCATACGTCTAACCAAGTTCAAGCTGAATTACAGAAACTGAGCTGCTAAAAGGCTTTAAACTTTAAAGTGGCGTTTCCATAGTAACACAAACGTCTGATTTCAGCCGTTTCACAGGAGAAATCGAGTGTTTCCAATGACACCTAATTTATGGTTAGTATTAAATATATGATAAAAAAGGCAATAAAGAAGAAGCGATCCACGAGTCTGACATTAACATGTTAATTCACTCATGCTACAACAATATTGTGAAATGATGCATTATGGGACGTATCCATTCTGTTTAAATCACATAAATGTGTGACATTCTCCACTATACACTACTATTCAAATGTCTGTTTTTTAAGATAGATTTTTTTATTTATTTTTACATTTATTTTATTCAGCAAAGATGCATTTAGTTGATCAGAAGTGACAGTAAAGACATTTATAATGATACAAAAGATTCTATTTCAAATAAATGCTGTTCTTATAAACTTTCTATTCATCAAAGAATCCTGAAAAATAAAATGCATCACGGTTTCCACAAAAATATTAAACTGTTTTCAACACTGATAATAATCATAAATGTTTCTTGAGCATCAAATCATCATATTAGAGTGATTTCTGAAGGATCATGTGACACTGAAGACTGGAGTAATGATGCTGAAAATTCAGCTTTGATCACAGGAATAAATTACACTTTACTGTATATTCACACAGAAAACAGCTGTTTTACATTGGAATAATATTTCTGAATTTTTACTGTATTTTTGATCAAATAAATCAGAATCAGAATCATGATGAAACGGTGAGTTTATAGGGATATTCTCACCCGGGACAGCTCGGATTCGGAGACGGAGCGCTGAGGTGGAGATCGGCGCTGGAAACCAGGACTCTGGTCCAGAAATCCCAGACTGTCCTCATCCAGTCCATGATCAACACACACTTCCTCCCGGTGTGATGTCACTTCCTCTGAGCACACCTGATGGTCAATCCCATTCTGGGTCAGATTGCAGTGGACAGCTGTGGACATCAGCAAACCACAGAGTGTTAGTGAGCGGACACGACCACAAGGTGGAGCTGTGTGTGTGTGTGTGTGTGTGTGTGTGTGTGTGTGTGCACGCGTGTGTAATAGTAATATTTCTAGTAATATTTCAGCTGGACTGAAGCAGGTTTGGTTTACTTGATTATCCAGACATCATTTTTTTTAAAGAAAAATCATGTGCATCAAATATGATCATCGTTCTTTTGAGGAAGATTTATTTGTTCATCTTTCAATTATCATTGTATTGCATTGCATTCTGTTTTAAAACTACAGCTTTGATCATAAAACTAGCATTTAAATATCATATTACTAAGACATTATTGGCAGATATTGATATTTATGTGCATTTTATGTCAGTAGTCTGTAATAAAGATCTCATTGATTTACATTAAAAGCATCAAAATTTCATCTTACTCTTCGTTCATCATCATCTGCACCATTTATTACATAATATTGCTCAGTTTTGGCCTGCAAATAATATTAAAGTGTATTTTTCTCTCTGTGGAATATGATACTCAGCAGAAAAATGGGGAACTTTAAAAAAAATATTTTGTCTAAATTTCAGTCAAGTTAAGTGACATAAAACCAAAACAAACCATTATATATATATATATTTGTTATTATTGCTTGAAATAAAAAAAATGATAACTGAAAAAATAAAATATATGCAAAACTTTAACTTATTTTATTTCAGCTAGTTCTCATTTTTATTTTAACTTGGACTAAAATAACCAAAACTAGAACTGAAATAATTTATAAAAATCTAAATGAAATATATAAAAAAGAAAATGATTTTTTTTAAATGACAAAAACAAAGCAAATTTACTAAACTTTAGTAAATTAAACAGAAAATATACAAACAAAAACTAATTCAAAATATTAATAAAAAATATATAATGGTATCTCAATGATATTGGGTTCAATAATCTGTGATTGTGTTTCTGATTATTATTTCATATGCCAGGCTCGTTCATAAACATGTTTCACGTCGTCCTCTAGATGGCATGAGATGACAGAATTATGACAGACAACAGCGTTTCTATAATCCTGTCTGATATTAATGAATCATGAACCATAAAGATGATGGACACATACAATAAAATCATAACCAAGGATTTGATATTTCTCAGAGAGAACCAAAGCAGTTGGTTAATGTGTGATTATGTATAATGACATTAATAATAATAATAATCTATTAATACTCAGTGCTGAAAGCAGCACATGTGAAGATCTTCCGGCTGTCGTTGAGATGAACATTAAAGCGTAAAACACTTGAACAAACGCATCTGTCACGTTCTCTGAATCCAGGCCGCGCAGACGAGAGCCAGACGGAGCTCGTTCTGCCAGAAATACTCAAAGATGAAGACAGAAATAAAACCCAGCGCTTCCTCACAGCCTGGAAACGCGGATCTCTAGGAGAACGAGACGAGATTAAACCCCGAGAGACTAGAACATCGCCACTGAAGCGTCATCTACTGTAAACCAACTGTTTCATTTAATAATTCAATCATTTCCATTCCATCTGTTTGCAAACAATAAACACGCAGTTTACAACAGAACATTTAACAACCACAGGGGGCAGAATTATAGAATATTTATTCACTGTCATGTCTTTTTCATGACTCTTTCTTCTTTGAAACACAAAAGGAGAAGTTTAGCAGAATGTCCAAGCTGCTCTTTTACGTGCAATGAAAGCAAATGATGAACAAATTAAATTCCAGTCTATAGGGTCATTATATTTAAATGAATCTAAAAACTAAAATCATAAATGTGTTGCTTGAAATAAAATAAATATTAACTGAAATAAAAAAAAATATACACATCACAATATTCCTCATTATAATAATTAATACGCAGAATAAAGGGGCGGGGCCTGGTTGAGTTAGTTAGTAGTGTGTTAAACTGGTGGTTATGGTAAGGGGCGGGCATTTCCCAAACACACTCGAAGCTTTCGACCAATCACAACACACTGCTCCAGCCGACCAATCAGAGCACAGTGTGCTTATATAATTAAAACTTATGCTCATTTAATTTCAGCTACACTGTAAACGTTTCATGATTTTTTTTACGAAGATTTATCACTTTTGTCAACTTAGATTAACTAATGTTGTTTAGATGACATAATATTTGGAGTTTCTGTTGATCAAACCAATTTATTTCTTTGTATTCATTCAAATTTTTAATTTCAATGAACTCAAAACATAATGCAACCAGAAACAATATTTTTTTTAGTGTAGTTTCCAACATTTCTCATTTTCATTTAGATTAACGATGTACTAAAATAACTAAAACTGAAATAGCAAAAAATATTAAACTACATAGACATTTAAAATAATAATAATATTTTTTTATAAAAATAAAAATGCACAAATTACTAAAACTTTAACTGAAACAGAAATAATAAAAATAATTAAAGCTGCAAGCAGCGATGAAAAGGGCCCTCGCACCCCTGCCACCGCCACCCGGCGCCTTTAGTAAAGGCCTTAAGATTACACTCGCCAAATTTGAAGAGGATCAGATCAAAACTGATTGTTAAAGTACAACATCAGGAAATGGCAAAAACTGCACAAAATCTGAGAGGAAGTTCAAAATAGCTGACTTCCTGTTGTGTTTAGGGCTATGCTCCAAGAGACTTTTTTGTAGGTATTGGGTCATTACATGTATGTACCAAATTTCATGCCTGTACGTGAAACGTAGAACCGGGGCAAAATGTGGGGGCAATAATTTACCGAATTTGCCCCCCCCCCCAATATTGAAAAACCATATCACACGTAAATTTTCACCACTTCTGAAGCGTGTGCAAAGTTTCATGATTTTTCGAGCACGTTTTGTATTTGCCACACTTCCTGCTACCAGCAGGTGGCGCTATTGCTATAACCAAATATGAGCATGGTCATGTGTTCAGGACAGGACTCTTATCAAACATGTGAAGTTTGGGGCAGATTGGAAATTGTATGCCTAAGTTACTGCAGGCTGTCTGTGGTTGCCGAGCAACATCGGAACTGCAAGCAACATTAATATTGAACTTATCTGATCATGCATATATCACCAGAAGGCCGAAATTGGATGAACATTTGTCAGGCCGCCGAGGGCACACCCTTCGACGAAAACTCAAGATCTTCGTAATTTAACGTCGCAAAGGCCTTAAGATTACACTCACCAAATTTGAAGAGGATCAGATCAAATCTGTAGGAGGAGTTCGTTAAAGTACAACATCAGGAAATTACGAAAAATGCACAAAATCTAGGAGGAAGTTCAAAATAGCTGACTTCCTGTTGTGTTTAGGGCTATGCTCCAAGAGACTTTTTTGTAGGTATTGGGTCATTACATGTATGTACCAAATTTCATACCTGTACGTGAAACCTAGAGCCGGGGCAAAATGTGGGGGCAATAATTTACCGAATTTGCCCCCCCCAATTTTATCACACGTAAATTTTCACCACTTCTGAAGCGTGTGCAAAGTTTCATGAGTTTTCGAGCACGTTAAGGCCCTCTAAAAACCGATTCACTTTGGAGAAGAAGAAGAAAAATATCAAAGTTCAAAAATATTATTAAAAACTGAGTTACACTTTATTTTAAGGTGTCCGTGCTTATGCATTTAAGTACTGTGTAATAAATAACTACACATGTACTTTATAGGGTTAGGGTTAGTTGTTGCATGTAATTATGCATAATTTATAGTTATTACCATAGTAACTACATGTTAAAATGACACTGTAAAATAAAGTGTAACCAAAACTAAAATGACACGGATTCGCAGATATAAATCTATGGATTCAGACACAAATATATCTAATAGTCTTATAACAAGACAGTTAATATATTCATAATTCATAATTTAGATGATGATTTATGGTGCTTTATTTGTCCTTCTTGTTCCCCATCAGCTCAGACAATCTGTGAAATCTCTTTCGGAAGAATAAAAGCCATGCAGGTTTGGAATAATAAATGATTAAAATGTAAATTGTTGGATGAACTAGCTCTAATAGTGATGAGCTCAACAAGCTCTGGATGCAAACACAGCCGGTGTCGTTGCGTAACGGGCCATCAAACCAATCTAAGCCGTGACGACATCTGACGAACACCATGACTGAGAGAACGACGGATAAAACCGCTCTGCTCTTGTTTACTGAACTGGGAACGCTGGGAATATTCCAGAACACAGCAGCCTTGAAACAAAAAGCAGATTAGCATGCAAAGCACGCAGAGCTTCCTTCTCTCAGATTCCTCTTCCTCGCTCCACATCTTTCTCAGGCCACACTCAGTTAAAACCAGGTTTCTAATGGCCACGATATTAATGATACGTTTAATTGATCTCAGAGACAGAGCATTGCCCTTGGTTTGTGTGTTTGGAGGGGTGTGTAGATGTGCCGGGGCTGGAAGGCTTTTTCTGCCTTTCCTCTAAATATAGATCAGGACGTTCTTCTCCTCTTCTGAACGACATGCGCACTGAGGGAAGGAGGGAGCGAGAGACTGAGACTGAGAAAGAGATGCTTCACTGTTCAATCCAGCCCTGCTTTCCTCCCCCTCATTTAAAGGGCCAGTTCACCCCGAAAATAAAAATCATTATATCTGTCATTATTTACTCACTCTTATATTATTATTTTGTTCATATCAAATGAAAGGAGAAATTTGAAGGATATAATTATGTCTGTAAAAAAAATAAAAAAAATAATAATAATTAAATTAAATTATATATATATATAGTGCACTATATAGTGTACTCTATGGTTCAAAAGTTTGGGGTCAGTATGATTATTTTTTTTTTTTTTTTGGTGAAGAAATCAATACAGAAAGGATACATTAAATTGATCAAAAGTGACAGTAACAACAGTAAAAAAAAAAGGAAAATTGCATTAATAATTACAAAGCAATGTGAAGTAACGAAGCAGAAAGACTAAAAAAGCATTTTCTAGTAAAATGTATTTGCAATTTTGAAAAATATATTTTTTTAGTGCACAGTTTCCACAAAACTATGAATCAGCACAACTGTTTTCAACACTGATAATAATCATAAATGTTTCCGAATGATTCTGAAGGATCATGTGACACTGAAGACTGGAGTAATGATGCTGTAAATTCAGCTTTGATCACAGGAATAAATTACATTTTACTATATATTCACATAGAAAAGAGCTATTTTAAATTGTAATAATATTTCAGAATTTTCCTATTTTTACTGTATTTTTAATCAAATAAATGCAGTCTTGGTGAGCACCTCAGACCAGCTGACATTGGGAATCGAACCCATCGAACTGAAGAGCTATGGTTGAATGGAAAAAAAAAAATCATAAATTTCATTTTATTAATTTTAATGTTATCATATGGTTTAAAAAAAAGTCCCCCCCCCCCCCCCCTTCTTTTTTTTTTTTTTTTTTTTTACAAAAAATGCCTTTATGATCTGTCATTGTATGAAAAAGCATTAGGGATTTTTCACAAGAAAACAAAAGTGAGGAAAGCTGAGCTGATTTACACAGTTAAGCTTTTCTTATAATGCGAAAGGCCGGAAAGGATGAATGAAGAGTGGATCGATTTAACTCAATAGTGTCTGAACATCTCGACTGCTGTTGGCCTCTGGTGTTCTTCACCAGTGAGCTGAAGTAAGGATGGATGGCAGGCCATTTAAAGTGGAGTGGTTTGTTTGTGCGCTCAGTGTGTGACCCAGAAACAGGAGTGGAGATGGTTGAGAATCAGCTGATTCAGAACACACATATACGTCATTATTCGGGTGAAGATATGAAGCTGTGAGGGCAGTTCACTTCCAGTGTCGTCCAGCGCTGTGATGGAGGAGCAATAATATACTGTAAATATTACAGGAGAAACCAACGACTGTGAGCAGAGACACTACACTGAGAGGAATCAAATCCAACATTTACCATTTCATTTAATTACTATTAAACTCATTTACAAATCACTTGAGAAGATGTTATTTTTGAATGTATTGTTTCACTTTAAAACAAAATGTGCACTGCAAAAAGTTCGGGGTTGGTCAGATTTGTTCATATTTTTGAAAGACGTCGCTTCTGCTCATCCAGCCTGTTGATTTGTAATATTGTAAAATATAATTACTATTTAAAACGTCTGTTTTCTATGTGAATATATCGTAAAGTGTAATTTATTCCTGTGATCAAAGCTGAATTTTCAGCATCATTACTCCAGTCTTCAGTGTCACATGATCCTTCAGAAATCACTCTAATATGATGATTTGATGCTCAAGAAACAATAATTATGATTATTATCAGTGTTGAAAACAGTTTCATATTTTTGTTAAAACTGTGATACGTTTTTTAGGATTTTTTGATTATTATAAAGTTCAAAAGAACAGCATTTATTTCTGTAATATAAATGTATTTTCTGTCATTTTATATCATTAAAATTTTTCCTTACAGAATAAAAGTATTAATTTACTTCAAAAATAAATCTTGATTGCAAGATCTTGAACGGTACTGTTCTCAATAAAAGTAAACTTACTTTTTAATTTACTTTAACCTCCAGTAACCCACTGTAGAAAACAACACATGCATAAAGCAATTAAATATATATTGTTTTACTAAATATGTGTTATGTACATATATACCAACCCAAACTTTCAAATGTATCACAGCAACAGGTTTGGCGGGGAAATACAGCACCATTGCTGTTTTGAATTATATTTAGCATCTTCTAAGTAAACTTATATTATAGTGTATACATTATGCTCTCAAAAGAGTCACAGTAAATCACAGATAAACATTGCAAATGATTACCAACGTATAGCCTGATGAGCTTGACAAGTTGCTATGAGATAAACATGCTGAATTCTTGGCCTTCTCTCACTGGGAAAACTTCATTGCAGGCCTTTAAAGAAGCCATTTATGCCATTTAAAGTCTACTAGAACAGGTTTTCCTGCTTGAATGTTGATTATTTTCCTCATATTCTCCATTGTTGCAGCTCCTCTCTTCCCAGTCTGTCAGTAACGCTCTGTTTACTTCCTGTCTCTATGAAGCCCCTCCTTCTGAAAAGCACACTGTGCTCTGATTGGTCGGCTGGAGCAGTGTGTTGTGATTGGTCGAGCGCTTCGAGTGTGTTTGGGAAATGTCCCGCCCCTTTCCATAACCGCCAGTTTAACACACTACTAACTAACTCAACCAGGCCCCGCCCCTTTATTCTGCGTATTAATTATTTAAATGAGGAATATTGTGACGTGTTCGTTCCCGGAAGAAACTCAAGACTACAATGGAGGCGTTTCAGGAGTTCAGAAACACTGACACTGATATAGAGAAGAACTGGAGCTTTTTCATCCTCAAACAGCAACATTACACACTAAAGAGAGATGAACATGGACAAAAAAAGCATTATTGGTCCTTATTAAATAATCATCTCAGATGCATCATGAGGTGTACAAACATCCCAGGATCATGAAAGTTTAGAGCGTCAGAAAACTGCTACATATCCACATTTTAGCCTCTTATAGCTTGCAGAGAAGAAAGTCTAACCATATTTAATCATATATTTAACAATAACCATGAAATTGTCCAACCTGGAAAACTCATTCCAGCATTTTTAAATCCACGATTCACCATAAAAATATTTGTGGGGGAGAAAACTTTCACATCAAGCTAGGGTCTCTGAGTGTTAAAATACAATTGATTTAATGTGACAGATCTGATCAAATTTCAGTAGTCAAGTCAGAGTAAGCAGACCTGTGCAGAAACTTGAAGCTTGAGAGGAAAGTTCAATAGCACTAGCTCAGAAACGCTAACGCTGACACACTTCGGACTCCTCGTGACACGCTCGCTAAAGCTCTAATTGAGCTCTTAGAAGACAGAGGGAAAGAGAGAGCTAATTGTCCCATATGTGAGCCAAGAGAAAGCTTCCAATCTTGGCCCCCTTTCCCAATTTCAAGCCATCATCCAAGATAAAGGGATTGTCCCTGCTCTATAAAGTAGGTCACCTCAATTCAGGAATTGGATACAGATATTGGATCCTGGCCTGTGTGGGTCTCCTCGATTCATTACATCTCCAAACCCAATCTGGATCTCAGGGTACCACTGGTCAACCGGGTTCAAGTGTGAGATTTCCTCATCGCATCTAAAGTGATTCAGCATGACATCTTATCAGAGGTTAAGACTAAATAACATTTCCCAAGTATTAAAGAGGACCAATAATGCTTTTTCCCCCATGTTTAACTTTCCTGTTTGAGGATGAAAAAGCTCCAGCTCTTCTCTATATCAGAGTCAGTGTTTCTGAACTCCTGAAACGCCTCCATTGTAGTCTTGAGTTTCTTCCGGGAACGAACACGTCACAGTATTCCTCATTATAATAATTAATACGCAGAATAAAGGGGCGGGGCCTGGTTGAGTTAGTTAGTAGTGTGTTAAACTGGTGGTTATGGTAAGGGGCGGGACATTTCCCAAACACACTCGAAGCGCTCGACCAATCACAACACACTGCTCCAGCCGACCAATCAGAGCACAGTGTGCTTTTCAGAAGGAGGGGCTTCATAGAGACAGGAAGTAAACAGAGCGTTACTGACAGACTGGGAAGAGAGGAGCTGCAACAATGGAGAATATGAGGAAAATAATCAACATTCAAGCAGGAAAAGGTTTTCATAGAGCCCAAAAACAACATCAAGCATATAATAGATCTCTTTAATGCCTCTAGGTCTTTGTTTCTCTACAATTCCACCATTCAAAAACTACAAAGATGTACTCCAAATATATTACTTATTTTAGCAAGTTAAAAAAAGGTAGTGACCCATGTTAAATAGACACACCTTTACTCTAAAAATATCCTCAACGTTGGCCTCCCAAAAACTTGCTTAGCAGACAAAACAGGCGAGATGCTCGCTGCACATCTGAAACAGTCGAGGTCTTTAGAGAGATTATAAATAGCAAGCATTGCAAGCTAATATGGACACAAAGTACTGAGACGGATATAAATATTTAATCAGGAGCAAGAATTTTGAAAGCATTTCAAAATCCTATTTTAGGGAAACAAGGCGCGTGTCCACTGAGACTGTGAACTTTCTGCTTATAAACTCTCTCAAGATCCACAAAGGAGAACTTGTCATCTTATTTTGTTCTCATCTTGTTTTTTCTATGTTCTTTATGCCATTGAAACGAGTCTAAACTATAATCCGTTATGACCTCCTAACTTTCAGCTGCTTGTTCCAACACAAATTTGATATGTAGCCTCAGCAAACGTAACCAAGGAAAGTGACACCCGACACTCGCTATTTCCTACTAATGGACAAATTAGCATACAATACATCAAGTTCAGCAATACAGTCAAATCAGGTCAGCGTTATTTCTACAGCACAGATTGTTTCAAAGCAGCTTTAAAGGGATAAACTGGAGAATTATGGTCAATGATGCAAGCAGAATTTAATTCATTGATTTGACGACACCTACACTATTGGATGAGAACTGAATAATGAAGTTGTTGTCTTCTTTATAGCAGAATACTTTTTTTTTTTAAGTTGATGAAGATTGCAACATTGACCCAGTTATTGAACTAAACTGAATCAACACTGAACTGATTTGAGCGTGTTAACTAACGTCATAGCTGAGGATGCACTGATATTAATATTTTGGCCGATACCAATAACCGATAATTCTTTATATTTGAAAGCCGATAACCGATATATTGGCTGATAAATCTAAATCCAAATTTTTATATAATTTTTGAGAGCCTGATTACAAAAACAAAAGTCTCACCATTAAAAGCCATGTCCCAAACACACAATTATGATGTTCTCATTATTATTTTAAGTAGTTTATATGACAGACGTGCGCTGTTGCACTGAACTGTATTTTCATTTTTTGGAGTGATTCAAATCATATTTCAAGCCATTCAAAACCATCATGTTGAACAGTGCGCATCTGAAGTTTCTTAGCTTAAGGAAATAATACATAATTTATCGGCTTTAACATATCTGCCAAATGTTCTTATTGGGCCGATAACAATAAAAAAGAACATATATCGTCTGATACTGATATGGTGGCCGATATATCGTGCATCCCCAGTCATAGCCACACAAACCAATGCTCTGAAAAGTATATTTCAGTTCAGTGTAAGTGATTCATTCAAGGCATCCAATGATTGCAATCTGACTGAAGGTTTGTGACAGGCAATGACAGCAGAAGAGTTATTATAGACCTCAACAGTCAGAATAACACTGCTTAGCATGCATATAAGAAGCTTATCCTTGCATAAAACTAAATATGTTCAAAATAAACTGACTTGCACCATAAACTGACACTTGCTGACTTTCACTGCCAGCCAGTCCAGCATCTTAGTCTGATAACAAAGCTCAGTATCAGATCAATTCATCCTTTACTTGGTAACAACTCACTAAAGGAGAGCTGATAATGCCAAAGTGCTTCAATTACAGCAAAATAATCAGCAAAAATAAACTTAAAATGCTTCATTGCTGTGAAGATGACAATGGCAGCCAGCTCCTCTAGCCTCGATTCAGATGAATATTAATCAGAGCTTAAATTAGACAGACTATCTTTATCCCTTCCCTTTGGCATCAGCTAACTCTCTGAAGTTAAAATAGCAGAGGAGTGAATTAATAGACATGCAGAACAATCCATATCGATGAGACGGCATTATCAGCTCACCGACACCTGAGACTTGGAATGAAAGTCTCAGTTAACGTGAGGTTTCTTTGAAGATTGATTGAGATCGATGCTCTTAAAATAAAACTTCCAAAAGGGGGGTTTCACAGCGATGCCATTAACAGGGTTCCCACACCTTGGTTAACTTCAAATTCAAGGACCTTTCAAGGACTTTCCAGGTCCAATCCCCTCAAATTCAAGGACTTAATGTGGGAACACATTTGTTGTGTCGAACAACGTTGAGGTTCAATCGTAGTTTTTTTGTGCGCACGTGAACGTCATGGCAACGTACAACACAAAGTACCTCACGCTAGTGGTGTCAACAATAATCGATTCGGCGATGCATCGCAATGCGGGGCATGCACGATTCAGCATCGATGCGGCAAAGTGCCATAATCGATTATGTCACTGTTTTAGGGGTGTAACGGTACGCGTAGCCTATTCGTATTAAACCGTTTGGTACAAGGCACGCATTTTCAAACCGAACGGTTATTATTTCAAATGTAAGCGCGTCGCGAGCGCGCTCATAATGCAGACGCTGGTGCGACCACAACATCAAATTATGGCAAACGCAATGTAAGCGGAACGAAACTGAGCTACTCGTGACGGACTGTTTATCAGTTTGGACCAAAGCAGCGCGAGCCGATCTTATACTACACAGCGCTAATAAGAGATCCAGTAAAGAAAGCATTTGAACTCGCCTCTAAAGTAATAACATCGCTGCGAGATCTAGTGAGAAACATTCACATTTCTCCGTTATTAACGGATCAAACAGCGCTGACGTGGAAACCAGGAAGAAACATTGTGACATGAATGAACTATCCGGTGTCCACAGATCTGCAATATTCACCATGGATTTACTGTAGTAACAGTAACTGCAACTTTGGAAGTTTGCCAGGAATAGTAGGCTATAATGCTTTCAAGTAACGTTATGTCGGATTTATTTCGAGATTATGAATAACATTGCTGCCCTCAAATGTTAATCTGAACTAAAATAAACATTTGTTTATAAGCACAAAATATTACATTTAATTTTTTCCAAGGAGCTGTTTTGTTTTATATGCTCCTAAGAAGAGTCAATTATAGCTCCATCATTGCTCAAAGAAAAAAAAAGTCATACTTTATGATGTTAGTTTTAATAAAAAAAGAATTTAAAAAAAAAATAAAAATCAAGGAAATTTCTCTGGCATTTCTTTCTTTTTGCTGTATCGAAAACGTACCGAACCGTGACACAAGTGTATCCTATTGAACCGAACCGTGAATATTGTGAACCGTTACACCCCTACACTGTTTATTTTCTGGCCTTGAGTTGGACAATAAAGTTGAAATTTAATTTCAAATGGTTCTCAAGCAGAGAGAAGAGAAACATTTCTCATTCAAAGCACTGAAAGCAGTGATTTATGTTTTCTTTTTCAGGTTTGAAAATGCCATATCCATACCCTGTACCATTCAATTTTATTTTATTTAATGACATTTATGTCAAAGATACAGGAGAGTGATAATACACACATAGCAGCCAATAAAATCTGTTGTTCAATATCTGACTGCTTGTATTGCCTCATGACTGTTGTGTGCAGTAGAATTCTGATGCATCGCAATGCATCGTAGAATCGAATTGAATCGAATCGTTACCTGGTGAATCGTAATCGAATCGAATTGTGAGGGCAGTGCCAATGCACACCCCTACCTCACGCGGGAAACACTTAACGTAACGCGTAAATGCGCGTAGCTAACATAAATCAAGCAAGCTAGTATTTATAGGCCACCAAGTAATGGCAAAATAACACATTAGCGGACCGGAGGAAATAATATGGAATTTTTTTCCAGAAAACTAAACAAACAAAATAAATTTCACTTTCAAGGAACTGTATATATTATGTTCATTTTCAAAAACTTTCCAGGGCCTTGAATTTTTTTTTTCAGATTCACAAACTTTCAAGGATTTCAAGGACCTGTGGGAACCCTGCATTAAAGAACAAGTCTGGGTTCTCCAAAGAACCTTTCAGTGATCAGATCCTAAAAAGAACCACTTTTTTCTTAATGTGAAGAAGGTTTTAAAAAATCTAAAGAACCTTTTTCCACGATTAAGAAACTTTTGTGCAATGGAAAGATCCATGGATGTTAAAGGTTTGTCAAGGAAACATCAAAACCTTTATTTTTAAGAGTATACATGGTGTATTTCTAAGAAGAAATGTACATAATGTTCCAAGATAAGCAAGTGATTTCAACTTAGCACTTCAACTAAGGAATGCTATGAGAAACACTGAACACATACTGTATTTTACTTTGCTCAGGTGTGTCGACTTAGAAAACTCACTGAGGAATGCTTGAACTACATGCATGCTGAAATCAAATCTTCAATGACTGACCGATGAGTGCATATTTAAAATCTCAACAAGAATCATTTCACACCATTAAAGTCACCTTAAAAACAAAACTGACATTTTTTATTTTTTATGCAATATTGCAGTGTTTATTCTAAATGATTTATCTGTGCACATCGTATTAAATTCATGTAATCTTGAATCAGAATAACTTCCCCTCATCTCTTCTCTTCTCTGATGACGAGGGCGGGGCAACCTGTCAATCACATGAGATCAGCCAATAGCAAACCACAACCATCCAATCAATTCCCCACAGACAAAATCAAGCCCCGCCCACATTTGTCCTCGTTTAAGAAACGTTTCACTCAGATAGATGTCACAAAAGGGAAGAAAAGACGAGCACAACTTCTGTTTTCATGACTTTAACATCAGACTTGCCTGATTTGAATATATACAAAAGAATGATATTTGAGAGATGCAGCTGAGGAAACTTTTATCAGTAAATAACGTTTAAAAAAATCTATTAAAATAATGTTTAAAAAACAGGAAAAAGCACAATTACAGAAAATTTCACCTATCAACTGTGTCACGTTAAACCTCTTAAGCTGGTGCATGACACAATATTAATCTGTTTCCATAAAGTTCTTCAACCTTCAGAACAAAGTTGCTACACCAACACTCTGGTGTATTTCCAAGTCAACCGATTTCAATATTCCAATTTCCCATTCAACTAAACATGTTGATTTTTGTGACATCATAAAATAAACATCTACCAGAAAACTATTCATATCTTGAGAAAAGTTTCTCTCACTTATAAACCTTTTATTTTTAGGATCACTTGATGAATGTTCAAAAGAACATAATTTATTTAAAATATGTTTTATAACAATGTAAAAGTCTTTACTGTAATTTTTAATCAATTTAATGCATCATATTATATATATATTTTTTTAAATGTATTGATCCCAAACTAGTGTGAATAAAGGTCAGGGTTAGACTGATCTGTCTTAAATAAAGAATAACCCTGCTGAAGACGGCAAGTACAGCAGGTCTGAACAAAGAACATGTTTAATCTCTAATAAAAAATTCATTCAGCCAACTCAACTGCCCTATATAAGAAAATAGTCCTTAACACCCTCTCAATTATTCCGATCAAGCTTGCTGTCGACATGTTCACACATGTGGAGTACACATATCAGCAGTGTGTTTCAGCACATCAGACTCTGAGTCCGCCTGGAGTGTGTGAGAGTCAGTCTCAGTCTCTCAGCGTTTGATCTTGAGTCGGTTCAGCGGCTTGAGAATGCAAATGTCTTTGAACGTCTCATGTGACTGTGAGCGATCCGTCACCAGGCCATTCCAACACATATTCTTTTTACACAACTGGATTTCTCAAGCATTTCTCCTCATTTGATACTCGCCAAACATTTCAACATAACATGCATATTTCTGCTGCTTAACGTGCCCTTATTATGCCATTTTTAAGGTTTCTAATTTTGTTTTGGAATCTCCTACAAAAGGTTTACATGCATCCAAGATCAAAAAACACTGATTTTCTCATTATATTAAGTGCAGCATCAGCTCTTTTCTCACAGTGTCTAAAACGGTTCGTTCGAAGATTCAGTCTCTCTAAACCCCGCCTCTCTGAGAGCTGCTCTGCTCTGATTGGTGAGAGAGCAAACGCTCATTATCATATCTGAATCTCCGCTCTTGACACACAGCGATACGAACAGTAACGATGGCGTGGGTTTCACCGTATCAATCTCATCAAAGTGGATTTGCTTTGTCAGCAGAAAACAGCGTCTTCTCGACATGAACAACACGAACCAAACTCTCCCAGTCTCAGATACACTACAGTGTTTGAGGGCGGAGCTAAGAGACGCTGCTCAGCCAATCAAGAGCATAGACTGGCATTATGCAAATTAGTTACAAACCTACGTAGGTTCAGCAGGAAGTGAGACTGAATTACTGACGACTTGTTTCAGTTCAGAATCATTTCTTTCTTTTAGGAGACATTAACTCCATTTATCGGCACTCTAATCTTTTACATTCACAAACAGCTACAGTATACACACTACATTAACGGTAATATCCGAAAAAGCATAATGGGGCACTTTAGTGCACATCACAAATGCAGGAATCTAGTGTTTTGCTGTCTTATAAAGTGTAAACGTCACTTTAAAAGCAGAACAGCATTCACTAAGGAATCATTCATTAACTAAACAGCTCTCCAGTCACACTGCCGTCTACATCCAGGCTTTCAGCTTATGCTGTATGTCACGTCCCTGATGACCAATCATGAAGAAGAATCAGAAGTGTTTTGAAGAGCCAAAGCATCTATAACAAGTACACCCCTGAGATGATACTGCAAGATCCTACCAGAAAGCGTTTAATATGTATGATCACTCACAGTTTTGCCACAGATATTTAGGCAGAGGCTGTTTTCAGTGGAATAGTGTACATGTACTCTCCCTAAAGATCCATTATTATGTTTTGTTTGTAAAGCAGAAATCCTCAGGTTCTCTATTCTCCTGACTGTATATGCTGAGATAGGACTTCTTCAGTATGCTGACAACAAAAGGTTTAGAAATGTAATTTTGGCTTTTGGCCCTACAAGTGACAGTATCTAGTACAGTATGACTCCTCAATTAAAGATGGAACCACCAAAACAATGTTTTGGGATATTTTCAGTCTAAAAGGTTAAGATGCATTTACCCCATCTTTATTAAACTTGAGTCAAGTGAATGCTTTAATCACATATATTCTCGAGATGCATGTATAGGATGAATCAGGGTTTAAACAAGTAAACATTTTCATTAAAATCAAAGGCAAAATGTTATTTATACAAGCATGGCAATTCAACGAATCTAAGAAATGCTAATGGAATTGCAGTCATACTGTATTTGGAACCAGGCCAAATCAGATCAAACAAGTTCCTACTGGATAAAATGTGTGTTTTTTTCTTCAAAAGTTCAGTTTATCTAGATTCCAAATCATTATATCTATGTAAAGTGAACCGTATCCAAAAAGCTTATTTCACAATTGTTTACATTCTGCTGAAAAGCCTATGATAGGCTGTTAAAGGACAGGATCCATTGTTACATAATAACCCATATACTGTATTGTACATGTGACAGCACGCAGGGCTATGGGGCATGTTGTCACAAAAGGTAAACATCTGTTTAAGGAATATTTTTTTTTCCAGTGTGAGAACAGTGGAGATATCCGATGGCTTCAGGCATAAGCTCATACAAAAACTCACTTTCAAATATAAAGACCTTTACAAATAGTTACTGAAGTAAAAAGAATGACAACTAGCCCTGTCTGAGCGTATACCCCGTCATTCCACAGACCGAATTTAATAAGCATAAATCACTAGATCACGTGTGATTGAAGAGATGTTAAATCTTTACATTATTCCTAGTTCAACTGATCTGCCAATACGATCGATCAGACGTCATTCGATACAAGCATCATTAGATCCCAGATAGCAAGCACAGTCGGGCCGATTCCGGCTGAAACGCGTCACTGTTGGCTCACTGTCGGCACCGGTGAACAGATAATGGGCCAGATCCGTGCCGACTGTGCATAACACATCTGGCTGACTGACGGCTTTTTCTGTATGGGCCAGCCTCGGCTGAAAGCAGTTGTACTCGTGCTGGCTGACTGACGGCTTTTTCTGTATGGGCCAGCCTCGGCTTAAAGCAGTTGTACTCGTGCTGGCTGACTGACGGCTTTTTCTGTATGGGCCAGCCTCGGCTTAAAGCAGTTGTACTCGTGCTGGCTGACTGACGGCTTTTTCTGTATGGGCCAGCCTCGGCTGAAAGCCAGTAGGCCAGTCGTGCTCTGACAGACGACTTGTTAATATAAAATGTATAATTATAATTAGTCTACATGCAGCATCAGCGCATTTCCAAACAGCCGATTTGTAATGCATTCCTTGTCCAATACAGATCCTTGCACATAATGAATGAATGAATGAATGAATAAATGAATAAATAAATGAATGAATAAATAAATAAATGGGCTACATGCATTAATGAAGTAAAAAAAAGTACAAACCTTACAAATAAACTGAGAGGCACATTTATGCGGTTGACAGACATAACACAGTATATGGCCCGCCATTGGAACTGACGCAGCCAGTTGTCATGCAGTTTTGGCGGCAATTCTAAAATATTATGCGGCAGACGGACACTATACAGTACACGGCCCGCTTCTGCTAAGCGACTATCGGCCCACTATCTGTGGAACGGCCACTATACGACTGTCATCATCGATTTGAATCTGCAGCGCGCGAAACTCGCTCACTTGGACATCATCACCGGTAAGTGGAACATTGATTGCATTTGATGTTTAACTTGCACAATCAAAACGTTTGGAAAGTTTTTTGTTTTGTTTTGTTTTTGTTATCTAGTTAAAAGATTGTATTCTCCAGTAAGTTACTCGCAAGGTATTAGTAAGCATATTTTAATGGTTATGAAGCAAGCTAGTCACACGCAGGAACATTTAGCAATTATGGGGAGTAAAAAAAATAGACAGCACCTCGTTAAAGTTTTCGTGCTCTAGTAATCTAAGCATATAGCTTAATTTTATGGGACAGAATAATATTTACATCGTTAAAGTCGATAGAAACTCATGTTCCCTCGAGCTCTTCTTCATCATTGTTCGTTCAGCATTCAAAACAGCCCATCACGTCGTTATGACATTCAGCAGCACGAAATTTGATATATTCCCATTATAATGCTTGATCGGTTGATAAAAGGAATGTGTATTTGCATAAAATGATTAGTTTGCTGTTTCTAAATTATGTCACACTCAATCACTAACGTTACCGGTTGTCTGTGTTATACTAATTGGGCATCATGCGGATATCTGGAATTTATAACTGTTTAGAAATAAATGATCAATAAACGGTTGGACAGATTTACACTAGGATTTGTTAGCTCAACATCTCTTGTGCCGTGAACTTTTAAACGTGCACTTGCGCAGCACTGCGCACAGTGACTCGATGTTGCTTTAAGCACATCATTCTGCACCCGGGCTGTGCATAAACTGTGTGTGCCGTTCTGTTTTAAAGCATATCATATTATCATAGTTTTGCGCACTGAAAGATTATTCAAAGATTATCTTGTTCTTGTTGTATCTATCATATACCGTTCACCCAATTAAAAATCTGCACAATACTTAAAATAAACATCTTTTAATTTTATACTCTGTGTGTGTGTGTGTGTGTGTGTGTGTGTGAATCTTTACATTCATATATAATAATATAAATTGTTTTTCATGAATGTATTTTATAAGAATACAAATAGCAATTTTTATTAACATTTTAGATTTGATAAAAATTTAGTACTGTGCACTTAAGACTTTTCAAAAATTACTTTTGCTGCTCTATACTCACCTAGTTTAATAAATTAATTTGCCATAGCTTATGATGATATGTTTTTATTCATTTGTTGTTTTTCTCTATAATAAAGTAGTGTTTATTTAGTGGATTCTGGACCGTGTAACAAATAAAAGAGTGACCATTAGTCCCACAAACACAGATGTAGATATTCTATAGTGATTTCTATAGTGATTTTTTTTACACACACACACACACACACACACACACGTGAATGATACATTTATGGCCTTTTCTGTGATTGGGCAGTATTTTGTGATTGTTTCAGTTAGTAGGAATTAATATGAGAGACAGAAAGAGAGAGATTTTTATACTAGTGCAACATTTTTAATGTTGATTTCTCATTTATCTGTTTCCCTAGGTTGGAGAAAGAAAACGGTTTCCCTAGGTTGGAGAAAAGAAAAACTTAGGTAAAAACATGGATAGACGCAGTCTTAGAAAACGAGCAGTGAAACGTGTGAGTTCTATGTTTGATTCATTTCAAGATGAGTTACAGGCCTGTGGAGCTGCAGAGAACGCTACAGTGAGTATCTGTAATTCAGCTGAATACCAAGATCAGGGTGACCAGGGAGAAATTTCTGACATTGAAGATGATTCTCAGAGTGATGATGACAAAGAAAATGTCAGTATATCACTAACTGAGTCTTTGTGTGACTGGGCAGTTCATTTCAGGGTATCTTTAGTAGCTTTGACTGCACTTCTGGCCATCTTGAGAGTTCATCATCCTTTTCTACCAAAGGATGCTAGAACTCTTCTCAATACCACTACTTCTTACAACATCCAAACTGTAGCTGGTGGAACTTACCACTACTTTGGCATTTTGAAAGCTTTTTCAAAAAGTATGGAACGGGTCTGGTCTCACATTCCAAGCAGACATGAATTCAAATTGCAGCTGCATGTAGATGGTTTGCCTTTGTTTAAGAGTTCTTCAGTTCAGTTCTGGCCAATTCTTGGCTTGCTACAGGGTGTTGTGAAGAAACCAGTTGTCATTGCTCTATTTTGTGGTACCTCAAAGCCAAGTTGTCTGGGTGAGTATTTAAAAGATCTTGTCAGTGAGTTACAAGTGCTAAGCAAAGGATTCCTTATAAAGGGGAAACAGTGCTTCTTGAAGGTCACCTCGGTCATCTGCGATGCTCCAGCAAGAGCTTTCACCAAAGGAACAAAACTTCACAATGGTTACTCAGGTTGTGACAAGTGTGTCCAAACAGGCATTTATCTTAAACATAGGATGACATTTCCAGAAGTCAACAGCCCACTCCGAACTGATCTTTCTTTTGAAATGATGTCTGATGAGGACCATCATGTCACAAAGTCACCATTAATTGATGTAGGTATAGGCATGGTGTCATGCTTTCCTCATGATTACATGCATCTTGTATGTCTTGGAGTGGTACGCCGACTGTTGGATTTGTGGATTGCATCAGGGCCCTTACTCTGCCGCTTGTCTTCTCATCAGATGAACCTTATCTCTAGTGAACTTGTAGGCCTGAGACGTTTCATTCCCATGGATTTTGCTCGTAAACCCAGGGGGCTTTCAGAAAGGCTCAGGTGGAAAGCCACAGAGTTGCGACAGTTCTTGTTGTACACAGGGCCAGTGGTTCTCCAAAATGTGTTGTTGGCTTCAGTCTACAACAACTTCATGTTGTTATCTGTTGCCATTTTCATCCTTGCAAGTCCTTCATTGTCTGCAGATCTTCACGACTTTGCACACACATTGCTTGTGTCATTTGTGACACATTTTGGTGAATTGTATGGTCCTGAATTTGTTACTTACAATGTTCATGGGCTTACCCATCTTTCTGGGGATGTTCAAATACACGGGAATCTGGACCTAATATCTGGATTTCCATTCGAGGATTATTTAGGTAAGTTGAAAAAGATGATAAGAACCCTGCACCATCCACTGGCCCAGGTTATTCGGCGAATCTCTGAAATGGAACCTTTTACAGGAAATGATGAATCGTCACATGGAAAGAGAAAGTTGCAAAAGGAGCATAACCGTGGCCCAGTTCCACCCTCCATGATGGGTCTACCCGTACTTCAATTCCAGGAGCTTGTCATAGGTGGTACCAAAATTAATGTATCAAGCGAGGCAGACAGATGTGTAAAGATTGGTGGCTCCATTGCTTTGATTGACAATGTCCTTCAGTCTCAGGGCAAGATATATATTGTCTTCAGGGAATATGAATTAATGGAACCGTTTTTTGAGTATCCTCTGAATTCTTGTGAGCTGGGTATCTACCTGGTTGGCAAAATCTCATCAAGCCTGAAAATCATTCAGTTGTTTGATCATGTTGAGAAATATGTGAGGTTACCAAAACAAGATAAATTTGTTGCAGTGCCACTACTGCACTGTCAATGATTTAATGTAGCCATTTTTTCTTGGTCAGCTTTGAAGTGAAAGGAGAAACTGAATAAAAGCTGCTAGTTCCAGTGTTCCTGTCATCATAATTATTATTATTATTATTATATTCAGTTTTTTTATCAGTTTCCTTTGTTCTTAGTTTCTCTGTCTGGACCTAGAATCTCGGTTTGTTTGATTAGTCATTTCATCCACCTGTTATCATATAATTAGCTAAGTTCTCTGGTGTATAAATACTTTGCGTTTGGTTCAGTTCAATGTTGGTCATCTTCAGTATTAAGTTGGTTGTGTTTATTTCTCCTGTGTATTCCCAGAGCCAATGCAAACTGCTCAGTCCATCTCAGAGCTAGGTGCGGACCTCTGCCTAATTAGATCTGTGGTCTCCAGATCCACTCCCCTGCCGAGCCCCCACCCTTGAGTCTTCGCCCTTCATGCCGGTTCTGTCCGGCCATCTGGGTGATCCGGTTCCATCCGTAAATCTTCCTCCTCCTATGTCCCTGCTTGACTTCCTGGTCCCATCTTCTTTTTTTGTCCATTTTGTCAAGTTCCTTGTATCCATCTGTCCCACTGGTGCCGTCCTGCTCCTCTGCTCTGTCCCAGCCACTTGCTCCATGCAGCTATCCGGCGCTGCTTCGGGCTTTCCGTCCACCTGCTCGACTAGAGGTTGAGTCCCTGGCTTCACATCAGGCCTCTAGGCCCTTGTCTCCACCTCGACCTGTCAGCCTGGCAGCTCTGCGCTCCCTCGACTCCACCATGGTTCGTCAACCCTGGGACTCATCCCGGCTCCCTCTTCCCTCCGGATCAGCTGTCATCGCTCTGCCTCCAGCTGTGCCTCGACTCTCCACGCCTTCAGCTCCACCGGGCTTCTTCCCTCTAGCTTCTTTGTTGTCCTCACTCCCTCCGCCTCGAACCAACAGCTCCACAGTGGGCTTCCAGGCCCTGGATATTGCCAAATTTCTATTCTAAAGAGATTTCTAAATAACAATTCCCTTGCCACACTTGTATATACAAAAATATTTGGTTTTGATTTAAAAAAATAAATCCTAAAATAAAATTTGGGCATAAAATGGGGTGGAAACATGAATATGCGCTAAAATATGTTTATATTTGTGTATATGCTTATCAAAACTAGATTTTGTTCTAACAGATATGTTTAAGGTAGTTGAGTTTTCCGAAACGAGGGAGGTGGAGCTGGTCCCAGGCATTTGGGTCGAGAATGGCCAGTGCTGTTGGCCTAAATCATTAAGGGGCATGGCCCTCTACCAGGCCATCAAAAACATGATGGCTCCCAACCAAGACTGGGACCGGTGGGAGGTCCGAACAATGTTTTCTACAGGTAAATTTTATATTTTCATGCTGGTTTTGACTTATTCTGCCATTTTAGTGTATACATGACCACTGGCTAAGTTACATTATTACACGACCCTCTGGAATGTGTGACATTGATTGGTCCATTGCAGCATTTGATCGAGCAAGTGGTTCATTATTAGATTATATTGTCCAACCCGCAGTATAACTGACCGTTGTTAGGCTCAACAATGTGTGTGTATGCTGTTTGTAAATTTTTTAGCCTGAGTCTTGCAAAGTAATACATTTTTTCCTCCTTGAATTGAACTTTTTTTTTTTTACAGACAGTTATGAAGAGGGCAGGAGGAAGGCCAAAGAGGCAGAGACCTGGTCAGATCTCCAGTCCGAGGCAGAACTGTCTGGCCAAAGACCACCTAGGCGTAAAATGTATGGATATTTTTTCAGCACATTACTATTCCTTGATGCTTTCATGCTGTATTTTAAGCAATATTTATCATGAAACATTGTAGAATTTGTCAATATAGTTGGTTTAATTTTGATCAATTTTGTTTATTATTAAAATAGCAAGAATGTCCGTATTGGTCCACCCGGAGGTCAGGAGGAGTGTCTGTTAGACTCTGAGGATGAGTCTGCCCCACCACCCAAACAAAATGTGCCATCTGCCCCCACTATACACTTCCCTACAGGGACCCCAAACACCAGTTTCCCCTCTGATACCACCACCACTTTACCACCACTATCACCAGCACCACTTGGCACATTTTCTGACATGATCCAAAACTGGCAGCCGATGGACAATATGCCATGTGAGTTTTCTTTTGCTTTCTTATTTGCTTTTTTTGTAGGTATTAATTTTGTAGAATATTTTATCCTCAATTCAAGTTTTCTTTTGTAGCACTGCCAGGTTATCAGACATTTCGAGTGCCCCCCCGGCAATCATCAGAATCAGGTAGGACTAACAGTGAATTTCACTCAGCCATCATACTGGAATATGTATAAGTTATATTAATAAGTAAATATAAGTAATAAGACTAAGGACCAGATTTATTACCAGCTTGCACCAGTGCAAACTTTCTTTTGGGGTTAAAAAACACTTTCAGGATTTACTAAATGACAATGAAAAATTAGTGCTGAAAAGGCATGGACAGGGTATTTTTGCGGCTGATGCAATATGCAATATTGTTATATTCTTAATATTAAATATTAAGTATATAAATATTCTTATGCAAGAAGTTGCATAATGCATTTGTTGGAGTTTCACTATCAGATACTAAATTTATGAGAGGAGAGTTTTTGAATCACAAAGTGATTTACAAAGACTTGTGCTCGTCAGTTTACTGGTATTTGCACCATTGTTGTTTAGTGGCCCAAAAAAGCAGCTGCCAATTTGCGCTGCTCTTGGTAGATTGCCTTGGTCATTATGGAAATGAATTGGTGAATCACTGCTGAATTTCAGCAACATACAGAAAAAATGTCATATTTACACAGGTTTATATTTTTGCAATGTTCTAAATTTACTAAAAAATCTTTTTTGGAATTGCTCTCACACTAATTTGTCCTGTTTAGTAAATCTGTCCCTAAGGATGCAGATGTATATTTTTTTGTTACTTTTTATTATTTTTTTTCAAAATCATGAACTTCTTTATTATAGCCATGTTGAAGGAGGTGTTGACAAAAGTAGAGATGGTGCTGGACCAACAAACAACCATCCTAAGACTGCTGCAACTGCGGGAGGCCCAGGTGCAGCCTTTAGGTATTGAGGAAGGTTTACTGCCCCTGCAAGACCTCACCCAACTGCTCAGTCTGGAGCAAAGGATGCAGCACAACCCAGATTTCAAGCAAACGCTGGTGAGAATTTCTTTCTTTCTAGTTATTAATTATTTATTTTATAATTTCTACGACATTCAGTGCTTGGGTCACTTTTTCCAAAACTCTTAATACAGTTTTCCTTACCAGCTTGGCACAGCAATAAATGTTAAATTTAAAATGGACTACAACTACCAAATCACTTAATACATGTCCCAAACAGGTTTTCTGCGGGCCCTTAAAAAGTCTTATATTTAGTTTGATTAAATTTAAGGCCATAAAAAGTCTTAAATGGTACAACAAAAGTCTTAATGAAGTAGAAGAATTGGACATACCTTATTTATTTTTATATTGTATGGGTTTGTTCTGTAACGGAATACGGTTTTCATTTTATTTGTGCAGGACATTTTATTTAAAAGAGGTATTTAAAAGTCTTACATTTTAAAAACTCTGCAGATACCCTGCCAAATCAACTCATTCTTACATAACAATAGCAAAGTTTGTCACTCAACAACGACCTTAAAAAAACAGATAGCGTTACACAGACTTGTTGTATAAAATTTCTTTACTAAATAAAACTCAATAGTTTTGAAAAGAGTATGCACACTTGTGCAAATGGCCCTGTAGTTAGAGTTTTGGTCATGTCATGAGAAAATAATTCATATAATTTTAAAGATGTAGGCTAGTCATTGAAATTGTGCCAAAGCAATGATAAATGATCCACAGTTTAGCCCACATAAACTGTTTTTTGTGCTCACTGTGTGAAGAGGTTTGAAAAACTGATATTAGTATTGAATAACTGGTCCTAGTGGCTGTAAAAAACAAAAACAAAAAAAAACAACTGTAAATAATTAGATACTAAAAGTGTTTTTTTTTTTTACTTGCAACACCACTTTTGAAACAACATGAACATGAGGAAACAACTATAACCTATTTTGGTAGAGGTGATAAACAGACCGTAGACAGGAGCGCTGACACAGGTGACAAAGCAATACATATTTATTAATAATTTTTATATTGTTTTAAAAAAAAATTGGTTTCAGGTAAACTGGTTGGGGCTTATTGGTGGGGCGGATATACGTGACTGCACCTGGCGCATAATGAAGAGGGTGATTGCCAACTCCCTGGCGAAGAACATGAATTGGCGGGGAGTGAATGGAAAAACTTCACTGGCCACTCTCCAACTCAGAGAAGCAGTGATTTGTAAGTATTTTGTTTTGTGCACATACATAAAAAGTTACATGTGTATTGAGTCCTTGGGATTATAAAAAAAACTGTAATGCTTAAGCTTTAATGGTAGTGACCTTACAAATAGTATCCCTTTATTTTAAAGCTGCAGTTCGGAAGAACCCCCTCACGGCTAATGCTGCTGAGATCGTGGTTGAGGGGGCCATGAAGAGGTGGCTCCAGCTGGCAGTAGATCGAGAGGGTGGACGCAAAAGAAGGCTTTTGCAAAAGGAAGTTGTTTAGTGTCTGTGTGTGAGTGCGTGTGTGAGTGCGTGTGAGAGTGTGTGTGTGTGAGAGTGAGTGAGTGTGTGTGTGTGTGTGAGTGTGTGTGTGTGCGTGTGTGTGTGTGTGAGTGAGTGAGTGAGTGTGTGAGTGCGTGTGAGTCTGTGTGTGAGCAAGGTTGTTTGTGAGTAAGTGTGTGAGTGAGTGTGCGTGTGAGTGTGTGTGTGTGTGTGTGTGTTTGAGAGTTAGTGTGTGTGTGTGTGTGTGAGTGAGTGCGTGTGTGTGCAAGTGCGTGAGCGTGCGTGCAAGTCTGTGTGTGAGCAAAGTTGTGTGTGAGCAAAGTTGTGTGTGAGTGTGTGTGCATGAGTGAGTTTGTGAGTGTGTGTGAGAGTGAGTACGTGTGTGTGAGTGCATGTGCGAGTGAGTGCGAGTCTGTGAGCAAGGTTGTATGTAAGTGTGAAAGTGTGTGTGAGTGAGTGTGTGCATGAGTGAGTGTGTGCATGAGTGAGTTTGTGTGAGAGTGAGTGCGTGTGTGAGTGAGTGTGTGTGTGTGTGTGCGTGTGAGTGAGAGAGTGCGTATGTGTGTGTGTGTGTGAGTGCATGTGTGCGTAAGTGAGTGCTTGTGTGAGTGAGAGAGTGCGTGTACAGTATGTGTGTGTGTGTGTGTGTGCATGTGAGTGTGTGTGCGTAAGTGAGTGCTTGTGTGAGTGAGAGAGTGCGTGTACAGTGTGTGTGTGTGTGCATGTGAGTGTGTGTGCGTAAGTGAGTGCTTGTGTGAGTGAGAGAGTGCGTGTACAGTATGTGTGTGTGTGTGTGTGTGCGTGTGAGTGTGTGTGCGTAAGTGAGTGCATGTGTGAGTGCAGTGCGTGTGTGTGTGTGAATGCGTGTGTGAGTGCGTGCTAGAGTGTATTCTTGTAAATTGTTTTAATTTGTTTTTACAAAAAAATGTTAACTTGCATATTTAAGTGCACTTGTTAATTGTTATAAATGTTTGTTTTATATTAAATGTTTATATTACCATGTTGTTAACAAAATGTTCATGTATGTTATTTGTTCATTTTGAATAAAAGCCCAATCTTTTTTAATTATTGATTTTGTTTTCCCTGATAAAATTAATTACATTTAGCAGTTTCTGGGCCACATCTGGCCCGGGGACCAAGCCGTCTCTCAGCCAGATCTGGCTTACAGTGCCTGGGCCAGACCTGGGCCATATCAATAAATAAGAGTCATTTTACAGGGTGTGGGCCAGACCTGGGCCATATCAATAAATAAGAGTCATTTTACAGGGTGTGGGCCAGACCTGGGCCATATCAATAAATAAGAGTCATTTTACAGTGCCTGGGCCAGACCTGGGCCATATCAATAAATAAGAGTCATTTTACAGTGCCTGGGCCACATCTGGGCCAGAGGAAGTTGTTTGAGTCCGTTTTCAGTGTGTTGGGCCAGTTTTGGGCCGGGGACCCAGCCATAACTGGGCCAGAATTGAAGCAAGGATGAGGCCCAGAGGTGGGCCAGACAAATTTTGCTATCTGGGATGTCTTTAGGAATAAACCTACCTCGCATTGGGTTCTGAATCCAGAGGATTCCTCCGATGAGGTGTGGAGATTGCCCTAACATCATGTCACCAGAGCAGGTGGTCGAAACAAACCAAACACCTGTCTAACAGAAGCGCCTTATGAAATCTGATTAATAATAATAACGCGCTCGCGCAGATCCGCTCCTCAATGAAGCGCGCATCGCATCCGAATCACCAGAGTCAAAGAGTCGCACAAAACACAGCTTTTACAGATTAAAACGGTGAATTGTGAGCATGCACATGCCGTGTTGTGTTCTGCTTCTCTCAGTGGTCTTCTTCTGTGAATCAGGGGATGAGCGCGCAGACTGAATGATGCAGATCGTCAATCTTTACAGTACATGCATAGACTGCTCTCTCTCTCACACACACGGCCCCGCGAGCCCATCTCTATGTCATAGCTTTCCAGTGTAAGAGCAGGGCAAAGATCTGCGGCTGATCGGCAGCCAATCATAATCCCAAACCTGCTGTGTGTGTGTGTGTGTGTGTGTGTGTGTGTGTGTGTGTGTACTTGTGGCGTTCATTTCAATACATAAACATTTCAGCATAAATGGATGTTTAAAGGCTTACCTTGAACAGCCATGCTGCTAGTGCTTGAGTTCGGGCATCATGGGAAGGTAAAGCTGCTGGTTGTCTGTGATTCTGCCAACGCGTCTCGCTTATTAACACTTGCCAAGCAAAACCCTCTGTGAATCCGAGCGGGCTGGAGAAGTGAAATCTGCTCTCAGGGGATCATGGGAAGTGGAGTTGATGGAGTAGTGGAGTTAGTGGAGTTAAACCTTTAACTTACTGGATCTGCAAGCACGCTGTTAGACCGGTTTCACCTCACTTTATTTAGACAGCATGGACACGTTTGTTTGTTTGTTTGTTTGTATCTATTTATAGGCGTATATGAACATAGTATTTAAAATGCATCAAATGTCACAGACGGTGTGCGTGCGTGTGTGTGTGTGTGAGAGAGAGAGAGAGAGAGTATGAGTGTGTGTGTGTGTGTGAGAGAGAGAGAGAGAGAAAGAGAGAGAGTATGTGTGTGTGTGTGTGTGTGTGTGTGTGTGAGAGAGAGAGAGAGAGAGAGAGAGAGAGAGAGAGTATGTGTGTGTGTGTGTGTGTGTGTGTGTGTGTGGTTACATTTGATAGTAATTAAACTTGTGTAACTGTGAACTTGTTGCATACCTCATAGCTTACTATACATTTTTTGAAATGTTCTGAAAATTGTAGCATAGACTTTCTTCATTGTTAACATTCCTTACATGTTTGAAAGACAGTCGAATAACTCTATTATGAACTCCAAACTAATCTGTACATCAAAGGCCCCTTCAAAACAAGCTCAGTTTAGTTTGTTCTTTCTCATTTGGAATGTAGAACAAATGCTTCCTTCTTATTTTATTTTTTTAATTAGATGTCCAAAAAGTACAAAACCCTGAATCAGAACAACTGGAGAGCTGCATACATTCTTTAATGAAAGAGTTTGACATCTCAGGATGAGACAGAAGCTTAAAGTGAACGCAGAGACTGAAGAGGCATCATTACAGAAACAGAACTCATTATCATGTAAACCGCTGTATTGAGCACATCATAACTGAATTCAGGTTATAAATGGGAAATGTGCAAGAATAAATGTCATACATGAGGTTCGTTCAGGGTCTTCTGTGTGTCCGAATGGAAGAAACTGCAGAAAACTGATTGAATCTTGTTGCTGTAATGAAATGCCTGTGCTTTAGTGGAAGGGAGATGGAGAACAATATCTGTAAACCAACATAGTGTTTTTAATTGTTCTACATTAAGAACAAGGTGATTATCCAAGTCTCAGGAAAGTAAACCAGTAATTTCATCTTCCAGCTGTAATTTGTGAAATTTGAGGTTTACTTTGGCATTTCGACAGCCTCGAGACTCTTGTCCACTGACAGCCAGTGAATGGAGAATATACTGTATGATTACAGATGGACATCATTAACCTGCCATGTGGGAACCCACTATTCTGGGTCTGAATAACATCTGAACATCTGAATAAAATTCTGACCTTTGAGTACGAACGTTACACATTTTCATCTCACGATACAGCGTTTCCTGCTAATGGTTTTTGATCCGCATTCCTGAAGATTATAGTCAGCTCTTGTCTGTCGGGTTTCCAGACAAAACCAAATGCTGGAATGCTTGGCATTGGTTTATCAGTTTGCTCTGTGGTTGTTCTGCTACATTACTCTCTTAATGCACTTGACACACAACCACATGACAAGGAACCAAATGAGTGTATAGCTTCCCATAAACATGCTGTCATTTATTGTTGAGAATGTCTTACATATTTTTGAAAGATGTCAGCCAAACCAGTGTGCTCACAATCCATCAAAAAATTAGCATCTGTGGATTAATATGTGATGGATAGAAGTGTGTGGGGCAGAACCTAACGCGGGCTCGGTCAACAGACTTGTCTTAAATACTTCCGGCATGACGAAACTTAATGTATTTACTAGCTACCATATCAACACTATATAGAGAAAGCATAGCGCCAAAATTCAGAAATCTTTGGAAGATATCATTGAACATTTATTTAACCGTACCAAAAGTACACTCTTAAAACCGATGTTAAAAACAACACACCCTGTGTTATATCTTAACTGTGTGTCTAGTTAAGGACAACACATTCACTCAACCAGTGTGTCATTTTTTTTTTGTGTGTGTTTTTTAATGGCTTGCTTTTTTTTTTTTTGCATGATCGAACCATTTGTTAACAATCTACTGGCGTTGTAAAATAAAATTCTGTAGTACTTTGATCTATAGCTTGAAAAAGGGAAAATAAAGTAAAATACTTTCAAAAACCCAACATAAAAAATATTCACTTGGAGTTATATTCGTTTCCTAAACAGGAAAAGTAAAATACTTTCAAAAACCCAACAAAAAAATCTTCACTTTGAAGTAGATTATTTTCCAAAAAAGGAACCATTTAGAACATTGAAAACAAAACATAAGATGGGTGTGAATTACACGTCTGACATTAGGCGCTGGCGTTTTCTCTTGAACGCACTGAACGTTCGGACAGCAACAGCATTCTCCTTACAGTGTCTCAGGTATTCCTCATAGGCTCGGATGTAGCTTGTCTCCAGGTCTGTCCACCTAGCATTTGCACTTGCAGGAACTGTGGATGGTTGGATCCTTTCTACCAACTCCTCTTCGGGTTCCTCATCAATCTCAAAGTCTGCCACTTCTCTTCTTTCCTCCTGAACAGGAGGACGTGGACAGGCTGGTCTAGGTGGCACAACCGGAGTCAGGACTAGCTTTGTTGGTATAGAATCACCAGACTGCAGGAGACTGCACCAGGAGAAGTTGGGACAGGATCCGCAATTCTTTCATGTGCCTCTGAGTGACTGGAAGCTGGTGCTCCAACTCTCCAAGTTTTTGAAATGAAACAAAGTCGCCATTATGGATCATCCCCACAGAGCCGAGGAAGGCCAGCACAGTCATCAATCGCTCTTTTGGCAAACACTTTTGTAGCCTGTCTATGCATGTCTCCAACCATGGCATCCCATGCTCCCGATATTTCACCAAGTTCCGTGAGTAGGACAGATCCAACTCCTCGATCTTTGCACAGACATCTCAGAGGTAGGCTGCTGCTCGAGGGAATTTGAGTTGGGCGATAGAGCTCAACAAAGTCCTTGAAATTCTAACGTGGCTTCCGGTTCCATCCCAATATTTTAAATGTGGGAAGAACTTCAGCTTGGATAATCCAAACCCCAGACAACGGACAGGATCCAAGCTCATGGAAGTGGCCATTTCCACTGCCCTACGAAATGTGCGGGGATAGCCGAACCCTTTCCGTTCACAGACTTCCCTTGCCAACTCCGGCAGTCTGTTAGTCGCCCGATTGGATGGTCAGGCCCTTTCCAGGGAGCCATTGGAATGCGATCATTCCTCTCATACAGGTCCGACAGAAGAATCCTGGCCAAATCTTCACCCACCACTTGTGGGCCGGCCAGAATGCAATCTGTCAGGGGAAAGAGACGTAGAACTCTTAACTTCTGGAGTTCATCTTTGATCAATGTCCCCAGGGGAGGAGGACCTTCACCCACACTTGCCGAACCAATAGGACTCAGGCCGAGAAATCCCCTCATTCGAGATAAGCTGTTCACGTTGGTGGAGCAGACACCAAGGGGTGAGGCATACTGCCTTGATTTGCTTGACGCAAATTGGCCATCCAAAAAAAAAAACTGCTCAACTGCCAATTCCAACGGGAATGCCTTCCAGGAACTCTCTTACCCACCAAGTCCCTCCTGTTTGTGGAGACGGACAAACAATGCACTGCTCAGGCAGGTGGCTCCTGGCTTCACAATGTGTCTTAAACCTAACCCATCATCGTTGTCTTTAAAGCAGGGTTTCTCAAACTCTGTCCTGGAGGGCCACTGTCCTGCACAGTTTAGCTCCAACCCTGATCAAACACACCTGAGCAAGCTAATCAGTGTCTTCAGGATCACTAGAAACTCACAGCTAGGTGTGTTTGGTCAGGGTTGGAGCTAAACTGTGCAGGACAGTGGCCCTCCAGGACTGAGTTTGAGAAACCCTGCTTTAAAGGGTGTGTTATTGTTCTTAACAATGTAATAAGAATTTGAAGAGCTCTGTAAAATGAATCTGTAGTATGATAGAAAAACATTTTTCATGGCTGGTATAATGGCTGACATTAAACTCTTTGAACTACTAAAACTAATGGTGTCCACTGAAAGAAAAACAACATTTTGACAGAACGAGCAAAGTAGCCTACCGTCACTCTCATTATCAGTTGGCATGACCAGAGGATTTTTCATTGTGGACATCTTTTGCAATTTTGGAACAATATTTCCTTCCCATTTTCGAAGAAAGAGGTCAGCCTTCCCAGGAAACATTTTTCCAAACTCAGTGTGTCAAGCTACAACACAGGATAGAATATCTCCTTCTCCAGGTTATGAATAACAGTAGGAAAAATAAATAAATAAATAATATATATATATATATATATATATATACAGTGAGGAAAATAAGTATTTGAACACCCTGCTATTTTGCAAGTTCTCCCACTTGGAAATCATAGAGACAAAATTGTACACCTCCACAAGGCTAGAAAGGGCTACGGGGAAATTGCCAAGCAGCTTGGTGAAAAAAGGTCCACTGTTGGAGCAATCATTAGTAAATGGAAGAAACTGTCAATCTCCCTCGGACTGGGGCTCCATGCAAGATCTCACCTCGTGGGCTCTCAATGATCCTAAGAAAGGTGAGAAATCAGCCCAGAACTACACGGGAGGAGCTGGTCAATGACCTGAAAAGAGCTGGGACCACCGTTTCCAAGGTTACTGTTGGTAATACACTAAGACGTCATGGTTTGAAATCATGCATGGCACGGAAGGTTCCCCTGCTTAAACCAGCACATGTCAAGGCCCGTCTTAAGTTTGCCAATGACCATTTGGATGATCCAGAGGAGTCATGGGAGAAAGTCATGTGGTCAGATGAGACCAAAATAGAACTTTTTGGTCATAATTCCACTAAACGTGTTTGGAGGAAGAAGAATGATGAGTACCATCCCAAGAACACCATCCCTACTGTGAAGCATGGGGGTGGTAGCATCATGCTTTGGGGTTTTTTTTCTGCACATTTGACAGGGCGACTGCACTGTATTAAGGAGAGGATGACCGGGGCCATGTATTGCGAGATTTTGGGGAACAACCTCCTTCCCTCAGTTAGAGCATTGAAGATGGGTCGAGGCTGGGTCTTCCAATATGACAATGACCCGAAGCACACAGCCAGGATAACCAAGGAGTGGCTCTGTAAGAAGCATATCAAGGTTCTGGCGTGGCCTAGCCAGTCTCCAGACCTAAACCCAATAGAGAATCTTTGGAGGGAGCTCAAACTCCGTGTTTCTCAGCGACAGCCCAGAAACCTGACTGATCTAGAGAAGATCTGTGTGGAGGAGTGGGCCAAAATCCCTCCTGCAGTGTGTGCAAACCTGGTGAAAAACTACAGGAAACGTTTGACCTCTGTAATTGCAAACAAAGGCTACTGTACCAAATATTAACATTGATTTTCTCAGGTGTTCAAATACTTATTTGCAGCTGTATCATACAAATAAATAGTTAAAAAATCATATATTGTGATTTCTGGATTTTTTTTTTAGATTATGTCTCTCACAGTGGACATGCACCTACGATGACAATTTCAGACCCCTCCATGATTTCTAAGTGGGAGAACTTGCAAAATAGCAGGGTGTTCAAATACTTATTTCCCTCACTGTATACACATACATTTTTTTTATATATATATAAATTGCATAGATTCATTTTTCACCATAAGACTAGTATTGAGCACCCCAGGATCGGCGCTTCTCTTAAAAGGATGTTGAAAACAACACAACTTGTGTTGAGGACAACACATTTTGTGTTACTTTTAACTCAACAATGTGCTATTCCTGCTAATTTTCTACACACCAATGTGTTATTATTACACAATTTGTGTCAATTACGTACACGAAATGCGCAAACTGTGTTAAAATAGTCAAATTAACACATCCTTTTTGAGATGGAGACGTACTCGATTGTCGAAGTCAATCAAATTTTTACCGTTACCTTGATAAATCATGTTATTATTTAAGGGCATTTAACAAAACATCAATACATTCTGTTATTTAATGAAAGAGAGGCGACAGATAGCAATGAAAGTGGTAACATTACCACTTTGTCAAACTCGCGTTTTATCAGACATCATGCCATTTGCAACAAATCAAACAAAGAAAAACAAAACTCGTTAAAAATGAGTTCTCTCTAGAAAGTGAGGGACAAACCTACCAAAGTCTATGAGGAGAAATAAAAATAATTTGTGAAGCACTAACTATCAGATGCGGTTGTTCAACACTGCCTCTCGCGTCTATGGAAAATACCCATACACAGTTGCACATTTGACCGTCTAAAAAAATAACAATAATAAAATACATTTGACAATTTATATTTGACAATTTCTAATAAAAAATAAATCGAAATACCTGACGTGTGCATCCAAGTCATCCATGGATGGAAAAAGAGGCGCGAACTTGCTTCTTGAGGCGCGGAGTGACGTTGCAGCAATGTGATTGGATGATAGTTAACACATATTCTACACTGTGTTGTTTCTCTCTCTCTCTTTCTTTTTCTTTTTACACATGATCAACTTAAAATTACACAAAATGTGTTAAAATAGCCATAACACAAAAAATGTGTTATTAATTAACACATCCTTTTTGAGAGTGTACATTTCTAACTGAAGTAAATTTTTCATCTCTGTTTATTTAAAATTAGACAAATCTGGTATTATTTTAATAATTAAAATCATAATTATTATTTTATTTAGTTCTTTAATGCTGATTTAACCAGCAGAAAACACTCGCCGGGTTTAAACCCCAGTTGCTCAGGCGGGGCATGTTGTCACACTGCCTTACAATGATGAGCCCCTATTATAACTGTGATATTCTGTTCTATACTTTTATGAATTCTATTGAGAAACCATGAGAAAAAAAATGAATAAAGACTGAGAGTCAATGTTCAGAAATTATTAATTATTATTATGTTTTGAACTGTGTGTTTGTTGTCAAACTAATTTTTTTTTTTTCATTTTTTATTATTAAAAAATGACATTGTTTTATATGAAAAAGTTACTAATTGTATTTTATTGAGAAAATATTTTTCATGAATATTTTTTTATTAGATCAGGTAACATTTTAATCTGTCCTATGATCATGTTATAATGTGCTCCACCTATGGGGCATGTTGTCACATTTCACTTCCATTCTTTCAGGGTAAATCAGGAAAAAGTATACACTGTATTAATAAAACAAAACCGCATAATTGTACCAGACATGTTTGAAATTAATGTGGGGGGAAAAAAGTGGATTTACACAAACTGAGAAAGTCAAAAAGTGTTAGGTTGTGCCCCGCTCTTTCAGTTTTCTGATAATCAAAACATAGACCATTTTGTTTTGCTCAAATACCTGCATTTTATTAAAATTACAACATGTACTAAATGCAGAGATAACATCCAGTTATTAAGGACTTCAATTCATGGCGTGAGGAAACTGAAGCATTAGTGCACGGCTCCCTCTTCTGGATCATTTACAGTATGACAGATTGTGTGAGTCTTAAACAAAAGTGCAAAAGTTAGAAACAAACAAACCTTAAATATCATTCCTTTTAGCAGCTTCTTTTTTTATACATAGTATGAGTCAATAAAACACATCTTTTTACATGCATATATGCACAAATGCAACAAACATGACATATTGAGCATCAAGGCCGGCAGAAGCTAGCGGCTCCAAATGCAAGAAAAGAGCGAAACTAAAAGCCAGGAAACAGATAACTTGATAACAAATATTACCATGACCAAAAACCATAACTCAAGAGAGGCACAGAAATATGAAACAAATCCAAAACAGGGGTTACGACAACAGCAATGAACAAAAAACAGAGACAAGGAGTAATGAGAAAACTACAAACACCTGGGAACGATAATGGGCAAATCAACAGCACAACTATAAGGAGAACAAGAGGAAATGACCAAATACAAACTAAACATACAAGTCTGAATGGGAGACATGACACATTTAATGACAAAAAGCTGGGAAACACTTTACAATGAGGTTTCATTTAACAATGAACAGCATTTGTTAGTTTTAGTTCATGCTAATCTCAATACATTTTTAAGATTAAAAGTTGTATCTGTTAACATTACTTAACGCACTGTGAACTAACATTAACACAGGTTAATGAATGCTGTAAGAATATGTTTCTCATGGTTAGTTCATGTTAGTTAATGCAGTAATGACGTTATTGTAAAGTGTTATACAGTGCATGTAAACGCCTGGTAAAACAAAAATGTCTGACTTTAAACTATATCATCAACTATTCCACATTGGAAAAGTTAATATAAAGTTATGATTCACTAAATGAAATGTTCATCGCACTAGTTATGTGAACTCAAAAACTGATTATATTGAGTAGAACTGATTGGGTTACAGCAGATTTCTAATTCCCAGCATGCTTTGCTTCAGAGCAAATGTTTATATTAAGTGTTATTTTATGTTTTTGCACAAGACCAGCTACTGTTTAATGTTTGGATTTAAAGGGGTTTCTGAAGAGTAGAGCCTGTGGTTAGATTGAGGATGGGTCTAAAAACATGAACATTTTTACACATGTATGTGTGCTATTGCTGGCTGGATGATTGAAGCACTTCATTTACTAGAGTAACACTTACTTGGTCTTTTCAAGGCAATCAGTTTGCATGGTTTTAACAAGTAAATCAGATCGTTATTCAAGTACATACAAATTCCAAGTTGCATTAAAGTCACCCTGTGGTGAAAATCCAGCTTTTAATGAATAAATTATGTGTCTATGTGGTGTTTTTAATATGCTTTAAGACAAAGCATGTGTAAATTCATAAGTCGACACCATTGCTGAGTATTTTCTCCTTAAAACTGCAGTGAACCAAAGACAGTCTCAAAAACACGCTTTGAAATCGCTGGTGTTTCTGACGTCACAAACTACCTTGTAACCAATCAGATCAACGTGTGATCGTCAACCAGTGGATCTCTGAGCTGAGTGAGTGAGTGGAGGCGCGGCTCATTTGCATATTCATAGAACCGCGCATACTAAATGAGGCAAGGGTGTCGAGTTACATTCAAGATATTTTAAGACATGAAGACATTTTTTCAATGATTTTTTAAAAAAAATATTTAATTTTGGTGATCAAAGATAAAATTAAGGGATAAAATGACTGACTACAGGGGGACTTTAACCATCTCAACTTAAATAAATAAAATGTGTGGAAGATGCACCCAGTATATTTAACTTAAAATTAACTGATTGTTGTGTTTTTTCCCCCATTTTGCATGCTTTTTCAGTAAGGTTAAATAATTAGGTCTCATGTCATACTAACAGAGTAATAATGACGGCATCATCCTGGCCCTGCCACAGCATCTCTCCCTCAAACGCCACCTTTCCATGTTTCCTGGCCCTCATTAGTATTCCCACGACTTTATCAGAGATCCGCACATATCTGTCAAACAGATCTCCGAAGGTCACTCTGGTGCGTCCGTCTGAATCCCGGTCCGCCATGGTCCTGATGACGAAGCACATGTCATCGATCTCGCGGTGGATGTGCGCTTCTGCGCGTTTGGCCCGTTCTGCAGTCTTACTGCCCTCTTTGGGCCGCCCGTAACCCTCCTCGCCCCTCCGCAACCGCGTCGACATCGAATACTCGTAATCAAAGTCCTCGCTGAAGGGGTTGAGCTTCTGGTTGACCGTGTGCTCCGATGCCCAGTTCTGCCAGCGGCTCTTTAAACTCCCCACAGCGCTGTATTTTTTTGACAAGGCATTTATTTTGTTGGCATCTTCAATTTCCTTTTTGCCCCTAAGAAGATTGTAGAATATATGGTTAATGAAATAATGCAAATTGTAATAAACAAATAAAATGTCAAAATGTGTTATACACTATTATAGCTATTTCATTTAGTCACATTTGTTTAAAAGTGCTCATTGATGACTTTCTTAATGAGTGAATCTTTCAAAAACACTGATTCTTTCAGAAACGAAACCATTTAAAAAAACACACACACATTCATTCAGAAATTAAACAAGTGACTGTATGAGTGAGTCACTGAATCTTTCACTCAACCAATTTTTTTTTTTTTTAAACACAGATTCATTCAGAAAGGAAACGTGACTCTGTACGAGTGAGTCTCTGAATCTTTTACTCAAACAATTATTTCAAAAAACAAAACACAGATTCAGTAACGAAACAAGTGACCGTCTTTACAAGTCACTGAATCCTTCACTCAATAAATTAAAAACAAACAAACACAGATTAATTCAGGAACGAAACAAGTGGCTGTCTTTATGAGTTATTGAATAATTAATTAAACACGTTCTTTCAAAATCAAATTGATTAAAAAATGAAACAGTTGACTAAAAAGCAGTTTGAAACCGGTGTACCAAAAGTGCTCATAAATGACCGTCTTTATGAATGAACTGTTCAAAAGCACAGATTCGTTCAGAAACTAAACTATAGTGACTGCCCAGCAAACACATTTACGTTGTGGCAACGTCTCTGGCACGTTGCATTTCTGCTATGGCAACGTCGCTGTCTACGTGCTCACAACATTGTAACAACGTAGAATTGTAAGACGTGACAGGGCTGTAGCAACGTTGTTGCGCGACATTCAGCAACTGAGAGACGACGTTCTGACAATATTTTTATATGGTGTATTTTGTTAGATAATTATATACTTTTATCGTTTATTGTTTATCTATATTATTTAATGGGGCTATCAACACCTGCAAGTGTAGCCTACACTTTGAAGAGTAAAAATGACAGAAGGTTTCGTTAATTCAACTTTATTAAAACTGCATATAATCAAATTGCACTTCCAAAAGTCATACATTTGTGAAAAAAAAAGAAGAAGAAAAAAAGAAATACACGAATATACACATTTATTTTAAGTATAATAAATAAAATATAAAAAGCAAAGGCAGATCAGAACATTTAATGGACAAAACCGGGTCTGGACACTAGCCGAGAGCAGGTGTCACCGGGGAAACATCCACAAATCCAGAGGAGCAAAGAAACGAATGAGACTAAATAGCGGAAAAATCAAACGAAAAACTAAACAGTGCGAGCGATGCTACATTAATCACATCAGAAATGAAAGCTGTAGGTTGTGTTTGATAGCTGAGGTAGGCTAAACGCAATACTCACGTATCCTTGCTCGATGAAGAATGAGAACACAATGAGCCAAACAGGTGGTTGGAATTTAAAAGGCTGATTTTCCCGCTTCAGGGCAGTGACGAGTACATGTGTAGTCCAGTGGTTGTCAAGACACCCTAGGCACAACCTTAAGCAATGGCCCTGAACGGTGGTTTAATGTCAACATTGTGACAACGCTGTAACAACCTTCACTACACAACGTAGTTATAGCAACCTTTTGGCCATGTTGTTAAAACGTTGTTAGAAAATTGGCTACGTTGTGCCAACGTTCTGTGTTTGCTGGGTGTGTGTGTGTGAGTCACTGAATCTTTCACTCGACCAGTTCTTTAAAAAACACTGATTCGTTCAGAAACTAAACTATAGTGACTGTATGTGTGTGTCACTGAATCTTTCACTCAACCAATTCTTTAAAAAACACAGATTCATTCAGAAACTAAACAAGTGGCTGTCTTAATTAATTAAACATTCTTTCCAAAAACAAATTTATGAGTGACTCACTGAATAAATCATTCAATCGATCCGTTCAAAAACACTGATTCATTCTGAAACGCCACACAGATTCAGTTCTGTTGTAGATTCATTTGGAACGGTTTTCTTTGGTGGAGGGGAAATAGAGAAGCGACCGACTGGCTCTATTTTGTCTAAAATGTATTGTACTTCATATTAACTTCTTGTGTATTAAAGCTTTGAATAACAGTTGGTCTGAATAATCAAATGGCTGTCAAGCTCATGTGATAGGCCTATTCCTTATATTACTAAATATTAAATATAATAACCTAACGGTGAATAAATAGTGCACTACATGGTACAGATTACACACACATATGGGATTTCTATCAAACACATGGATGTTATTTAAAGTGATTGACTAAAATAACATAGCATGTTATAATCAGATTGATTTACGACTTCTAAATAACTTTCTAACGACCCTACTAAAAGACCACTCGACATCTCCTTTATCACTTTTGTTCTACAAATCTCATCTGCATTAGAACACCAGAACTTACCCGAGAACAGAGGATCTTTTGATAGTGACCGCAGTGCTTTCATTGGTCCTGTTATTCCCGGTCTCCTCCTGATTGGCTCCCATCTGTACTCCTGTGTCCTCATAATCCTCTCCGCTCTCCTGAACCTGCTTTTTCTCCTCTTCCATCTCCTTCCAGCCCCGCGTCAGCTCCGAAACCATGTTGGAGCACTTTCTCCGGAGCGTGGGCGACCCTTTCTTGCTCAGTATCTTATCCAGGTCATCCGTGTCCGGGTCCTTACAGATGCGTCTGGTCAGGAAGTCGATGCCCGCACTTCTCTCCTGGACATCCCTCGTCACGGTTTTCAGCACTTGTCCGGTTTTGATGCGTGACTCCACTTCATCCTGGTTTTTATTGATAAGGACCTGGCTGGGAAGAGACTTCCAAGAGGGTCTGATCGTTCCCGAATCTTTGGGGTCTCCCGGGGCCCATCCGCTGGGTTCGCTGGACTGCTTGTCCTCGTTCTCGCTCACCCACTGCTGCCAGCTCCGGGTCAAACTGCACACCATGCTTATGGCACGCAGCTTTTTAATGTTCTTGTTTACTGACGGCTTCCTTTCTGACATCGTTTACCTCCAGGGATTCCTTCCCTCGTTCAAGTCCTTTAGCTTTTGTATAGCTCTTTATTGTGATTCCCAACCTGTAGTAAATTCTGGAGCTCTAGCACAAGTGGTTTTGAAGCGGTGGAAAGTATGCCAGGCATCCCGATGATCATCTTTCCTTGACACTTCCCGACCTCTGGGATTGGTGGGGAATCACGTTTCATCATACACACTGACCATCGCTGTAAACAGGGCAGAGTGTGTTAAGCTTTTCCTAGGCTTCACAAATGTGCAGACAGCTCCTTATCTGGATACTTACTCTAAATTGATTTGGTCTTGGTGCTTATCAAAACTATACTATATCGCTAATGCTAAGTGGTAAACCGCCAGTGTGAACTGTGTGGATCATACACTCTAAAAAATGCTGGGGTTGTTTTAACCCATGTTTGGGTCAAATATGGTCAAACCCAACAGGGAGACTTTAATGCAACTTGGAATTTGTATGTACTTGAATAACGATCTGATTTACTTGTTCAAACCATGCAAACTGATTGCCTTAAAGAGACCAAGTAAGTGTTACTCTAGTAAATGAAGTGCTTCAATCATCCAGCTAGCAATAGCACACATACATGTGTAAAAATGTTCATGTTTTTAGACCCATCCTCAATCTAACCACAGGCTCTACTCTTTAGAAGAGTTTGAAATCAAACTTTAAACACTAATGGGTCTCCCCCATATTAATCTAAACAACACTTCATTTCAACTAACCCTAGTTTAAATTTTGTCCATATTTGACCCAAACATGGGTTAAAACAACCCAGCATTTTTTAGAGTGTAGTTTTCCCCAACATTCAATTACAATAGGCTATACTGTGAACAATGAATGCAGTGGGATTGAGTAGATACTTAAAGTCCCCCTGTGGTGAAAATGCAGCTTTTAATGTCGTTTATGTGTCTATGTGGTGTTTTTAATACGCTTTAAGACAAACCATGTGTAAATTCATAAGTCGACACCATTGCTGAGTATTTTCTCCTTAAAACTGCAGTGAACCAAAGACAGTCTCAAAAACACGCTTTGAAATCGCTGGTGTTTCTGACGTCACAAACTACCTTGTAACCAATCAGATCAACGTGTGATCGTCAACCAGTGGATCTCTGAGCTGAGTGAGTGAGTGGAGGCGGGGCTCATTTGCATATTCATAGAGCCGTGCATACTAAATAAGGCAAGGGTGTCGAGTTAAAGATATTTTAAGGCATGAAGATTTTTTTTAAAGGAAAAAACATTTAAATGTGTCATTTTGGTGATCAAAGATGAGTTTTAAGGGATAAAATTATTGACTACAGGGGGACTTTAACAACATAGGGTCTCTCATTCCAACTAAATGCCCAAGGTGAAGGAATGAAGGTTTTTTTTCCCCCCATTAAACCAAGATACTACAATGTTACGTCAACCCTATGGTTTATTCCTATGTAATTACGGGAGAACATTTCCCCCTATGGTTCAAGCAGAACATGATAAATATTATAATTGAGATTAAATTAATTATTGGAAGATCAAATGTCACGGAGTCACTCCATCCAAGACAGAAGTAGACATGACATGTCTTTGGAGAGGAAAATAAGTGACACCTGAAGGAGACTCCGAGTTTCTGCTTGCGTACACAGCGGATAGTCTTGCATTGCATATGGCAGCAAGATCAGATGTGAAGGACTTGACAAAATTATTATGCACTTTAAACACTTCTCTCTATTTATGCCACACATTTGTATTGAAGTGCAGAGAATTGTACTTGTGCATGCATGTTTAAACTTGGTGTTTAATATGCTATCTATGTTTATCGGTTTGTTTGAGATAGAATTGAGAGGCATTATTAATAGCATCTGCACAAAGTAAAGGGAAGGCAGCTGGTGGCTGTCAGTCACATGATCTGTGTCAGTGTGTTTTAGGGGACGACGGTCACTGTGACCGCAGAGAGAGAGAGAGAGAGAGAGAGAGAGAGAGAGAGAGAGAGAGAGAGGGAGGGAGAGAGAGAGAGAGGGAGGGAGAGAGAGAGAGAGAGAGGGAGAGAGAGAGAGAGAGAGAGAGAGAGAGAGAGAGAGAGAGAGAGCAATGCTCAGCAATCATAACAAGCAACTAACAAGAAAACAAGAAAGCGCACCTGACATACAGCCAACAGAGCCAACATTAAAAGTAAATGTGTGATCATAAATATCAGCATTACTAATTTAATAGGTTACCTGCAGATCACACAGACAGAGAATAAAACCAGTGCATGCTCTAAATTACTAGTGTTAAGTGTGTGTGCACGTGTCCACCAGCAGAGGTCCTCATTACAACACAAGATTGCCTTTGGATACCAACTTAACTTTGTTAAATTTAACTAATTCAAGTACATATTTTCTAATTTTTGTATTTTATATACAGTACTGGCCAGAACTGATGTCTGAACTATAAAAATCCAAAATGACATTTTCACCCATTTTTTATTCAAATATGTAAATGTGTTAAAGATTTTGTAAGCATATTGTGTAGTTGTGCTTGTTTTATTTGTGATAATAATGCAATGAAACATGCCAAATTGTGAGACATAATTTTTGGCCAGGCTGGATATTTTAAACACATGCAAAAACAAAAGAGAACCAATGAAAAATGAATAACTGATTATGATATAGTTCGTGTATGCTTTTTCCTGTCAACTTTTTGTTTTTCTATGCATTTTTTCAGAGTAAAATAAAACCTGTAGCTTTAGTTTGCCTTTTTTTGCCAAATAATTCTGGCAGATTAATCCTGTAAACTAGTTTAATGTTTGTTCTTCCCTCCTATTTAACATTTTCAAAAAATATAAAATACTTTCCTCATATAGCTATATATATATATTTTTTTTTTTTCAAACTTGTAAGGTATTTGAAAACACACACACACACACACACACACACACACACGCACACACACACACACACACACACACACACCTCAACATTTAGCTCTTGTAGTGCATGACACCACTCGTGAAAATCAAACTGATTAAAGATTTTGAATAAAAGCTTCTGTCTGATGTATGTAACGTGTGATAAATCAGTCTGTGAATATTTAAACAACAAAAATGCATACTATCATTGGAGCATTTAAAGCACAATCATCTGCAGATGTTGAGATAAAGGCAGATCGTCCAGAACGAATGATATATGGGGTTCATCTGCAACACAGGTCAAAGGTCAAACCCCAAATTCCCTCAGTGTTACTGAAAGCCACTGAAACGAGCTCCTCTCACACCACACGTTCTCAAAAGCTGATGGTCAAGAGCACTTGTGCAGGTTCGATTGTCCACACGACTTCATTTGATTTAAAAAACGCTAATTGAAACACAGCTGCACATTACATTCCTTCCGTAACACCTCATTTAACTCATCTAGTACACAAATATTTGTCCTAAACCAGCCCTCAAGATGGTTTCCATCCCGACCGAGCTTCCAGCTGATTTATTACCGTCATCATTAGTGTGGATTGGTACCTCATCCGAGAAGCCAGGTGTTAATCGTGTGGTGCGCCTGTCTGAACTACAGACGTGTGGTCAGGTTATTCATCCGTCCACCTGGGCCGAACCCTGTCCTGGTCAAGGGTCCCGGCTCGGAGTGAGAGCACCTGTACCTGCTGATGCGAGACGCACTTCAGCGTTTCTGTTTAACGTTCAGTTCCTCCGAGTCTAAAGCCGTTCCTGAGCGTGTTTGGTTTGGCCAGCTAATGTCCCGAGCCCTGGGGTTTCTGATCTGCGGATCATTCTGAGCAGGGAAATAGGATTTATGTTGTGGTAATCTGTCTCTGATTAAAGGCACCATTAAGTCTTAAATGCTGATAAAAAAAGAAAGAAGAGGTAAATAATGTTACTCTAAAGCTTTTGGGTTTTCAAAATATTTTCAGTAGGGGAAACACAGCGCCATCTAAATAGCTTTCGAAAGTAACAATTTTGAAGAATTATACTCTCTCGGGTTTTATTCATAGTTATTACAGAATATTTGTACTGTGAGAATCATATTGTATTATGTTGTTTTTGGATTTGACGGATAACTTTAGCTGCCAGCCATGAATATAAATACCTGTGAGACCGCACACAGTAGAGGGAAAACAGTGCCCGAATCTGGGATAGACGTGGAAATTAGACCGAGAAATTAAACGAGAGAAATTAAACGAGAGAAAAAGCAGATGAGTATATAAGAAAAATTAAACATCCTCTTCCTCATGGATAATGAGCTGAGAGAACTGAAGTGTTGCCTTCATCACGTTATACACTCCAGAGTCAACAGAGTCAGCTGGTGGGTTTCATATCTGGATCTGATCCAGTGAACGTTATGGATTGTGTTTGGCCGTCTGGATCGAGCACAGAAATAAAGGGAATGGATGATCAGGAGTCGGAGGCACACATGCCGGAAATCCCAGAACTCACATCCGCTCATCTCACACACATTAACTGTCAGGACTAAAGCAATAATCAGAGGAGCTCATTACAGGCGAAGAGGAACGCTCCGGTAATCTGGATTTATCAGACACGTCTGTCAAGTTTCCATTTACAGGGACAAGTAAGTGAAAAAGTGAAGACTGATCGCGAAACATCACGCTTCTTAGTTTCGACTCCTGCGCTGCGACTGACCGAGCGTGACGTGTGTGGGCTCAGGGTGCTTTCACACCTGCCTCATTTACAGGGTGGGCCATTTATATGGATACACCGTAATAACATGGGAATGGTTGGTGATATTAAAGTCCTGTTTGTGGCACATTAGTATATATTAGTACACACCACCCATCTTGAGGAGTTTGCCCCCTCACATATACTAATGTGCCACAAACAGGACTTTAATATCACCAACCATTCCCATGTTATTACGGTGTATCCATATAAATGGCCCACCCAGTAGTTTGGTTGAATCGCACTAGAGTTCGTTTTCCCCATTGGTGCGGTTCGTTTGGGCAGGAGTGAATGCGGCAGTCGCACTCGGGTGCGCACCAGAAGCGGACCAAACATCGGTACGCTTTGAAACGAACTCTGGAGCGGTTCGCTTGTGGTGAGAACGTGATCCGACCTCGAACAGAACCAACTGCCAAAGAACTGCGCATTTTTGGACTAAACCAGTTGCCGTAGTCAGCTGCACTGTGCATTATGGGATGAGGAGAAGTGTTTGTTGACAGTTTGCACTTTAAGCATGGCAGCTCGCGGACACACTTGGAGTTGTGAGGAGGTGCGGCGCCTGATAGAATTTATTAACGTTATTTTCGTGCCGCATCCTCACTTCATTCTCAAATATTATTGTTTGTCTAAAGTGGTGTCGACAAACTATATAATAAAATATGACCAAGGATACAATCCACCCACGCAGTCGTCTCTCCATAGTAAACAGCGGCGTGCTGTCTGCCGGATCTTCCTCCTCTTTGTTTACTTCCAGGAGTTCTGTTGGAATTTTCCCGCACGTTAATTCTGACCAATCGAAGTGCAGTTATGGAAATGCGTTCAAGACACATCTGGCCAACGAGTGATGTGGATGCTGTCACGTGACTGCATTGGTTCGTTTGATCAAATCATGAACTGATTCGGACCAGAGCGATCAGTGTGGTGTGAAGAGGAACCAAAACAGCTGAAAAATGCTACAAAGTATCATTTTTCGCCCTTGGTCCGAACCGAACCGAACTAAAGATGACAAGTACTTTTTCCTTGACAAAGGCCTATTAACAGATTCATTAAAAAAGATTATAAAAAATAATATATTTCATTAAATTTATTAAGATTCTGAATATATATTTAAATAAATTTCAATATTAAATTTGTTTTAGGCCTATATTTTATTTTTAAATCTTGTTATTTATTATGTTTTTATAAAAAAATTACAATTTATGATTTATATATCTTTTATATATGTGCATATATATAAAATATGTATATACACAGGGCCTAAAACTAACGTTCTGCCACACCTGCCACCTGAAAATGTCCCGGCATGTCATAAAAATGATTTACCAGCCATGTAATAACAAACATTTTCAGGTACAGAAATTTAATGACGTAAGCAAATGTAAAATAACACTGCAGTCTTCACTGTATACATTAAACATCCTTATTAATTAATCCTTACAAAATGATTTTTTCTTTGTCCTTTGTTGTTTGATTAACATTAGAAACAGACAGCAGCAGGAATACTGTAATAGGCTGCTGTCACTTTAAGAGCGGATGCACGGATCTAATATACTGATACACATGCGTTTACTTCCTCAACTGTTTACATTCACTTACTGTAAGACATAACCGACTATGCTTACTATGATATTTTTTCAAACTGTCCTGAGCGTCGTTCATGTCTATTCGCGAAATGCATTAGAATTCATACAAATGTTACCGGCCAAATGGCGATTTACAGCATATCATACATACATATATATAGACTGTATATATATATATATATATATATATATTATTGTATATATCAGAGGCGGCCATTGCAATTTGGAGGCCCATTTTAAAGAAACAGTTGGAAACAGACAAGAAAAAACAGACAATATTGACAATATTGTATTAAATCAATATCACATTTGCAAACGTGCTGATATTCAGGAAATCAGCACTTTATAAATAACAAGAACTTACTTATTTTTTCCTTTTTCAACATAATGTATTTCATGTGAATGTATATATTTGCAGGAATCTGTCAATCCTCAGAACACATCTTTATGAGTTTGCTCCTGAGTCAGCATCCCTATGGAAAAGTGTTAAGCAAACTCAGCAAGCCATGACCTCATGCTAGAGAACTGTGTGTCAGACACTGAATCCACCGAGGATACACTCAGAACATCCATTACAACTTCCCCGGAGAAGCACAACTCCACATAACTGTATTAAAACATGGATGCGATCTGAGAGTTCAGCTGGAGATCTGAGAGAGAGGAAAACATGCTTTCTCTCCTCTACGGAGAGGTTTATTTAAAAGATCTTTCCTTCGTTGTGTGTTTTACGTGATTGATCGTCCTTCATCTTTGCTGTGCTGTAATAGCTGTGCTTTGGGACGTAATGGATAAAAAATGTATTCTTACACAAATACTGTCTGTCCGCTCACAAGAGGATTTTAAAACCTTTTATTAACATGTGACTGTTTGTGCCTTCACTCGTCATTACACAGAAAAGGATGATGTTGTGCATACAAAAATAGATTTTTATTTTAAATATGTATTGTTCAGGTCAAGGCTTGTGGTCAGAAACACTTTTTTTTCTGTGTTGATTTATATGCCGTTTTTGTTTGCTTTGTAGGTTTCATTGCTCAGGAAATACAGAAAAAGTCAGCCGATCACTTCTGAGCCAGGGTTATTATAATTAACGGTAACACTTTATTTTACAGTGTCCTTGTTACAGTGTAATTATATATTTAAGTACTGAGTAATATTAAGCAACCACATGTACTTACTATAGGGTTAGGTTTAAGTTGAGGGTTAGTTGCATGTAATTATGCATAATTTACTGTTATTACTATGGTAAGTACATGTAACATATGTAACAAGGACACTGTAAAATAAAGTGTTACCAAATTAACTAATATCTCAATGATACTAAAATAACAGTGTTCCCGCTCCCAGTTACGGCCTCTCAGCCTTTCCTCGACGTGACTGGAATACAAAACGGTTCTGCAATCCCGTATAATAAAGTCAATGAAAGCAAACTGGCGTTTTATAAAGGGCTCTGTGTCACTGGGGATCAGCGCTGGTGAAATAAAGGCTAATGCCACTGAGCAACCAAACAAACAGAGGTTTTCTCAGTGGGAAGGAGCGTCCCGCGGGTCTGATTTAGCTGTGGTTAACGGGACGACCGGGAGTCTGATGAACAGGCCTTCGACTCCATCATAACTCTTATTACCTCACCGCCTCCAAATCAAGTTTCACTCTTACGCTCTCCATCCATCCATCATCACCAACACCTTGTGGACTTCTAAAGTGAGAGAAGTCCCAAACCACGGAGTGTTTACACTGTCAGACTCGACATCAGCGCAGCCTGACGATGCCAAGCGGGGAAACCTCCAGGGCAAGCGATCTGTCGATAGACTGAGGATCTGTTTCTCTAAAACCACGGATGTGCACGGATTGCATTTTAAAATAGTGATGACCCTGATCAACAAAGCGCTGACCTTTTGATGCATATTTAAAATGAATCATTTATTCAATGGTGTCGCAATGAGGTTGTGCGTTTCTCAGGCACTAGTTGACCCAAAAAATTAAAATTCTGTCAACATTTACTCACCATCATGTTCCAAATCTCTTCTATGGAGAGCAAAAGAAGGAATTTGGAACAATCTCATTCCAATGTCAAACCTATAAGGGTCAATGTGGTTCTAGAACACAAGGGTTTTTCCCAGTGAACAATTACCGTCTCTCAACGTTGAAATATGGTTGAAAATAAGTCGCCTTGGACTGGTTTACGACGTGATTTCAACTAAGTATTTTCGGCTGGACTGTTTGACTACATGTTGATCATCTAAGACAGGATAAGTCTGTTATACATGCTAAACTAACGGAGAAAAACAAACTACCAAATGTTCATTGTCAAATCTCTCTCAAATAAACTGAAAGAGTTTTACATATTCCATCAAGACGTTGAAGATCGACCTGTTTTCAACGTTGAAAAGTCGTAATTAGACGTTGAAGATTTACATCTATTCAATGTCTAATAGACGAGTTTTTGCTTGCTGGGTTGATTCCATTTTAAAGCCAAAAAGATTCTTTATCAGGAGAAATGTCTTAAATGATTGCATAATATTCTCATGTTTAATGGTTATTTATTTTTTTTCTACTGATAAAGTATGTGTACGAGCTGTTTAGTTCATAAAATTGAATCAAAATAAAAAATGAATTGAAACAAAATTAATTAAAGTCCATAAAGTTAGTTACGTTCCATCCAGTCTAGGATAGGGGAAGCAACATTAAAGTTAATGATAAAATATTAACATAAAACAAAAGTTAGTGAAGTGTTGAAGTGATGGGACTCTTTATTCTTCTTTATGGAAACGTACTCTTAAGCCGGGTTCAGACTACACAATATTTTACACTGTCGAGACTTTGAAGCTGCACTGAAACTCACATCTGGACCTTCAACCCGTTGGACCCCATTGAAGTCACTATATGGAGAAAAATCCTGGAATGTTTTCCTCAAAAACCTTCATTTATTTTTCGACTGAAGAAAGAAAGACATGACCATCTTGGATGACGTTGGGGAGAGTAAATTATCAGGAGATTTTAATTCTGAAGTGAACTACACCTTTAATCATGTTGTGGTGTGTGATACTCTCAGAAAAAAAGGTACAAAAGCTGTCACTGTACCTAAAGAGTGCATATAAGTCCCTCAAAGGTACATATTGGTACCAAACGTGTACATATTAGTACCTAAATGGTACATATTAGAAAAGGGTACTGTCCCAGTGACAGCTTTTGTACCTTTTATTCTGAGAGTGTATTGTCGTCTGTTCTCTTGTCTGATCTGGCGTCAGGCCTGATGTTCGTCAGCGGCGTTTCTCTGAGGTTCCTGAAAAAAAAAAAAACCTTCGGCTTGTGCAAACAGGAAAGGATCCGTCTTCAGAAACGCCAGTGGAGCGTTTGAGTCGGCCTTCGCTAGAGACTAAACGATATCAATGTGTCATCAATACACGTTAAACTATCTCTCAGAGATGCAGAGCCTCTTCTGTTTTATTATGCTGGGTTGAATCCATTGCACATCCTGAATGAGTCTTGATTCTCCATTGTGCCCGTCTGATGTTGAGGGTGTAGTGGGTCGGTTCAGGTGTTGAGGGAAAACGTGGAGGTTTACAAGCGCCCGTCGTTTGCTCAAGCCTTCGATTCGTGTGTAGGAATGTCAACTCTGGGGGTTTTATCCGTCCCGACAGCATCGCTTGACACCTCTGCAATCTGTCACGGCCGAGAACTCACAGAACTCCCGACACAAAGGTGTCTCGCTCGCTCAGGGCCCGCTCTACACACAAATTTGTCTTCTTTATGTTTTTTTCTTCTGCCGTGTGTAAATATTGTGTCTAAAGGAGCGACGTGACTCAAATAGAATAGCGGCGTAAAAGAAAAAGATTCCAAAGCATTAGGAGTGATCGGGGCACACACAACACACATGGTTTAAAACCTTCCACACATCCCAGCGTGACGAAACTTAGTGGATTTACTAGTTGCCATATCAACACTGTATAGAGGGAAAAAATGTGCCAAACTTAACATTTATTTAAGCATAGAATTTTCATCTCTGTTTTTTGTTTTTATTTAAAATTAGACAAATCTGATATTATTTTAATCTTATTTCTGTTAATCAACAGTTGAGATAGTTCTTTAATGCTGATCTAACCAGCAGAAACACTCGCCGGGTTTGCTCAGGCGGGGCATGTTGTCACACTACGTTACAATGAGCCCCTATTAGAACTATGATATTCTGTTCTATACTTTTATGAATTCTATTGAGAAACCATGAGAAAAAGGTTAATAAATACTGAGAGTCGATGTTCAGAAATGATTAATTATTATTATGTTTTGAACTATAGAGGGTTTGTCCTACGTCACGATTTGGTCAGTTACCCGGATGCGCGGCCATATTGGAGATACTCGGATGTAAACAACGGCATGGACTGCACTGTTTATGTACTACTGAACACATTGTTACACTAATTTATGATGTCTAAACCATGGAAAAAACACATGGAAGCTGCAAAATCATATAGAGAAGGACTTAGTAAGCAGGAAAGAGCGTGAAATTTAGACAAACTTAAGTTAATATGTGGTAAAGATCCGAACAAGCTAAAGTTAGCTTCTCTAACGTTAGTCCTTACTGCAATTCTTCCTTCTATTTCTAATCCCGACATTGGCTAACGTTACGTTCAGATTGTCAGTCCAAACAAAGCACATGAAATCCGTTTCAAGCTACATCCATATGTGGTTTGAAATCCTATTCAAATCACATATCAGGAAATCCACTTCAAGAACGCTCTGATCGGATTTCGCGTGGTTTATGTGACTTTCTCACGCCACGTAAAATGTAAACATCACGTTATTATAGGGAACATGCTGAAAGTCGCTGACGAAACAAGGCTGTGTTGTTGCAAAGTGCCGGACGAGCAGAAAATTATTATTTTTGAAACGTATTTTGAAACCGGCGTGGAAAAAGAGTTGTGCATCCCAGCCTCCTACAGCCGGCTCCAGACGCAGTAGTCCAGCGCGGCGGATACACATCTCCATGTTGTAAAATTTAAAAAGACAGACATTTCTAATGCAAACGCAAACCCCTCCATCAACGCAACATCATTGCCGTATTTCCAAAGAGCTGTGCGTGGACACACAAATCAGATCTGAACAGTTGCGATACACAGTGTGGACATCATTTTAGATCATATTCCAATCGGATACAAAGATAATCGGATTTGGACTGACAGTGTGAATGTAGCCATAGTGAACTACTTTACGTCAACATTTTAGCCATAGTCAACGCTTCATTTACACATGTGACTGATGCTGTGCCTCTCTAAACCACAAATGCCATCTTTCATCAGTTTTTTGCACTCTTCTCTTTAACTTTCGGCAGTCTATAGAACTCAAAATGTTTTTTCTCGGAGTGACCGGTTAATACAGACCAAAACACAACCATTTTTCAGCAGCAATAATCAGCCAAATTTGCGAGTCCGTTCAGTTCAGTGGCATTGTTTACGTTCAGCGCCTCCAAAATGGCCGACTTCCGGATTGATGACGTGTAGTGAAAACCATAGATATCATATATAAAGGCTAGATGTCTCATGCGCTCTGCTGGCCAATGGAGATCAATGTCCGCACACGGCGGCCATCTTGCTACAGTGGACTCGCTCACTCGTTTAATGGTGCATATACTTTTAAATAACCATAACTTGCTCAATTTTCTACCGATTTGCAAACGGTTTGGTTTGTTATAAACGTCAGAGATGTAGTTATGACACTACATACATACACTGCATACATATGAATAATTATAACATACATGTTTAAGCATTTGGAATTATAGCCACGTTAATAACGTTTGTAAGAAACCAAACCGTTTGTAAATCCGTCAATATTTCAGCGAGATAAGGGTAATGAGGATTTGTGTGCATGCTGATCACTCACCTAATGCACAGCTTCACTGCGGTAAGATGGCCGTGAAGTGAATGCGCCATAAGACATCTAGCGTTTATATATGATATCTATGGTGAAAACCCTCTATGCTGTATATATTTGTTTTGTGGTGTTTGTTGTCAAACTCAAAAAATTACTTTCTTTTTAATGATTAAAAAATGCCCATATTTTATATGAAACAGTGAATAATTGTATTTTATTGAGAAAATATTTTAGTTTGTCTTCTATATTTTTTTTATTAGATCAGATAGCATTTTAATCTGTCCTATGGTCATGTTATAATGTGCTCCACCTATGGGGCATGTTGTCACAATTCACTTCCATTCTTTCAGGGTAAATCAGGAAAGTAGTAAACACTGTATTAATGAAACAAAACCACATAATTGTACCAGACATGTTTGAAATTGATGTAAGAAAAAATAAATACTCTGAACCCTAAGTAGGTTTACTCAAATTGAGAAAGTCGGAAAGCGTGAGGTTGTGCCTCGTTTTCCAGCACTAATCTATCTAAAGATTCTTACATCAAGATACATTTACTGGAGAAGCAAGATGATATTAAGGCTTGTTTTTAAAAGGAAAAACAAATCATCAAAATTAATAGTACATAATAAAAGCACTTAAAGGATTAGTTCACTTTCAAAAGAATTTTTGCTGATAATTTACTCACCCCGATGTCATCCAAGATATCCATGTCTTTCTTTCTTCAGTCGAAAAGAAATTAAGGTTTTTGAGGAAAACATTCCAGGATTTTTCTACACAGAATGGACTTCAATGGCAACCGACTATTCCAATGTTAAAAGAAGGTTCAGATGTCCGTCTCAATGCAGCTTCACAGTCTCGACACGATCCCAGTCGAGAAATAAGAGTCTTATCCAGCGAAACGATCGCTCATTTTCTATAAAACAACAACAATTATACACTTTTTAACCACAAATGCCCGTCTTGTACCATCTCTGAGATGCGCCACGTATTACGTCATCATGTTGGAAAGGTCACAAAAAAAATAAAAATAATAATAATAAATTAAAACAAATATGTCGGACGATTTTGAAGTTGGAGGAGAAAATGAGATGACATGTTTCACCCTTTCCTCCTTTCTGAACCGGAGAACACAGACAGATAACTTAGACAGATGACGAGACGCGTGACCTTTCCAACGTGATGACGCAATGCGTGACGCATCTCAGAGATGGTACACGACGGGCATTTGTGGTTAAAAAGTATATATATAAATATTTATTTAGAAAATGACCGATCGTTTCGCTGGATAAGACTCTTATTTCTGGACTGGGATCGTGTCGAGACTGTGAAGCTGCATTGAGACGGACATCTGAACCTTCTTTGAACATTGGTATAGTTGGTTGCCATTGAAGTCCATTCTGTGTAGAAAAATCCTGGAATGTTTTCCTCAAAAACCTTAATTTCTTTTCGACTGAAGAAAGAAAGACATGGATATCTTGGATGACATCGGGATGAGTAAATTATCCGCAAAATTATTTTTGAAAGTGAACTAATCCTTTAATTAATTGAAACAAGAACAAGTCTCAGTGGAGTTTTTTCTTTTGCAGTGCATTAATAAATGACTAAAACACTGTTGATTCAGTTAAGCATGAGGCATCAGTTTCTTTTATTATTTGAACTCATGAACATTGTTACAAAGGACGAAGTGTTTAAATAACATGGCAAATGAAATTTAAATGAGATTTTTTAAAAAGTCCAAACCATTATTGTTGCTTTAGCTACATCTTTGTTCATTCAGAACATATTGATGGCTCTGCACTAATGAAAAATAAAAAGTAAAGCAGTGCTTTCCTCTGAAAAACAATTTCGAACACAGTATTTGGAGTGTGATCATAAACATGCCATTCTGCAGCTGAAGAGCCAGTTTATGGATTTACAATAAAGTACCTGTTTCCAGTAAAATGCTCCATGCTGTAGACAGTAGTAAACTTACATACAGCGACATAGAAGAATATTATCAGCCTTGTTTGATGAAAGACAGAAGCGAGTGGAACTTCTGTGAGCTAAAAATAACATCTTTACAATCCTGCCAACTCAAGAAAGAACATTTACAAAATTATGCTTTTTTTCCACAAACCAAAACAAAATGTATGTACATTTGTAAAGTGTGGTAACACTTCACAGAAAGGTCTCATTAGTTAATGCATTAACTAACATAAATGTGTTCATTAACCTTTGTTAGTTGTTAGTTAGTTAAAATTAGGGGTGTAACAATATATCGTGTCACAATATATCGCAATACAAAAATGCAACAATATGTATCGTGGATAGTGACAATATGTACTGTGCATATTTCACCCAAAATAAAAATGTAAGTTTTCACCCACAATGTAACACCAAATTTAGCATTTTAATTTAACCTTTTATCTTATGTCTTGGAGTATCTCAATAATATCGTATCGTGAGTTCAGTATCGTGATATATGTATCGTGAGGATATCGTTACACCCCTAATAAAAATACATCTGTTCAATATAGTTCATGGGTGAATTAAACAGAATTAACAGATGCAACTTTTGATGTTTTAAACGTTTTTTTCTTTGTTAGTTCAACAAATGGACCCTTCCTGTAAACCGTTACTGAAAACGGGCCGTTCACAAGAACGCGCGAGATGAAGCGCTTATGGAGAAGAATGCAAGGTTTCGGTCAACTTTAAAAGTTGAAAACGTGATTATCATTGTCATATTCATATCATATTATTGTCTGGCGCATGTTTACATGTGAAATGATTAAAAAGCCGCGCAGTGGAATGAAAAACACGAGTGGAAAAGAATGCAGGATTTAAACCGGCTGCTGTTTCAGTGCAAAACAAAAAGCAGCAAAGAATGTTTAAATACAAAATCTGTTAAAAGAAAAAATGCATTCTGTGTGATCCGGCCCTAAAACTTCACATAAATGAAACTCAGGCGCTTGCCTAACTCCATGAAAGCTTTTCCTTTCAATAATTCACAATTATTCAACACTTCTGCAAACCTTAGGTTCAAGGATACATGTAAAAGATCATCCAAGCTTGTCGGTAAAATAACACTGCTTTTGAGAAGAAATACTACATATAAAACTGCAAAACATTCTTAAAAATGACAAATTCGCATAAGACAATATAGTATGAATGAATTAAAACAGTGTTATTTGTATTATACTGCACCAGTACCGTATGTGCCATTGGCTTTAGTTCATCAGATGATTAATATTAGATCAATATTGTTATGGTATTATCTGTAATAGCTGTGATCTTTGGCATGCATTCAAAATTTGATGCCAAGCAATGTTGTGTTCACAAAAGTTCAAAGCCATTAATAATATTCACTTTGCACACAGCACAGTATTTCCGTCTTGTTTTCCAGATCAAGATACATTTACTGGAGAAGCAAAATTACTTTTCTGAAAAAAATAAAAAATAATAAAAAAATCATGAATATTAAGTGAGTTTGTGCTGAAAACAAGAACAAATATCTGACATGTTCAAAGGGAAAACAAGCAGATTTTTCAGATTTTTGACTGTCAGAAAAATCATCTAGTTCTCCCTTTGAATTAAGATTATTTAAGCATAAACTCACTTCATTTTGATGAGTTTTTTCACTAATTTTGCTTCTCAAGTAAGTGTATCTTAATTTAATGTATCTGATAACACTTTATAATAACGCTCAGTTGTAAGTCATTTATAAGTGGTTAGTTAATGATGAACTAATCATTTACAAAACATTCATAAATGATTAGCTAGTGATATCAAATGTAAATGACTTATAACTGAATCTACAAAACATACATAAAATAATGAACATATCACTTATTAATCATTTATGAATGCATAGTCATGTTTCATAAATGATTAGTTAATCATTTACTAATCACTTGTAAATGACTTGTAATGAAATTTACAAAACATACATAAAATGTTAGTATATCACTTGCTATTCATTTATGAATGTTTTGTAAATGATTAGTTCATCATTAACTAACCACTTATAAATGACTTACAACTGAACGTTATTAGAAAGTGTTACCGTATATATATATATATATATATATATATATATATATATATATATATATATGAAGAGTTCAGATGCAAAAGCCTCTAAGTGCTATCTGAAATTTTTTTCTAGAATGATCATTTTTATAAAGCTCGTATATTTAAGTTCAATCATTTCACTTAAATGGCAGTGCAAATTACCTATTAATAGTCATTTAAGTGAAATGATTGAACTTAAACATACAAGCTTTATAAAAATGATCATTCTAGAAGAAAATTTCAGATGGCACTTAGAGGCTTTTGCATCTGATCTCTTCATATATATATATATATTTATTTTTAATGAAAAGCAAGGCAAAACTACTAAGTAAGAATATGTTTTTTGCAGGCTGGAGGACGGCTGTGCTATTCTTTGCTGAAAATGTTCCTTGTAAATAGCACTGTAAGTCACCTTTAATGCATGCTATGGTTTTCTTCACTTTGACAGGAATAATGTACAAAATTAAAAAGTAATAATATACTGGGATAAAAAAGAGCATAAAAATGTGAAGTAAAGTATCATAACCCAAATATAACTGTGCAACACGTTTGTATAAAACATGAATAGGTCCTTTTAGGATATTGAAGGACATTCAAGCTGCTTTAAATTCAGGTTTGAAGGCCAGACGACCGCAGGGCGACGCACTTCCATCAAAGGTGATGTGTCTGCATTAAAACAGTCCACCGGTCCTGAGTGACAAGTCAATGGCACTTGAATTCATACCTCTGATATTTAAAAATAAAAGCCGAGCCAAGTCCGCTCCTGCCCTAAATTCCCAGGGAGTTTTCCATCTCTCCATGAAGGTGTCAGGACAGCCTCGTATTCACAGGATTCCTGTTTCAATGAGTGTTATCTCAAACTAATGCTGCATTATACGCAGGGCAATGTCACGGGCCGAGGAAATAACACTTTTCTGAAGCTTTTGGGGTTATTTGTGGAGGACTACGAGAAGTCGGCCGGTCGGATCATCATGACAGTGGATCGGAGAGAGTAACTCGGGCCTTTAAAATAGTGCCACTTGATTCCATTGAATTTTCCGACGTGTTGTCCTTGTCTGTAGTAAACGCCGTTCAGGTTGGATGGACCGCAGGCATCGTACCACCATCCTAACACACACACATTTACAATCGTTAATGCAGTTCTGTAGCAAATTATGAATCTTGCTTTCCAGTGCAAATATCTAAACATTGTTAAATCAAGATGCATTTACTGGAGATGCAAAATGACTGAAGATATATATATATGTATATATATAGAAATAAAGGGAGTTTGTGCTTTAAACAAGAACACGTATCTGTCAGTGGAGTCAGAGAAAGAAACTTAATTTAAAAGGGAAAACGAGATTATTTTTCTGACTTTTTTTTTTAAGCATAAAGTCACTTAATTTTGATTATTTATCTCCCGAAACAAGACTTGTCATTTTGCTAATCAATTAAATCTTGATTTAAGAATGTTTCGATATTTTTAATGCAAAACCAGACAAAATTGAGTAAGATCATATGTTTATCTGTGTATGCGTTCAATATCACAATATCCTGAAAGAAAGCTAACATGCAATATGATATAAATCATTTAACAAGTCCTTTTCTCATAAAGATACAACCACATCACATAAAAAGCCACTGTTGTCAAGGACAAATTTGCAATGCAATACAGTGGAAAAAACAACAACTATGAGAAAAGTATGAGACGCAACACAATCAATCCAAAATCACAGCCAATCAGAAGAGAGTGTGGGCGGAGCCTCTCTGCAAGCGCACTGCACTCACATCCAAATCAATCTAAAGTCACAGCCAATCAGAAGAGCTTGTGGGCGGAGTTTCTCTGTAAGAACACTGCACTCACAACTAAATAATTCTGAAATCACAGCCAATCAGAAGAGTGTGTGGGCGGAGTCTCTCTGCAAGTTCACTGCACTCACAGCCAAATGGGGGAAAAAAAATCTATTTTTCTGACTCCACTAACAGATATTTGTTCTTGTGTTAAGCACAAACTCACTTATTAGAAAACAATACTAAATATCTGACGTAATTTTGCTTCTCCAGTAAATGTATCTTGATTTAAGAATGTTTAGATACCTGTACTGGAAAACAGGACAAAAATACAGAGTAAGAACATCATGTTTTGCACTCATCTGGCCTTCAATTAGACACGTACACGCAACATGTGTCCACATGGTGCCCATTTTAGCACGTCTCTTTCTCATGAAGGACTTGAGGTTCACTTCACAGGCTCAAATGCCAGAGAGATCTGTGCCATTTTACCAGCCGCCCGCGAGCCAACATCGCTGCTCTTCGTCACGACTCTCACTGACACAGTAAACTGACTGGATGCTGATTCTACTTATTCCTCATCTCATTATCTGGGCGAGTGCCTCGCTGTGTTTTATAGGCTTGTTAACCACACTGCATAACAAGAAATGAGGCAACAGAATGATAAAAGTTTGATTTCATGATATAAACCAGAACTGGAACCAATATATCTTTCATTAAAGCACTTACGCTACAGAATTTAAAGGGTTCTGCTTTTGAGGCATTTCCGCTCTGTTTTTTCATTACAAACTCATTAAAAATCTTTCACCGCGACACTACTCTTTTTTATTATTTGCATTGCACAAATCCCCTTGCATATACAGCGTATTTATGCATGTCACCCTGCTATAAGTCTCATATTTATTCTCATCCTGATATTAAATATCTCAGAGATGAATCACTGTCAGGGCCCCGTTTAGATATTGGCCACCAAGGACGGAGAAGGTGATGGCAGATTCGGGTGGACAGGATCTCTCTCAGTGCCTGCTTTATTAAATGATTCACAGTGATCTGATACCTAAAGGCTTCCAGTATGAAAAGCATAAGCTGTCGGTGGTCTGAATCCACGAGGAGAGACTACGCGAGTCCTCAAAGACCTCATTACTACGTGCTCAAAGCTTTATGCAGTTCCTCTGCCAAAACGAGAGCATGAGGAGTACACAGACACACACTGTGTTTAGACTGGATCCCACTGTCTGCACACTTCACAAAGTTTATGTAGAGAGTGTCATTATACTAGCCATTTACGTAGGTTATGTGAAAAAAAAGAAGAATGATTTATGACGCTCGGGTCCATTAGTGGTTCTTAACTCTTTCCCCACCATTGACAAGTTGTTCCGGTAATACGTGTTTTCAATGTTACACTGCAAAACATGCTTTTCTTACTTAGTATTTTTGTCTTGTTTCCAGTCCAAATATCTAAAAATACTTACATCAAGATGCATTTACTAGATGAGTAAAAGGCCATAAGATGTTATGTCTTGTTTTATGGGGAAATAAATCCAAATTAAGTGAGTTTGTGCTTAAAACAAGCAAAATGATCTGCCAATGGGGTAAGAAAAATAATCTTGTTTCTGTTTGATTTACAGTAAAGTCTGTTTTGACTTATTGGCAATTAATTTAGCTTTTTTTAAGCAGCAACTCACTTAATTTTTATTTATTACCCTAAAAAACAAGACATAATATCTTATGGCATTTTACTAATCTAGTAAAAGCATCTCGATTTGAGAATTTTTAGATATTTGGACTGCAAACAAGACAAAAATACTAAGTAAGAAAGGCTTTTTTTGCAGGCTGTTGCGCATCCCAAATCACAGCCAATCAGAAGAGAGTGTGGGCGGAGTCTCTCTGTAAACACACCGCACTCACAACCAAATCAATCCAAAATCACAGCCAATCAGAAGGCTCTGTTTTTTCTTTTGATATATTGACTGTTTACATATTCATACAACAAAATATTATGGGGACCATATGATCGAAAATACTGGTGGGGAAAGAGTTAAACATGAGCAAAGTTTTGCAGATGTGAATGGAACTCAAACACACTGTTACTGAGTGATCGGTGTATTTCGACTCCTGAACAAATGTCTTATGAGTCAGTTCTTTTCAGTGAATCAAAAACATACAGTGTGTAACTTTCAATTCCCACACTAATGACTGTTACGGACCAGTTGTTATTAATGAATCAAAAGCAATACAGCATGACAAGTACATTTTGATTACTAAATTCTCCAGTTGTATTTATTCGGCACTAATGTCAGCCTCTTCCTGAGAATCATGGGTAACTGCAAAAGGAACAAGATTGGTTTGCAATAGATGTTTAAATGAGAAGTGTGTGTCTCACCGCCGCTGAGCATCAGCGCACACTTGCATGTGCAGTTGTCATTGTCGGTGTCTTTAGTGCTGAAGTCAGTGCCGTGGATCGCCAAACTGCTCTGCCGGCCAGCAGTCCCACTGTGGCTCTTCAGGAACAACCTAAGACAGAGAGAGAGAGAGAGAGAGAGAGAGAGAGAGAGAGAGAGAGAGAGAGAGAGAGAGAGAGAGAGAGAGAGAGAGAGACTTTTAAACAAGGAGGCCTTGGATTTACTGCCAGAAACATCCATGAGTGATTTACGCAGAATTCCTTCACACTCATGACCCACGTTTCCATTCTTGAGAGTTAGCATTTTTCCCATGTTCATCTTTAGTGTGTAATGTTGCTGTTTGAGGATGAAAAAGCTCCAGTTCTTCTTTATATCAGTGTCAGTGTTTCTGAACTCCTGAAACGCCTCCATTGTAGTCTTGAATTTCTTCCGGGAACGAACACGTCACAATATTCCTCATTTAAATAATTAATACGCAGAATAAAGGGGCGGGGCCTGGTTGAGTTAGTTAGTAGTGTGTTAAACTGGCGGTTATGGTAAGGGGCGGGACATTTCCCAAACACACTCGAAGCGCTCGACCAATCACAACACACTGCTCCAGCCGACCAATCAGAGCACAGTGTGCTTTTCAGAAGGAGGGGCTTCATAGAGACAGGAAGTAAACAGAGCGTTACTGACAGACTGGGAAGAGAGGAGCTGCAACAATGGAGAATATGAGGAGAATAATCAACATTCAAGCAGGAAAACCTGTTCTAAAAGGGCATAAAAAAGGCATTGGCTGGGAAAGCCCACACCGTATAATCCAGAAACCACACAGAGCGTGTAACTCAACTCCATCCATCCACACTTGAGGATTTTAACCACAAATTCACAACCTTCACTTAATGCAGGCTTGGGTTCAAACGCTTAATTGTATGCAGCATTGACGCCCAGAGTTTGGTGGTTAAAGGACGGCCTTTGATTTTCCCATCTTGCTTCATTGTGTCACCAATAGTTCTGCCCAAGGTCTTAACCTGAGGTTTATTACCCCTCCGACTATTTTTTTTATATTTTATTTTTATCCAAAGTGTCATTCTCTGAGCCAAAAAATTAAACTGCATAGGCATGCCAGCAATGAAAGGAACACCAAATGAAACATGTACAGCCCCACAAAATCATTTCCTGAAAGTCATCGCCACAAATAAGATCAGACAGTAGAGATTGAGCTTTATAAATCTCCTCTAAGATGAATCTTGGAAAGAGACTTGTATTGGAAAATGTATTGTATTTTAGGGATGTCCGAAGAGGCAACAGGCTTTAGAGGCCAAGTGTGTGATTCTCGCTCTTATTGTTAAGTGGGATTTTTTGTTCCTCACACTTCATCCATCTCATAGACGTTCTTGTTACACACTGCCTAATCACTTTAAAGCCACCCACATCAAATAATGCTGCAAGCATCGTTCGGTGACATCATGCTCATTAAGATGAAGTGCATTGTTGCGGTCTCGAAACCAAGATTAATGGACTGGTTGTTCGTGGTTTCTGCGTATGATCGATGTATTCTGTTCTTCGCTGACAGGCTATATATTTTTACATCCTATATTAAGACACGAGTGCAATACTGATTGTTCAGAAAGAAAGCATTCTTCACTTTCTGTCATACAAAATGTCAAACTTGTCAACACTCAGATTTTGAGAGGAAATAAACTCCTCGGGATTTGAACAGCCGATGCAAACATGTTGCTGCATAATTTGACTTGTATCTCTGCATATAGTGCTTGAAGGGGTGGTATAATACCCTTTTCACAAGATGTAAAATCAGTCTCTGATGTCCCGAGAGTGTGTGTGTGAAGTTTTAGCTCAAAATACCCCACAGATATTTTTATATAGCATGTTAAAGTCGTCACTTTTTGATGGTGAGCAAAAACGCACCGTTTTGTGTCTGTCCCTTTAAATGTAAATGAGCTGCTGCTCCCGGCACAGGGGGCGGAGCTTCAAGAGCTTGCACTCACACGAGCTTGTGTCCTTTTACCTCACACACACATGCACTGAACATTTCAAACACTTTCAGCCTTTTATGTTCAAACCGGAGTCAGACAATGATGGAGAGACTCTAGAAGAAGTGACAACATGTAGAAGCAACAGGACATTTCTGAATGGTTAGTTGATTAATTTATGTAGCTGATGTGTAGTTATCTTCTAGTCACTGATTAGCATATTCTGTCATGATAATCTATAAATCGTGTTCAGGGGGCGGGTTTATGTAAATTCTAGGGTTAGTGATGTCACTAACCCGGGAGGAAGCTCGTGTAGTCTCTACCAGCCGTTTGTTGTAGTCCTTAAAAAGCGATTTCTGTAAAAGCAAATATCTCCCTTTGCTTTGAACTTTGAGTGTTGTAACTTTGCAGATGTTGTTTATGCTCAAACAGCAACATTACACACTAACTAAAGTTAGAAAAGTCAAATCATATTCAACCGCCCCTTTAATATAATTTTCACTTCTTCATAGGGGGCAGATACCACATTTTAATATTTTTTTATTAATTTAAATTATTATTATTATTATTATTTTTTTTTTACATTATTGTTTATTAACATTAAATTAACATTAAAATAAGACCTGGCACAAAATGCACAAAAAAGAAAAACAAAAGGTGACAATACTAAATGCTTAATATACATTAAGATTGTGACAAGTGTGCAGTAAAACACTGATACTGGCTAAAATATGATCATTCTTTCTAAAATCAATCTTTGTCTCATGCAGTGATGCACATCATAAACCATCTAAATGTGAGCTATAAATTAAATTTGATTGATGCATACCAATCAATTGTTTTGTGGTCAGTAAGACTTTTAAATGTTTTTGAAAGTCGTCTCTTCTGCTCTCCAAAGCTGCATTTATTTGATCAAAAATACAGTTAAAAACTGAAATATTATTACAATGTAAAATAACCATTTTCTATGTAATATATTGTAAAGTGTAATTTATGATCAAAGCTGAATTTTCAGCATCATTACTCCAGTGTCACATGATCCTTCAGAAATCATTATAATATGATGATTTAAAGATCAAGAAACATTTATGATTATTATCAATGTTGAAAACAGTTGAGGAAACCGTGATATAGATATATAGATAGATATTTATTTATATATATTTCAAAAATATATATTTTTGAAACTGAAATCTTTTGTAATATTATAAATGTCTTTACTGTCACTTTTGATCAATTTCCACACACACCCCACACCACTACTAAACCCACCCATGCGTATCATATGCACATAAAAACTAATTTTCGCGTATGCAGGATAAACACAATGTGTGCTATAGAGACGCATTCAGTGTGACAGGGTTATAGACTAGTTGCACTAACGCTGCTGTGTGTCACGATGTGGTCTTTGTTTCAGTCTGAGCTCAAACATCTGTACGGTCAACAGAACACAGTTCATCTAGACTTCTTCTCGCCAGCCTTAATGAACTTTTGCTGAATCACTCCAAGCCTTTACTAGGAAAAGCTGTGATGAAAACCGAGATTTATTTGGTGTTGCACAACAGCCCAGGGGAAGCGTTCGGTCTTTTTATTTTCCTAATGTGAAATGATCGCAGTTCTGTAGCGTTCCTCACCGGATGATGTTTACGCAGAGTAAAGGAGGATGTATGGATGTGTTTTTCAAGCTGAAATCTACATTTCTTGAATGAAATGAAGTGTTCGTCAGATGAACATGCTCCACAAACCTAAACTGTTGTTCGGCAACACAGACTAAAAGCATTTGTGGTTAAAAAGTATATAAATGTTTATTTTTTAAAATAAAATGTCCGCTGGTTTGTCTAGATAAGACTCTTATTCCTCGGCTGGATCGTGTCGAGACTTTGAAGCTGCACTGAAACTCACATCTGGACCCGTTGGACCCCATTGAAGTCACTATATGGAGAAAAATCCTGGAATGTTTTCCTTAATGTCTTTTCGACTGAAGAAAGAAAGACATGGATGGCGTTGGGGAGAGTAAATTATCAGGAAATTATCATTCTGAAGTGAAATAATCCTTTAAAGAAACCACCTGGCAATGTGATCTGGGTGTAACATAGTTTTTGTCGTCTTTTTTGGGGGCGTAAGAATTATTTTTTCATCAAATCCTTTTATCATTTATCACAGCCTGGTCTGTCTTGAGTATGCTGGTCACATGATTTGTTTAAAAAAAATTGTGATTAATTAGTCAGCCTGACCTAAATCCAACATGGCTGCCAGTGGTGCAGGACATTCAGATTTTGAGATAAGTAAATATATATTAAACTTACTTTTCTTTTGAAAAAATAATACTAACACTGCTAACATTAATTATGAACATTGTCTTAAGGTGCTGAAAAAGAAAAAAGAAAAAAAAAAGTCACAAAGTAACAACAACAATATCAATATAAAAAAGAAAAATAATTAAAATAGGGTGATAGCTTTAGTGGAGAGCCTGGCTAAAATGACAAACAAAACAAAAAACTAACCTGCACTTAGCTAACTAAACTAACTAAATTACCTGGAGAAAGATAATCCAGAAACCCTGCATCACAAAATCCTGAGCTCACTTACTCAGAAACAACTCAATATAAACCAACACATGATTCTGGGAAGGAGGAGGAAAGAATCATCTCATGGAAGGAAGTCTCTCTTCTCAACAGTTCCTGTGCTGCTTAAATCTCTGATAATATCTATTATAGCCTATAATATATACTCATAAATATACACTCACCTAAAGGATTATTAGGAACACCATACTAATACTGTGTTTGACCGCCTTTCGCCTTCAGAACTGCCTTAATTCTACGTGGCATTGATTCAACAAGGTGCTGAAAGCATTCTTTAGAAATGTTGGCCCATATTGATAGGATAGCATCTTGCAGTTGATGGAGATTTGTGGGATGCACATCCAGGGCACGAAGCTCCCGTTCCACCACATCCCAAAGATGCTCTATTGGGTTGAGATCTGGTGACTGTGGGGGCCATTTTAGTACAGGGAACTCATTGTCATGTTCAAGAAACCAATTTGAAATGATTCGAGCTTAAATACACTTTATGGGTCACGTTGTCTGTTGAAGCGAGGCAAATGGGAGACATTAAGAGCAAATTTAAGAGCTTGAAATGTACATTTGAATTGTATTCTGTGATCATCCAGTAGGCTGATCGTTGTGAACTTAGATTGTAACTCAAAAATGTCTGAAATGCATTTATTAATTGATTGGTTTATGTAAAACACGCACAATAACGCAGTATATTGGTGCCAGACAGTTTATGAGCACTAAAGCGCACAATATATAAGGACACATCAGAGCAGATAAACCTTCGCTTTGACAAATTAAATATGTAGTTATTTAAATGTGGCAAGAACGAATTGTAGGCTATTTATTAAAATGAGAGCTATATAGGCTACAATTACCATTGCAGTGCCTGAAATTAGCTTACAATTAAATGGGTGTGATTAAGTAGGCCTATGTTTATGAAAGATTCTGTCAATTGTCTGTCTGGGCTATACAGGACAGTTTTATTTTAAAAGTCAAAACTGGCCTTGTGTTGTCTTTGTACACTTCCTAAACGATGTAATATTTCAGTAGCCTAGGACTATTTGAAAATGTGAATTCTTGTTCACTAGAGCCCGAAGACTCTAAAGTCTACTGTATAATTATATTCCATCTGTCAGCCCCGTGGCGCGTGCGGCAGAACTCTGTGGATGACGTTGCACATGCGCTTTTCTCCCTCTTGAGAGTTAGTCTTGCGTGCCAAACTACTCCAACAGAATAAATATATAACGGCATTCTAATAAATACTGTATCAGGAATTACAACCGTGTCGACAAAACCTTAACAATAATCTCAGATCCTTAAACATCGCACGTTCCACTTATGTCTGTATTTGTGTCTATTTGTGCACTTTCTGACGTGTCACTGTGCCACTGTATATCGTGTACAACTCCACATTTGATCATTAAATAGCGCAAACAACAAAAGCTATGAACAGAGGGAAAGACATTGATACACATACACACACACACACACACACACACACACACAGAGAGAGAGAGAGAGAGAGAGACTGCAAAGGACACATAGAAAAAAGAGAGAGTAAAATACCATTAAACGGTCGTTTCTTGAGACATGCTGGGATAATAAGATGTGTTTGTGGCTGTAGCTTGGCACTGTGATTATAAGTTCACGAAGTTGCACTTTTTTTTTTTAAATCAAATTTTGGCATTTTCGTTCGCGCCCCCTAATTAATGAGCATCACGTAAATAAGCTTCGCGCGGAAAATAGCCACATTCGCGGTAAAACATTTGCTGCAAATAAATAAATGGAAATTTATTTAATGGCTTAGTGTAAACTGATTCGAGTAGTAGCCTATTAATTTTCCCCTTAAATATATGTGATGACAATAGCCTTTATAAAATTAATGACACCAAATGTAATTTTTGCCATATTTATACATCAATGAACAAAATATATTCTCCTAAGTTGAAA
>NC_139974.1:39830360-39847860 GCF_963993115.1 Abramis brama
TTTTGGCCAAATGACAGAAAAAACTGAGCGCCCACATATAGTTACAGTAAACTTTATGAGCTGTAAATGGACATAATGCACTTATTACTGCCTCTAACGACGGACAAAACACACGTCTGATATTTGCTGGTCAAAAACATAACTCCATTTAAGCTTAATTTTGGTCAAATGTTAATAATATAATGACACATGCAAGTGTCTGACCATATATAACGCCACAATATCAACTTAGACATCACAGTGTTTAATCATTTAAAAAATACAGTGTTTTTTTTCCATTTCCTGAAAAGTCAATTTCCCGTCAGGCAATTTAGGGGTTCCCATCACGGGATTATTTTATGGATTTAGTTTTAATTAATAAATGTTTTAATGCATTTTTTATTTTGATCAAATTTTATGAATAAAGCAGCTCGTAAAACACTTTTTTTCTTAATAACCATTAAACATGATAATATTATGCATCATCATTTTAGACATTTCTCCTTATATAGAATCTTTTTAAATTCAAGAACCCTAGAGTTCTAAATAGAATGCAACTGAAACATCGTATCCTCAATAACTTGTTGCGCCACAGAAACAAAACACTCTCGCAAATTCCAGCTCGCATAAAACTTGTGCACATTATGAAAATAATCTAATTCATTTTGAATTATGGTTAAATATCATTTTTCAGCTTTTCCTTAAGTGGAGTAGCTGGATAAAATGCTTCTGCTCGGCAGGAGATTGGCAATATAAGTTATGATCATATTCAATACAGTGATGTAGAGCGCTGTACGCTTGCCAAGAGAACATTAGCAGAGTTGAGCTTTTGAAGCAATTACTCTCAAGATCCGTTTAACTGATTATTACACTTCCCGAAATGAAATCGCTTTAGGATTCATAAGTAGTGTAAACACGACTGTAATAAGAGCTGGTGTTTATCAGCAGAATCTGCAACAGTCAAGAAATTAAATACACAATATAAACGGTGTAATGGGTGTTTTTCCTCATTCTTCATGTTAGTTTTCTCTCTTCTTTTTGCCTTGCTTCAGTTTTCTTCTCCAGATTAGGCTATTTTATAACAGTTTTCTACATTATCTGTGGACTGTCTCAGTCTCACAGTTTAGTTTTGACTGGTGAACAACAGACAGCGTTTGATTTATTAGGGATTTTGCAATCATTTGTTTGCATCAGACACGATGGACGTAAACTGCGGTGGATCTGATGAAACAATGCATCCATTCAGCCCTGAATATTAATATAATATATATAATATACCCGCAATGACAACACTGGAATATATCAAATGCTCTGGATAAAGATCTAAGACATCTAGGTTACATAACCCTGATCTGCCTATTTATGTATTTATTTATGATGTTTTTAAGTATGAAATGGATTCTTGCCTCCAGGTATTATAAACATACTTGTATAAACTGTGAGACCTCATGATAAACATTTTTATATGCATCGTTCTGTATATGTGCTATATATCACTCTTATGTATTTCTCCGCATCCTTTTAATATTATATTTTCTAGTGAGTGTGTGTCACAGTCATTGATCATGTTCACAATTGCTGTCTGTGTATTCAGTTTTCCTGAAAAAAGTTGTAGTTTCCATTGCATAAGCGTAAGAAGTGTGTATCGGGCAGCGCTGTGGTCAGTTAGCGCCGCCGAGGCATATCACATTTCCTAGATAACTGGACCTGAGGTTTACCAAAAGAATGCACAAGACCTGGAAAAATATATATTTGGAAAGATTGTTTTCTCCATGCCAGAGTCAGATTTTCATCTGGTTTTAGTGTTTACACTAAATTACACTAAAAGTATATCTAAATCTACACTTGATTGTTTTGCTGAAATATTCTTGACTTAAATTCATGTTGTAGTACAGAGGTTAAAAACACACACACGCACGCACGCACACACAAGCACACACACACACCTTAAATGCAACATGAAAATGATAAATATACACAAAATATTTTCTGATAATTCTGATTATATACATTTCAATCTGATAAATCCTTGCTGAATAAAACTATATATATATATATATATTAAAAAAAAATATATATATATATATATACACACACATATATACTGTATGTATACACACAAACACTTTTGGATGGTAGTTATTCATATTTACATTATCAGAATAATATATAAAAAGTGACTGACTTTGACTAAGGAGTAAAAATGATCTCAGTTTAATCGTAACATTAGATTTACTATTGAAATCATTAAAGTGTCAAATCTAATATGCATTTGTAATTTTACAGTCTATAATGCTGACTGATTTGCTGGATCACACCTCTCACACCCCTCATATACCCCACATTAATACGGCCGGTCCTGCCTGCCGAAACTTTGTTACGTGAAGAAGAAAAATAGATCGTCATTATATGAAATTTATTGTTGTGAGCAGCGTCTGCATTCAGCCAAGAGCTCTCTCACCTCGGCCTTTACCCTGCGTGTAGTTTGGAAATCATTAGGACTAAAGAAAGGTAATAAACTTGACAGTTAGTCCTTTTCATGATTTAGATTTTGGGATTACGCTCCACTATTTCTGTGTGCAATTACTGCTGTTCTAAAGCTTTAAATGTAGTGCAAACATTTCCTGACGGACTGGAAAGTCTCCATGTTGGTTCTGACAAATAGAAATGCTTGTGCTTCGTAATATGTTAAGCTCTAAATTATCCTTTGTGGATTCATGCACACACTTGCAGAATTTTAAAGTGCTTTTATGAGCCATGTCTCCAATATGTGTGTGTGTGTGTGTGTGTGTGTGTGTGTGTGTGTGTGTGTGTGCATATGTACAGTATGTGTGCATGAATTGAGCACAACTGGATCCTGATATGCTGGAGTTCCCGCCAAGCTTTTTAAGGGATTATTTTCTTGTCCGCATGTCATTCCAAACATGTCTGATTTATTTTTTGTGCAACACAAAAGAAGATTTTTTTTTTTAAGAGTCACAATGCATCCAAAATGGCATATTGTGTAGTAGGGACTACATTTGGTTAAAAACGTGCTTTGTGACGTTCTATATAGTGTGACTGTAATCCATACGTACTACATTCTGTCATTATTAGGTGTTTTTCACATACTATTTAATACGATTTTGGATGCAGTGTCAGTGTTGTTTTTTTGTTTGTTTTTTTGTCAATGGGGTCCAGTGTTGTTTTGGACATGTTTCAATGTAAACTGCAAAAAGAGTTTCTTACTCAGTATTTGTGTCTTGTTTTCCAGTACAGATATCTAAATATTCTTAATAAATCACAATACATTTACTTGAGAAGCAAAGTGATGTAAGATATTAAAGTCTCCCTGTGGTGAAAATCCAGCTTTTAATGTAGTTTATATGTGTATGTGGTGTTTTTAATATGCTTTAAGACAAAGCATGTGTAAATTCATAAGTCGACTCCATTGCTGAGTATTTCCTCCTTAAAACTGCAGTGAACCAAAGACAGTCTCAAAAACACGCTTTGAAATCGCTGGTGTTTCTGACGTCACAAACTACCTTGTAACCAATCAGATCAACGTGTGATCGTCAACCAGTGGATCTCTGAGCTGAGTGAGTGAGTGGAGGCGGGGCTCATTTGCATATTCATAGAACCGCGCATACTAAATGAGGCAAGGGTGTCGAGTTACATTCAAGATATTTTAAGGCATTTTTTCATGTTAAAAACTTTTAAATATGTAATTTTGGTGATCAAAGATGAGTTTTAAGGAATACAATTATTGACAATGTGGACTTTAAGTCTTCGTTTCTGAAATAAAAACTATTCAAAATATTTCGATTTGTGTTCCACAGAATAAAGTGATATCGGTCTGGAATGACACACTGTAAGGGATGTAAAGATAAATGCAATCTAATCAATGATAATAAATGTTGTAAATGTAAATGATGACAGAATGTTCATTTTTGTGTCAGCTAGCCTGTAGCTAACTTAACCTTTACCTTCCTCTTCAATAGCAAAACTAAAGCAAAACACAAACCACATTGAAACAACATAAAAATTCCTTTGCATGAAGAAAAATCAGGCTGTGAACATTTAAAAGCGACTGTACTAGATAAAGCATATCTTCATAGTGCATCTACTGGTTGTGCTTTTTATAAGCACAAACTAAAAAGGTTCTCAGGTTGGAATCTGAAGGTCTAATCTGAATTTCCAGAAGTAGCAACCTCTTGCACACTTTGTGTTGGGCCACAGAAAGGGTCAGTATTCTCAAGAGGCCGTGAGTGATTACCACAGCATAACCGTTCGAGAGAACACATCTATTTTTAGAGATGAGAATGCTGATTAGATTCCTGAAACTCTCCACTACGGGCCAGCCAAGTGTGAGATACACACATCTGAGGTGTGTGTGTAGCCGAACACCTGCCTGTGTGTGTGTGTGTGTGTGTGTGAAGAGTCAAAGAATACGCGCACACACACACACACACACACACACACACACACACACACACACACACACACACACACACACACACACAATATTATAGACTTCAAAATCATCATATTAGAGTGATTTCTGAAGGATCATGTGACACTGAAGACTGGAGTAATGATGCTGAAAATTCAGCTTTGATCACAGGAATAAATTCCATTTTAAAATATATGACAGTAGAAAACAGTTATTTTAAATTGTAATAATATTTCAGAATATTACTGATTTTACTGTATTTTTGATTAAATAAATGCAGCTTCGGTGAGCAGAAGACACTTAAATCTTACCGAACCCAAAACATTTGTGCGTTCCTCTGTATAAAAACCTAAAATCAAAGTGTATGTATCTTTTATATACCTATCTTTTACTAGGGGTGTAACAATAAATTGTGTCACAATATATCGCAATACAAAAATGCATCAATATGTATTGTGGATAGTTCACCCAAAATAAAAATAACTGTGAGAGAAATAATTCAAGTTTACAGTTTTAGTGTAAGTACTACATTAAACTACTATATATAATGTTGGATATAAAGTCCAAGCCTATTCATTTACACCCACAATGTAACACCAAATTTAGCACTTTAATCAACAGTACATTTTTTGATAACCTTTTACCATATGTCTTGGAGTATCGCAATAATATACATATATCACGATACTGAACTCACGATACGGAGTTCAGTATCGTGATATATGTATCGAATCGTGACATGAGGGGATCGCTACACCCCTATCTTTAAAGGGGTCATGACATGAGAAACCAAATTTGCCTTGATCTTTTGGTATATAAGAGGTCTTTGTACCATTAAATCTTCCTGCAAGTTTCATAGCTTAAGACGTCCTCCCCATTATAGCTCTAATTACAGCTCGTTGGGGACTATGGTACGAAGTGACGTACCAGTCGTTTGCATATGACCGCCTCCAGTGCGAGACAACTACGCCTCATTTCGCAGATGACGCAGATGTGCTGATCCTGGCTGTGGACAAACAAGATGATTGAATACGCTGCCGAACGATCCAGACGTCAGGGAAAAATGGATGCAGTTTATTCTTTGTGGACGTCCCAGTCACGGCAGTGCTAATTTAAGCGCGTGTTCTCTACATTTCAAGGATGACTGGTTTGAGAACAAATCGCAGTATGATGCTGGCTTTGCCAGAAAACTTTTGCTTAAAGGGGTGGTTGAATATGATTTGACTTTTCTAACTTTAGTTAGTGTGTAATGTTGCTGTTTGAGCATAAACAACATCTGCAAAGTTACAACGCTCAAAGTCCAAAGCAAAGGGAGATATTTGCTTTTAAAGAAATCGCTTTTTAAGGACTACAACAAACGGCTGGTAGAGACTACACAAGCTTCCTCCCGGGTTAGTGACATCACCAACCCTAAAATTTACATAAACCCCGCCCCCTGAACTCGATTTATAGATTATCAAGACAGAATATGCTAATCAATGACTAGAAGATAACTACACATAAGCTTCATAAATTCATCAACTAACCATTCAGAAATGTCCTGTTGCTTCTACATGTTGTCTCTTCTTCTTGAGTCTCTCCATCATTGTCTGACTCCGGTTTGAACATAAAAGGCTGAAAGTTTTTGAAATGTTCAGTGTGTGTGTGTGAGGTAAAAGGACACGAGCTCTTGAAGCTCCGCCCCCTCTGTGCTGGGAGCAGCAGCTCATTTGCATTTAAAGGAACAGACACAAAACGGTGCGTTTTTGCTCACCCTCAAAAAGTGACGACTTTAACATGCTATATAAGAATATCTGTGGGGTATTTTGAGCTAAAACTTCACACACACACTCTCGGGACATCAGAGACTTATTTTACATCTTGTGAAAAGGGCATTATACCACCCCTTTAAAGATCAGGCCGTGCCGACTATTCTGGGTCCCAACCAAGCGTGCCGCACAAGCCCTGAAAAGTGAAGCCAAAACGTCTCGATCGCCCCCTGGTGACTGGTCCTAGTATAGGTCATAAGCCCCGCCTCCCCGTGTTATTCAACGGGACTTGAGACCAACTAAACAATTTAATTACACTTCAAATATCTTTTTTCCGAAGGTGGTTTCTGTCATTTACTGTAGGTTTTATCACGCTGATGTAAATTCAAGTGTTTGTTTTTAGTTATTTGATGCTATAAAAACGGTGGTGTGACGTCATGATTGACAGCTGTGATTGACAGGTTCTCTGAGCGAAGTAGTCACTGAAGCACCAACAGACTTTTTTTCGGGATCTTCGGAGGACTGAGGAGATTGGAGCTTTAAATTTAATATCTAAATTTCTATAGTTAATTATTTCACACCGAGAGTGAGGGCGGGGCCTTGATTTCGCGGCTTTACTTCCTGCTCACTACTGCGCAGGTCTGGTCCCGAGATCGCTACTGCGCAGACTCAAGCCCCAAGATGTCAGCGCCGTATCGGGACACTGGCGGCTTCACTTCTCACCAATGGAAGAGAGCGAAGGGGCGTCGTCCATATTTTTTTACAGTCTATGGTCCCAACGACGCCGCCGCAAACTGTAAGTAATGTAACATAACAGTGGCCGTTAAAGGGGAAACACCCCCAAAACAGACTGTTTGAATCAGAGGATGAGAAACAGGGTGGGAAAAGGTCATAAATCACGAAAATTTTAACGTTTTTTGTCCAAAAAACTATAATAATACTATAATTGCACCTAAGGGAACATAATAAAACAAAAACAAAAACCATGTCATGACCCCTTTAACATAAATGTAACTTTGAGTGCAATGACAAGATGTGTAACTGGCTGTGGCAAATAAGCAACTACAAATATATATATATATATATAGCATTATACATAAATGCATATGCATTATACTCACTCTGTGTAATGCATTAAGAATAATGAAGAAGAGACAGTACCTGTAATTGTGTTTTTCACTGTCGATGTGGAAACTGTCGTACTGGGAGAAGGCCTGGTGTCCGTCCCAGTCGCTCAGCTCCACACGCAGGCCGAACTGCCTCTGATTGGTCAGAACGTGAACTAACTCGTTTCCCAGCCAGTGTTCGGCCGACACACTCCCGAAGCCCTAGCAGAGAGAGAGAGGGTCGAGCGAGGGTCAGTTTAACCATCGACTCGGGTCACGGGAGGCCTTGGATGAGACAGTGGGAAAGAAAACCCTGTCCAAGATATTTCAAGCCTAATAGAATCAACACAGGGAATGAATTCCACAATTCATCATTTTCTGGAGATAATAATTACAGATTTCCAGAAATCTTTGACACACGAGGGGTATCAATAACCACTGGTCCGTTTCTGAGCCTGAATGTTCAACGGCTGCATCAGATCTGGAAAGACTGTGAGAAAACACTCTACATTATGACATCTACAGGACTAATTTATGATTTTTTTGTGCAATGCCAATGAAAAATGCAGAACTGTGTATATAGTATATAATTAAACACGTGCACGACTTGAGTCTCGATGAGGAGGAGTGTGTTCTCTCGTGTAATTCCTATGCACACAAACACACAGACCATTTAACAGTCTGGTTTCTGCTTCCAAACGATGTTTTGGACGAGTTTCCATGTGTGTAATGGATCCATTGAGCTCTAAACAGCTGGAGAAAGGCTTCTGAAACATGTCATAATGCAGTGCTGGAGCTGACAGTAATAATTACAGTGCGGCGTAACAGAACCAATACAAGTCTTTAACGAGGAACATCTGTAATTAGTGAAGCTTTCTCTGCATTCCTCCCTGCAGCCGAATCAACACATCACCAGAGATCACCAGATTTATTACTTATTATCATGCAATTTCTTTCCTATTTGATTTTTTACATAATGTAGCTCTATAAACAAAAATAAAAAAGGATAAATTAAAAAAGGATAAATTAAAGCAGTAGAAATCACGAATGGTAGTCAGATTTTAACACGTTTGCCATCATCACATAATATTTTATTATTTATTTATTATTTATGGTACAAATTTTCCCATTAGATTTTTTGACATAAATAAGCTCTGATGACAAAAATAAAACAAATAAACAAACAAATACATAAAAAAAACAAAACAAATAAAAAACACAAGTGCAGGATGTATTTTAACAGTTTTTTTTTTTTTCATTTGATTTTTTGACATAAAATACTGTAGCTACAATAGCAAAAATATTTTTTTTTTATAAATAAATGATATTTAAAAATCAGAATTTTTTTATGCTGATTATTTTTTATTTCAGTTTTAGGCTTAGTTTGATTTATTTCCAGTTAATAATTTTAGTGTTTTTTAATATTTACATTTTATTTCATTTTAGCTTTATTTCAATGAACAGAAATGTTTTCAATAGTTTTAATTAACGATTATAACCCTGGTTATTTATGCGCTAGGCAAAGTGAAGATGATCTGACTCATATTGCGTTACAGTAATTATTAATTCCTGGCTCGTGGGAGCCGGTGATTAATGAGCAGTAAATATGAGACACATATGGGGGTCTTTACCCTCTGAAAACCCTGGTAAAGTGTGTGAAACCTGCCGTGTTTTGCGTAACCTGCGTGTGTTTGTGCTGCTGGGTTGAACTGATCGTCCCTGAGAAGCTTTCTCCACACGAGAGCGTTTCACACGCAGAAACCGCGTCGTTCCCTACAGTGTGTGAACACAATGAGTAATGTGGAGGAACAGTTGATATTCAATCCTCTAAAACAGGGAGTTCTCGAGTGTGTGGTTTTCTGTGCAACACAACATCGGCGTCTCAACAACTCGCTCGGTTGCTATGTTTCAAATTAACACTGCCAAAACCTGGAACAATTCTTTCCATAGTTTAAATATCTGATTCCATTCTGATGAAGAGTTTCTCCCATCTTCCTTTGGGAAAGTGTTTGGGGAGAGAGAAATATAAGCGCTGATGGAGCTGATAGTGATTGGCTGGAGCGGATACTCCTATGAGGAGAGGTGAACTTATTCCAATACTTCATTAGATCCAAACCAGGGAATACAAAACTACAAATAAAGACTTTGGTGAGGAGTGGAATGACTGAGTTTATGCAACTCAACCTCAGACAAGTCCAGGTCAAGACATGGCTGTAATTCATCACATCGAATATTAAAAGAAGAGGCATGTCATCAGATCCAGCCAATCATCATGTGTTATTCTGAGGGCAGGTGGAGTTATTCTCTCTGCCTCTGTGCTTGAGCATTGAACATGTTGCTATTGTTAACCCAACAGATGACAGATAAACGTTTGGATCTTTTTGTCCTACGTTTGGAATAAGCATATTTGAGCTTTGGTGTTAGTGGCAAGGCCAGCACTGCATATCATTTGCATTATTGTGTATGTTACAGTATGTTTGCTAGCTATCGGGTGTGATAGCATGTCAGAAAGTTCTGCAAACAGTTATAAAAAAATAAATAATAATAATAAATAAATAAAATAAAATAACATTAAAATGCTGCTAAGTTTGTGATTACTTTATATATATAATACCAAAAATGCAAAAATAAAATAAAATCATAACAAAATAAAATAAAAATAATTAAAAAAATATATATAATATATATAAAATAATATAATAAAATAATAAAAAAGCAGTAAACCAAAGGCAAACATTTTTTTTTACAAATAAAATAAAATAAAATAATGCACCTAAGGTTGTGATTAATTTCACTTCGATTTAAAATAAAATATAAAAGCAGTAAAACAAATGGAAATAATAAAATAAAATGAAAAATAAATAAGAAATTTGTTTAAATAAAATAAAATAAAAATGTAAAAGGTTGTGATTACTTTCACTTCTATTTAAAAAAATATGCAAAATAATAAAATAATAAAAATAAAATAAAATAAAAAATGAAATGAAATGAAATGAAAAAAAGCAGTAAAAGAAATGCACATAAAAGTCTGTGTATGGAAACAGCCACGCAGTGTGTGAGATAGACTTGTATGTAAACTATAGATGTAAACTAATAGACTAGTTAGCGTATGCAACGGAATACCGCAGCACGTCTGAAAGTTAGCATAAGTGTCATAACGAGTGTTACGTTTCTGTGTCGAGAAAACAACTCCAGCACTGACATCCCACTTTATACGACTTCTGGATTTTATAATGCTCATTTTTTCCACTAAAGAATAAGACTGACTATAACAATGACTGTATGTGTCATGCAAACTATCATTCTGAAGGCTAGGAAGAATCCCGTCATCCATGGTTATCCATCACTCTTCTGAGAGTTAATCAGAGACAGATGAACACAGAAGATATATGGCACATATGCACTGCTTTAAAGAGAGAGAGAGAGAGAGAGAGAGAGAGAGAGGGATGAAGACCATGCGAATCGTTACAGGAAGAGTCACCCAGAGGTTAGTGGGAAAGATTCTGGCTTTACGCACCATTTTATATTCTTTCCATGTTCTCTGGAAGTCCACGCTTCCATCTTCACGTCTCTGGATGACGGTCCAGCCTCCGCCTGCAGACTCCATGTTGCAGAACACCTGTTCAGAGACACACACACATCACACACACACACAAAACCGTTTATCTTGACCTTATGGATCCGCATATCCTTATAACAACATCAGAGTGATTAGACAGTGATTAGAGGAGAGGAGCAGACCTGAGATCAAACCTGGGTGAAATCGAGCACAGTCACCTCACACACACGCACACACACACACACAGCTGAACACACACACAGCTGAACACACACACACCAACCTGGTTGCAATTAATCCAGTATCACTGGCTGGAGCAACACTGAGAGCAGATATTCAGGGGCAGGTTTATGTATTCACAGATGCAGCCTTTAACACACACATTCACACTGTAAAAGGTGAAAAAATGTGCCTCAGCTGTCACTATATTCCTCATTATAATAACACACAGAATAAAGGGGCGGGGCCTGGTTGAGTTAGTTAGTAGTGTGTTAAACTGGTGGTTATGGTAAGGGGCGGGACATTTCCCAAACACACTCGAAGCGCTCGACCAATCACACCACACTGTTCCAGCCGACCAATCAGAGCACAGTGTGCTTTTCAGAAGGAGGGGCTTCATAGAGACAGGAAGTAAACAGAGCGTTACTGACAGACTGGGAAGAGAGGAGCTGCAACAATGGAGAATATGAGGAAAATAATCAACATTCAAGCAGGAAAACCTGTTCTAGTAGAGCCTGAAAACAACATCAAGTCTTTATTATGCATAAAAGGGCATAATATGTTCTTTTTATTAATGACTTTTGTTGGTCTACATAATACAGTCAGTTTGATTCAGTCATATTAAATATTTTTGGATAGAATAAAATTAGTTACTTGACAAAAAGGGGATGAATTATCCCTCTCTATTATATATAGAGAAATGTCGAAAATTGGCCGTGAGTCTGTTCTGATATCAAAAAAATAATGCAAAATAAAAATTATAATACAAAAATAATTCAAATAATAAAACAAAAAAACAAACAAAAAAAAAAAACAGTAAAACAAATGCAAAATGCAAAAATAAAAAAATAAAAAATAAATAAATAAATTGAATTCAATTAAAATGCTGCTAAGATTGTGATTACTTTCACTTCTATTAAAAAAAGTCAAACAACTGCAAAATGCAAAAAATAAATAAATAAATTAATTCAGCCAACGTTGCGAATACATTCACTTATATTTCATATAATATTTCAGTAAAACAAATGCATAATACAAATAATAAAATAGAATATCTATAATTCTTTGACTGTGTGATCCTACGTGCAATTTTGTGATTTTTGCAATACATGACATTGTTTATGACATTTACATGACTTTTTACGTGACTTCTATGTTTTTGTTTTGTTTTTCATTAGAGTATGATTGACTGTTGTCTAATATAAAATCTGGGTTCAGAAACAAAACCAGTTAAAGCCAGATATGCACAGACCCTGTATCAAACCCTGAGTCTCTACTTAAATAGAGCCATTACGTCTTGTATTAATATGAAATTGGATTGGATTCCTACCTTTTTCGTCTCTTGTGGGCTAATGTTGATCGTGTAAACTCCATTTTTCTGGAATCCGGCTTGGTAGAGGTCGGCACAGTCCCGAAACTTCCTCTCCTCGTCAGCTTGCTTTGTGCTGTTTGGCACCACTGAATACACACAGAAAACATGTCAGAACCAGCAAAAACATAAACCACCAGCGAAATAATAAATCAGGCTGTTTATATTGGTACACACACAACGGAAAGCACCTCTGGATCTGCACTGAACAAATAAATCAGTTTCACTCACTCTCTCACTCATATTCAGCCAAAGAGAACATTTTCAACAAGACAGCGATGATGCAGACACACAGCCTAACGATATCTGACAGTCTCCTGAAAACCTGGCAGCTGACGGTTATTTGACAAGGGCTGTTTTTGACAGACCAGGGACCAATTTTTTTATTTATTTTTTTTATTTAATTTAATTTAATTTAATTTACTTTACTTTAATTTAATTTAATTTAATTTAATTTAATTTAATTTAATTTAATTTAATTTAATTTAATTTAATTTAATTTAATTTAATTTAATTTAATTTAATTTAATTTTATTTAATTTTATTTTATTTTATTTTAATTTTGCATTTCTTTTGTGCATTTCTTTCACTTCTTTTAATAGTAATCACAACCTTAGCTGCATTTTAATTTAATTTAATTTATTTTGTTTTTAACATAGAAGAGGCTTATTTATGAATGAATAATTGTGATTGGCAATGAGTATACAGTATTTATTTCTTCATCTTCTGTCAGCATGTGTATAAAACTGTCCATATCTAATATCGGTTTCATTCTACAAACCCATTCAAACAGATCAAAATATAGCAGAAAATATCAATGTTGTAAAATATTGCACGCTGTGGGATAAATCACATGTAACCCCTTCAAAAACAAATACAGAGTTAATAGAATAAATAACACAGGGCAAATTCAAAATATTGTATCATTTTTCATGCAATATTTCCAATCTGGATGGAATTATTATGAGATTAAAAAGGACAGCAAGTACACTGGTGCGTTATCAACATAATCTTCTTCCAGTGACTGACATTTTTCCAAGTGTGAAAGTGTTTTAATCAAAGCGCAGATCTCCGACAGCTGCGTCTCTCTCCATCTGCACACAATTACAACGCCAATATTTTGAAACCAAGCAAGAGTCTGCGGACAAAATACTACAAGCTATAAATTTCAAGTTCCTGTTATAACAAGTGGTTTATATTTACCCACCGTGTCCCAGTTATATAGAAGGACATTCCTTCCGATTCCCCTCTCCTCTTTTCTTTCACTGCGAAAGATCTGAGTTTTCACACTAGTGCTGTTTCTTTTTTTCTTTTTTTCTTAACAATACAAAAAGAAATAGACCAATGACATATACAAACAAGTGCACACAGAGAGGAGAAAAGAAGAAAAAAAAGAGAAAAGGAGCTCTATATCTATATATATATATATATATATATATATATATATATATATATATATATATATACAGGTAGAGTAATAATTGTAATGAATAGGTTATTCCAGTGTGATATAACAACATTTTTGATTATATATATATATATATCTATATATATATATATAGATATATATATATATATAGATATATATATATAGCCCCCCCCCCCTTTTTTTTTCTTATTTTCTCCCCTCTATGAGTATACATATATATTCTTAGTGATTTTATAAAACTCGTGTTGTGTGTGTGTGTGTGTGTGTGTGTGTGTGTGTGTGTGTGTGTGTGTGTGGAAGAGCAGGAGATTCACTGCTGAAGATCTCAGTTCTCACACACTCAGTCCTCACACACTCGTGGTGTGTGTGTGTGTGTGGAAGACAGGAGATTCACTGAGAGTGTCAGGGCTGTTTAGGCAGAACTTTGATCCTGTCGTGGGACGGAGGGCAACTCTTCATCCAGGGATGTTATTCCTGCGCTCCGGTTCAGGATTGAGTGTCAGTGACGAGGATCTCCCACTGTGACGGAGAGGAACTTCTGAACCACTGAAGCCCAACTGTGTGTCAGACGACCGGGATTTACCGCTTTAAAACAGCAGGACTGAAGAGAGCGACACGAGCAACGCTAATAAAAGAGGATAAAGCCTAATGCTTATTACTGTACATTAAAACAAATATATATGAGAAATATAATATGATATGATTAACGATAAGATAAAATAAAATTAAAAAATGTACAATTTTTTTTTAAATAAAAGCCTAATGCATATTATTACACAAATAAATATATGCAGTGCTGGTCAGAATTATTTGCCCTTGGTAAATATGATCAAAGATGGCTGTAAAAAATAGATCTGCATTGTTTATCCTTTTGATATTTTATTTTTTTTTAAATGCAAAATTCTAACATTTCATTGAAGTAAAAGAATTGAAAGTGGGGGGGGGGGGGGAAATCACATTATGAAATAAATGTTTTTCTCCAAAACACTGGGAACAATTATTTGCCCCCTTTTATTAAATACTTTTTGCAACCTCCTTTTCCCAAGAGAACAGCTCTGAGTGTTCTCCTATAATGCCGGATGATTTCGAGTCCATTCCTCCACACAGAATCTCTCCAGATCCTTCATTCCTACACACAGAATCTCTCCAGATCCTTCATTCCTCCACACACAATCCCTCCAGATCTTCATTCCTCCAGACAGAATCTCTCCAGATCTTCATTCCTCCACACACAATCCCTCCAGATCTTCATTCCTCCATACAGAATCCCTCCAGATCCTTCATTCCTCCATACAGAATCTCTCCAGATCCTTCATTCCTCCACACAGAATCTCTCCAGATCCTTCATTCCTCCATACAGAATCCCTCCAGATCCTTCATTCCTCCATACAGAATCTCTCCAGATCCTTCATTCCTCCACACAGAATCTCTCCAGATCCTTCATTCCTCCACACAGAATCTCTCCAGATCCTTCATTCCTCCATACAGAATCCCTCCAGATCCTTCATTCCTCCATACAGAATCTCTCCAGGTCCTTCACTCCTCCACACACAATCCCTCCAGATCTTCATTCCTCCACACAGAATATCTCCAGGTCCTTCACTCCTCCACACAGAATCTCTCCAGATCCTTCATTCCTCCATACAGAATCTCTCCAGATCCTTCATTCCTCCACACAGAATCTCTCCAGATCCTTCATTCCTCCATACAGAATCCCTCCAGATCCTTCATTCCTCTATACAGAATCTCTCCAGGTCCTTCACTCCTCCACACACAATCCCTCCAGATCTTCATTCCTCCACACAGAATATCTCCAGGTCCTTCACTCCTCCACACACAATCCCTCCAGATCTTCATTCCTCCAGACAGAATCTCTCCAGGTCCTTCATTCCTCCACATACAATCCCTCCAGATCTTCATTCCTCCAGACAGAATATCTCCAGGTCCTTCATTCCTCCACACAGAATCTCTCCAGGTCCTTCATTCCTCCATACAGAATCTCTCCAGATCCTTCATTCCTCCATACAGAATCTCTCCAGATCCTTCATTCCTCCACACAGAATCTCTCCAGATCCTTCATTCCTCCACACACAATCCCTCCAGATCTTCATTCCTCCACACACAATCCCTCCAGATCTTCATTCCTCCACACACAATCCCTCCAGATCTTCATTCCTCCATACAGAATCCCTCCAGATCCTTCATTCCTTCATACAGAATCTCTCCAGATCCTTCATTCCTCCACACAGAATCTCTCCAGATCCTTCATTCCTCCATACAGAATCCCCCCAGATCCTTCATTCCTCCATACACAATCCCTCCAGATCTTCATTCCTCCAGACAGAATCTCTCCAGGTCCTTCACTCCTCCACACAGAATCTCTCCAGGTCCTTCACTCCTCCACACAGAATCCCTCCAGATCTTCATTCCTCCAGACAGAATCTCTCCAGATCCTTCATTCCTCCACATACAATCCCTCCAGATCTTCATTCCTCCAGACAGAATCTCTCCAGGTCCTTCATTCCTCCAGACAGAATCTCTCCAGATCTTCATTCCTCCACACAGAATCCCTCCAGATCTTCATTCCTCCACACAGAATCCCTCCAGGTCCTTCACTCCTCCACACAGAATCCCTCCAGATCTTCATTCCTCCACACAGAATCTCTCCAGGTCCTTCACTCCTCCACACAGAATCTCTCCAGATCTTCATTCCTCCACACAGAATCTCTCCAGATCCTTCACTCCTCCACACAGAATCCCTCCAGGTCCTTCATTCCTCCAGACAGAATCTCTCCAGATCTTCATTCCTCCACACAGAATCCCTCCAGATCTTCATTCCTCCACACAGAATCCCTCCAGGTCCTTCATTCCTCCAGACAGAATCCCTCCAGATCTTCATTCCTCCAGACAGAATCCCTCCAGATCTTCATTCCTCCACACAGAATCCCTCCAGGTCCTTCATTCCTCCAGACAGAATCTCTCCAGATCTTCATTCCTCCACACAGAATCCCTCCAGATCTTCATTCCTCCACACAGAATCCCTCCAGGTCCTTCATTCCTCCAGACAGAATCCCTCCAGATCTTCATTCCTCCACACAGAATCCCTCCAGGTCCTTCATTCCTCCACACAGAATCCCTCCAGATCTTCATTCCTCCACACAGAATCCCTCCAGACCCTTCATTCCTCCACACAGAATCTCTCCAGATCTTCATTCCTCCACACAGAATCCCTCCAGATCCTTCACTCCTCCACACAGAATCCCTCCAGATCTTCATTCCTCCACACAGAATCCCTCCAGATCCTTCATTCCTCCACACAGAATCCCTCCAGATCCTTCACTCCTCCACACAGAATCCCTCCAGATCTTCATTCCTCCACACAGAATCCCTCCAGATCTTCATTCCTCCACACAGAATCCCTCCAGACCCTTCACTCCTCCACACAGAATCCCTCCAGATCTTCATTCCTCCACACAGAATCCCTCCAGGTCCTTCATTCCTCCAGACAGAATCTCTCCAGATCTTCATTCCTCCACACAGAATCTCTCCAGGTCCTTCATTCCTCCAGACAGAATCTCTCCAGATCTTCATTCCTCCACACAGAATCTCTCCAGGTCCTTCACTCCTCCACACAGAATCTCTCCAGATCTTCATTCCTC
>NC_139974.1:39857860-39922860 GCF_963993115.1 Abramis brama
GGGTCTAAGCTTAAACTTGACATAAACTGTAAACTTGTCCCTCAAATCTGATTGGTTGATTGGAAAGTTGGTACTTAGTGAAATCACGTTCACCCTAGAAGTATATCTATGCTCATCACAAACCATCAGTTTCTAAACCTGGTGCTGAGGCTGAAAAGAGTTCAGTTTTCCTGAGAAATATTGCACATATCTGCAATAATTGAGTGTTAAATAACACAAAAGTACTTTATACTCTCACTTCATTGACCAATGTCTTTGCATTGCTGACCTTTAATGATCCAATTCAACTATAATAACCAGCAAAAATGACTTCACATGAACATCATATTTGTGTTTTTGTTGCTGAAATCAGTGTTGAACTTATTTTCCTGAATTTTATTGTGAAAGGACCTTTACATTCGGCAAATAATATAACTTTTTTTGTTGTTGTTATTAAAAAACAAACAAGCAAACTCAGCCCAGGTGAGAAAAAGTAATCTAAAAGTAATGTAACGCATTACTTTCCATAAAAAGTAAATAAGTAACCCAGTTAACTAGGGAGTAATGCAATATTGTGACGTTACTTTTAAAAGTAACTTTCCCCAACTCTATCTATCTATCTATCTATCTATCTATCTATCTATCTATCTATCTATCTATCTATCTATCTATCTATCTATCTATCTATCTATCTATCTATCTATGCATCCATCCATCCATCTATGCATCCATCCATCCATCCATCCATCCATCCATCCATCCATCCATCCATCCATCCATCCATCCATCCATCCATCCATCCATCCATCCATCCATCTATCTGTCTATATATATGTATTTTTGATATTTGTCACAGTCATGTTTTCTGTTTTGTCATGTGATCTGCTCAGGTGGTTTCTGTGGTTTGTTCTTGTCAGGTGTTTGTTAGTTCTGTCTTAATTATCTTAATTATAAATATCTCACAGGTGTATCTTGTTAGTCATTAGTCTTTGTGTGTATACAGCCCTCATGTTCCCATTGTCTCTTGTCTAGCTTTGTTTTATGTAACACACTGTGTGCATTTGTTCATGTCAACATTCAAGTCCAGTTTGTTCAAGTCATGGTTCTGTTTGCTTTGTATGTTTAAATTTCAAATAAACTGTACTTGAGTTCATTTAACTTGCTTTCGGTGGACGATTGTTACGATGTAAGATACATATATATATTTCTCATATACACCGCATCATTACATTACAATTATCAACCTATTGGTGTGAGCTACACTGCTTCACTCTTAAACTTGTTCAACTAACAAGCTGCATCTGGTTTATATGTACATCAGGACCCGTCACTAAGCGAAAACGAAACACACTGATGTGTGACGGAAAATATCTGACTGGAAGACACTTTAGCAAATCGACAGTGACAACAGAGTCCACTTTCTCCATGATTCCAGCTGGCCATGTTGTTCCACTTATTAAATCATGAACGATCCCTTGTGAATCCACTGAAGAGAACAGACCAACAAGGAGTCGAATTTTAACAAGACTTCACCACTAGTCAGACCCCACGTCCGATTCAATTGCAGTTCAAGGACCTGATTGTCACCATGCTTTAATGGCATTGAACAGTTTTATCGTATTTATTGTTGCTCCAGTCATTCTGACAAGTTTGCTTTGTTTCATATGAAAGAGTCAAACTCAGCATGCACTATAAGCTGAAGGAATCACTTGGCAAAGCATGTTTGTTTAGAAAATGGAAGTTGTGGCCAAATTGGAGAAATTGGTTGTAATTAGTGCTAGTGTAATCGTGATTAATCGCATCCAACACAAAAGTATATGTGTACGGAAGCCCTGAACCGCAAGGTGAGAAAAAAAAGAAAAGAAAACTTATCTCGTTATTTCGAGATATTAAGTCGTTATTTCGACATAATATCTTGTTATTTCGACATAAGTCGTTATTTCCACATAAGTCGTTATTTCGAAATATTAAGTCGTTATATCGACATATCTCGTTATTTCGACATAATAAGTCGTTATTTCGACATAATATCTTGTTATTTCGACATAAGTCGTTATTTCGACATAAGTCGTTATTTCGAAATATTAAGTCGTTATATCGACATAATATCTTGTTATTTCGACATAAGTCGTTATTTCGACATAAGTCGTTATATCGACATAATATCTTGTTATTTCGACATAATAAGTCGTTATTTCGACATAAGTCGTTATATCGACATAATATCTTGTTATTTCGACATAAGTCGTTATTTCGACATAATATCTCGTTATTTCGAGATATTAAGTCGTTATATCGACATAATATCTCGTTATTTCAACATATCTCGTTATTTCAAGATATTAAGTCTTTATATCGACATATCTCGTTATTTCGACATAATAAGTCGTTATTTCGACATAAATATCTCGTTATTTCGACATAAGTCGTTACTTCGAAATATTAAGTCGTTATATCGACATAATATCTTGTTATTTCGACATAAGTCGTTATTTCGACATAATATCTCGTTATTTCGACATAAGTCGTTATATCAACATAATATCTTGTTATTTCGACATAAGTCGTTATTTCGACATAATATCTCTTTATTTCGACATAAGTCATTATTTCGACATAATAAGGGGACATTCCAATATGCATTAAGCCACATTTAGCGTTCTTATAATGGTTTTCTATAGGGAGGAAAATGCTTAACGTGAAATTAAACGCGTTCATGTTCTGGACTCATCTGATTTTTTTGTAGTATACTTTATTATGATTTTAGTATCGTAATGATTAATAAATACACGTACAAGTATATGTGTGTGTACTGTGTATGACTATTTTGTATATATAAATACACACATATGCATGTATATATTTAAGAAATATTTGCATGTACTGTATATACTGTATATATATATATATACATAATTTATATTATATGTAAATATGAATATTTTATATTTTATATATATAAATAACATATCTGTCTTAAATATATACATGCATATGTGTGTATTTATATATACAAAATAATTATACACAGTACACACACATATATTTCGGTTAATCGTTACCCAGCACTCGTTGTAGTTTTAAAGTTTTGAGCACTTCAGCTTACGACTCCATCCAGAGATGGGTTGAGATATGAAGTCATTGTGATATAGATATTAAACAAGAAACCAAATGAAAGGGTGTGGAGATCTATCTCTTCACTTGCCGACATCTGTACACCAAACAACTGGGAAAAAACACAAAATTCCACCTGTTACTGCTTTAGCCACCAGCAACTTGTCATGTAGAATTAACATTGCAGACGGCAGTGATTATAAAGCCAAGTCCTTTGTTGTACGTAATAGTCGATAGTTATACTGATACAAGTGTCTCTTTACAATAAACAGACAAACCTTGACGGAATTGATTGGAAGGAATACAAAAGGATAAGACTGCAGGCTGCAATTCGATCAGTAGTTTTGCCGAGACGTTTGAACTATGACACTGAGCTTCCCAATCTGGGTCTGTGTCTTCCATTAAGCTCTCTCCACGGAGAACATGCTTGACTGGGATCCAGTTTAAGAGGCTTCAGAGATGATGTTGGCCAGAGCTTTGCGAGCGAGTTAAGTCACCTTCACAAGGGTGTGGAAGCGTTTCTGGTGGCCTGGAGAAACATTAGTCCAGAGATCCTTTGCTTTGCCTTTCTGAGGGAATTTCACTCATTCCCCTAAACTAGCGGTGGGACAAAGGAAGGAGAATCAAGATTACACAAACAGAAACTTGGTGTTAAAAAACTACCAGAGGAAGCAGTAAAGGGCTTTAGTGGGTGTATAGTTATTTCCCACTTCCATTCATAAATAAACGTGCCTACCCAAAGACAACAGATGAGGTATAGAAAGAGAAATAATCCTGTTTTTCAATTGGTTTGAGTCATTTAACTCTTTCCCCGCCAGTGTTTTTTTAATTTATTTTTTAAGTTGCCAGCCACCTCAAGGGTTTGTGATCATTTTCACAAAAGTTTCATGACCCTCAGAATATTTTATTGTATGAATATCTGAACATGCTATATGTAAAAAAAAAAAAAGAAGAAAAAAAAAAGAACAGAGCCTCTGCTTTTAATTAAACCGTTTTATGCATTCTTTTTTTTTAATCAACACTTGAATATGGGTAAGTTTCATTAAAAATATATATATGTATTTGAGCAAAAAGCTGAGAAAATCAAATTTTTGGCAAAGACTACATCCAGATCAGATTCAGAACGATGATCAAAACACATATGGAGTAAACTGAGTCCATCAACACCCAAAAGCTTCACAGTCCTGTACACATGCAGTGGTTCACGCCAATAACGGTTACCATAAAGATAACTATAACGATAACTATATTAGCGTTCACACCTGTTTATTATAAGCGTGCCGCAGTTTTGCAGCTTTAAATGCAGGATGGATTCTGATTGGCTATCAATGTTTTTATCTCTCATCAGCTGAAAAAAGTTATTCATACAGTCAAACCAAAAATTATTCAGACACCAGATATCATTTTTGATATTTTTTCACTAGTGTGTGCAGGACACTATAGTTCATTTATGTAAGTGAGGAGAGCAAAATAAAGTAAACTGTGACATATTATACCCAAATATTCTTCATTCAGTGACTACCAGTGACATTTATAAACATTTGGGAGCAAAAATGATTCATAACTTTTGACCTGATCATGTTTTGCTGAAGTGTGTTTTCTTTAATTGCTAATGCTCTTTTTACACACAGACTGAACAAAATGAAGCATTGCTTGGTGATTGGTTGAGCTAAACTGGTATTATCTAATTGTGTAGTTAAATTTAACAGCTGACAGATATTCAACATAATTCATGTGTGAGACAGTCTAACAGAAGGACGGACAAAACCAGTCAAATATCAACTGAGTTCTGCTCATATTTTATTACCATTTTCTAAACTATAGCGAATAAACTGTGATAATGTGAGAAATGTTGAAGGTGTCTGAATACATTTAGGTCTGACTGTATATTGTTATCATTATAGCTGTGCTTGTGCATATTTTGAACTGAATATGAATAAAGGCAAACCCTGTGAAGACTGCCACCTGCAGTGTGTCTCAGAGATGTGTGTGTGATGGAGTCGCTACACCTGGGGATTGTCTTACGTCTCACACTCGCCCACCAGCGCAGGGTCAGGCCGAACGAGTCGAGGTCAACCGTATCAGCGCTCACAGATCTGACCCGAGAGCACTCACGTCTATATCCATATCACTGCAGCGCTTAAAGCCGGGGAACTGCTCCGCTCACTCGCAGATTGATTGTGTTTATTTGCAAAGTGCAGCGATGTGAGAAAGTGAACGGGCGACGTGTTCAAGACACACACATTTAAGAGGTCAGAAAGTTCCTGTTAGACTTTTATTTTGTTTTTCTATTGAAAGTTGTGCATGCAAAAATGCAAAAATCGGTCTAATCTTTATTGTCCACATTTTAAAAAATAACAGTAAAAGCAAACTATGATGTAAAATAGTCAACAGTTTTTAAATTTTTTATAGTTAAAGGCATCAATAATATTTGTTATTTTGTAAGTATTGGTAATAATACAACTGCAATTACTATGCATAAATAATAGTGGAGAATAAAACTGTGATTATTGATTGGCTCTTGATAAACTATTGAACAACAAATTATAAAGATTTGCTTGATTTGAGTTTGTATGATTTTCAAGAGTATAAATGTATTTGAAATAGAACGATTTAATCAAATGTGAAATTGATATTTTACTCAAGAAAAAAGAGTGACCTTTGTTTGTTCGTTTTTTTTTTCTTCTTCTTTTTTTCCAGAAAATCTATTATTTTTGTAACTGAATCAACTTTAAATATTATTATTATTATTAATATTAATACATTTATATTTATGCTTTTAGCAGGTGCTTTTATCCAAGAAAGGAACAAAGCAATTCAGTATTATTTTTTTTATAAAAAACAATGGCAGGGTTTATGTAACAACTATATTAGGAATAATAATGATGATGATGATGATGATGATGATGATAAAATCTAACTAGAAGAAATATTCCAGTTAGCATGCATAGGGTTAAACGTTTGCTTTAGATGATTGTTATTTCATCAAATGAAATATGTCTGATTCCATGCAATATATATATATATATATGAAGAACTCCAATGCAAAAGCCTCTAAAAGCCACTTCTGTGATGAGATAATAATATTGAGTGAATGCTCTCCGCACATATTATACGTTCATCAAATACTTTCACTTCAATCTCACTAAATCCCAGCCTCAGCACATTCAGAAATGCCAGTTCTTGTGTAGAAACCTATACATAGGAGCCTGATAAAAAATGTTAATATTAAACAAAAACTTTAGACGGACTTAGAGGCTTTTGCATCTGAAGTCTTCATACACACACACACACACACACACACACACACTTTTAAAGTCCTTCAGAAAAAAGGAAACACTCCTTCCCAGAATGATCTGTGGAGGTGAAAAGAGGACATCACCCAGCGGCGCAGAACATCCCCGAACTGCTGGCTGACACGGGACTGTAAACGCTCCTGCTCTGAGAACCACAGGTCAGGTCACATGATGAACACTGAGGTCAGTGAGAACGACAGCGGTGACGTGTTTCTGCTTTATGACAGCGCGTTTATGAGCGTTCAGAGCTCTGCTAATGCTAACGCAACATCAACTACTATATAAACCAGAGGACAAATGAGTTCTGTGTTTGATGCAACAGATTTAATATTATACTTCATTAAAAGTGTCTTGAAGGACAATGTATTTTTAGATGATAAAGTTCTTTTCAAATTTTTTTTTTTTTTTTTTCAGCAAAGCATTCAATTACACATCGACAGAGAGGTGCGTTTAGAGTAATATATATATATGAAGTCTCTTCTGCTCATCAAGGCTGCATTTATTTGATCAAAAATACAGTAAAAACAGTGAAATATTATTATAATGTAAATCATCTGTTTTCTATGTGAATATATAAAGTGTAATTTATTCCTGTGATCAAAGCTGAATTTTCAGCATCATTACTCCAGTCTTCAGTGTCACATGATCCTTCAGAAATCACTCTAATATGATGATTTGATGCTCAACAAACATTTATGATTATTATCAATGCTGGAAATAGTTGTGCTGCTTCAGATTTCAGTGTAAACTGTGACTAGTTTTTTTTTAGGATTCATGAATTTATTTGAAATATATGTTTTGATCAATTTAATGCATCCTTGCTTAATAAAAGTATTAATTTATTTCTTTTTTTTTTTGGAATATTATATATATATATATATATATATATATATATATATATATATATATATATATATATATAAATACTCTGTAAATGAGTGTAAGATGTCATCAAAGATAATTCATATATAACAGTAGAAATCAGCAAACACAGTTAAAGCTGCTCTAAGCGATGTTGGGTGACGTCACTTCTTGTTGGTGTTCGAAGTATTGTCAAACAAAACGGAGGCTAGCTCGACCCTCCCTCCTCCTCATCCCCCCCCCCCCTCCTCATCCCCCCCCCCTTCCCCCTCCTCCTCCTCCTCATCCCGTCCCCCCGCCCCCACCCTTCCGTGCTTCCTGAAACAGTCATGAATGAGGCAAAGGCTTTTCCGATGTAATGTGTATTTCCCTATTCTTCGTTATTTGTTCATCGGAACGTCGTCTCTTTGGTCGTGTGTCGACCATATCAAAATTCAAGAGAATATAATTCTACCGTTAGTCGTTGTCGTTGTTAGGACATCTGTCCTCTAGCTAACTTCCCTCTTCATGCCCCCTGGCTAATCTCTCCTGTGTTATTCAGCGAGACGCTCAGACGCATGTGGTGACGGGAACAGTAACTGCTGCTTGTGTAAATTAGCATCTATGACTATAGTATCTGTAATTAGTGTTAGATTAGCTCTCACTCACAGTGTATTTTAGTGAACACACACAGCTATTATACTCGCGGCCATGTGTGTAGAGTTTGTGTAGTTGGACAGAGCTAACTCAAGCTTACATTAAATCAGATTGCTTCTACACCAAACCTCACAGGGCTTGTTTTGCAGAGGGTGTGTGTGTGATGTTGTGTAGCAGTGACTTACAGAGAGTTAGACAGATGTTGAGGTGTAATAGCTAAAGCTCACAGTTAACCTTTACAACCTCAATCCCCGGGGCGAGTTTACAGACGCTCACTCAATCACACTACTTTAAGGAACTCTCTCTCTCACACACAATCACACACACAAACACACACTCATACACGCACACACGCACGCGCACACATGCACCCGCATGCACGCACACACACGTGTGGTGTTTTTAATATGCTTTAAGACAAAGCATGTGTAAGTTCATAAGTCGACTCCATTGCTGAGTATTTTCTCCTTAAAACTGCAGTGAACCAAAGACAGTCTCAAAAACACGCTTTGAAATCGCTGGTGTTTCTGACGTCACAAACGACCTTGTAACCAATCAGATCAACGTGTGATCGACAACCAGTGGATCTCTGAGCTGAGTGAGTGAGTGGAGGCGGGGCTCATTTGCATATTCATAGAACCGCGCATACTAAATGAGGCAAGGGTGTCGAGTTACATTCAAGATATTTTAAGACATGAAAAAAACGTTTAAATATGTCATTTAGGTGATTAATGATGAGTTTTAAGGGATACAAGTATTGACTACAGGGGGACTTTAATGCTTTTAACGTGCACTTGGAGTCTGTCCCAATCCAAGTTCACTGTATATGGAAAAGCAGCATGAACATCATGTTTCTAAGCGTTTCCTTTAGTGTTTTATGGAAGAAAGAAAGTCATATGAGTTTGTAATAACATCATTTTGAGTGAATTAACCCTTTAATATGGGTTCAATCAATCACCACAGACAGCAAACGGACTGTGATCATTTCACTAAATTATCTATATTTATCGGCACAATTTTGAAGGCTACAGTTTATACACGCAATGTAAATCTAAACCAACCATCTTCCAAACAATTTAAAGCATCGCCCGGGCGCCATGGCACAGTCAGCCGCAGTAAAACATTACATTTTGAGATCTGGCATATTCCCAGCTGGAGTTGTTTTGTATTACAAATCCCTGAGATATTTGGTGTATATTTGGGTCCCTCGCTGCAGAGGTTCAGAAAGGCTTGATATTTCAATTCCAATAAAACGAGCTCTCGATTTAATGTGTGATTGTGGAAACCTTTGATTGTTATGTTAGTCGCCTACTAATCTCTGTGTCAGATGTGGTTTGAAACTTTAGATAGAAATCTAAAACACAATACAGTTGTTTAAAAGCAATGCACACTGAGGGTTCATGAATGGCAAAATATTAAAGTAGAGGGAAGTGAAGAGGTAAATGTATATGTTAATTGGTTGCACAGAAACACAATATCAAAACAAAATCAACATCGGTCACAGCAGCCGTCGTAATCTAAACATATGACTCGAAATAATGGGAAAAAGAAAAGGAAAAAAGTACTTTACAGAAACAAAATGAGGTTTAGGAAAACATGACTACGTGCCTCGGTGTCTTAATACACATCTAGTACAACATTATATGTCAAGTGCACGCCAAAATTACATCTAAAGTATATAAGCACAGTTTTCACAACTGTCTCGCACTATTACCAGTGATCATTGGAAATAAGTTCATCAATGCTAATGCATTAAAATAGATCATACATATATTCATATATTAGCATAAATATATTAAAGATTGCTTACCAAACAGCATGAACAAACAATGATGCCAAGAGGACGAGAACTGGATCTGCACAGTCTCTGCCAACTAAGGTTTCATAGGGAGGATTGATCTCCTACTAGCACTAGACTCAACTTTGAACATTAAAGCAACTCATAAATCCATAATATCTTAATCATTGATCACCTTTTGGAAAGCATGAGTGCTCTGTTCTTTCAGCTCATTCATTTTTATCTGTCCAAAGCCACTGTAATTGATACTGATCTATAAATACCACAAACACAGAACGAGAGCCCATCTGATGAGAACGCTGATGTGTTGCACCAAACCCAATAAAACACAGGCAGAAAGGAATTAATATTCGCTATCCCGTCTCGAAAACACGAAGTTCCGTGCGGGACAGAAGGAAGATGGAGAGGCTGTTTGCTTTGACTCGGTGAGAGATGAGAAGCTTCCAAGAGAAATGTTAGCTTTGTCTTTTTGACTTTGGTAGCGTGAGGGGGAAAAGTGCTTGTTATTATTATCAATTCTCTGTAAATGGATTTTTTTAGTGTCCGTCTAGACAAGCTGTAGAGAGATTATTTGGACTTTAAACTGGTTCGACTCAATATACTATAAGTGCTGCACGAAGACAAAAACAAGGGTGTTTCATCAACGACAGGCGTTTTTATGCCCCACGGATCTTTTTTATTGGTTACAGAAAGAACACAATATGACTATCTTGGAAACTTTCACTATGCCAACAGGGCAACTTTTTCCTAATTTTTAAATGCATTTTGTATAGAGTATAGATTTTTTCCATGTTACCCAGACCCAGACTTTCAATCTTGAATAATGAAAATTCATCATACTGTATGAAATCAAATGTCATATGATAATCCAAACCTGCATTATTTATTTATTTATTTATTTATTTATTATATATACATACTGTATATAATACAAATATATATACATTAAATACATACATATATGTACATATATACAATTATATATATAGTACATACTGTATATAATTGTAATGAATAACTTATTGTGATATATATATTATGAATGTACTGTATGCATTGTTAGATATTATTTGGAGAAACTAGTGACAGTAAGAAAAGTGTTATATATATATATATAACCACAATAAGTTATTCATCACAATTATATACAGTATGTACTATATATATATAAATGTATATAAATGTATCTTTCCTGGAGCTCAAACAGTAGAGCGTTTGCGTTTGCAACGCCAAGGTCATGGGTTCGATTCCCAGGGAAAGCAAGAACTGATAAGAATGTAAAAATGTGTACCTTGAAAATGCAATGCAAGTCGCTCTGGATAAAAAGCTTCCAAATGCATAAATGTAAATGTGTCCACAGGGTCAAAAATGTCCATATTGAAGAAACACCCTCAAAGTCCCGTGAGTGTTAACCCTGATAACCCTGCAACAGCTTTAAATCTGCTTGTCAGTTTGCAGATACACATACAATAAAGCGGATATCATACAGCATAAACTCATATTTATGTTCCCTCTGCATTTCTCATGTGAAATCACATTGACAGTGGAGAAATATTTTCCAAATGAGATTGTGTATGAATGTATATTTGCTCAAATCCTCAAATTACAACACTCGTATCTCTTTTGCCCGAGTTGGTTTTTCAAATTACTGTGATTTCCTTGAATTACCCTGATTCATTATGTGTATCTGGATATATGGGAGACGAAATGTCAGCATTTACCCGACCCTAGAAAAAAAAGAAGGAAACAACAAACAAACTGTACTGGAAACCAGTGATTTGCCCCATACCAGCCCTACAGCAGACCTCAGGTTTCCCAAAATGAGAACTGATCATGGGAACTTTTCTGCCATGATGGATCACTGGAGGAATGTGACTTTCAATGGCCTGGTAATCCCCTTGGAAACATTCTATACCCCGTTCGGAATCACACAGGGACATTGAGGAACATTATCTCAAAAATGTTTGGAGAGAGGTGTCTATTCCAGATTCTATTTTGGGGAGAACCTTCCCAAAGAATAATTTCCTTTCAAGGATATCCATGCTCAATTCAGAGTGTGGTGTGTTTGATAAAGCCCTCATAAATAATCCGACAAGACTATCAGGACAGTATTAAAGAGGACTTATACTATGCTCTTCTACAAAGTGTTGATGTTGTTTTCAGGCTCTACTAGAACAGGTTTTCCTGCTTGAATGTTGATTATTCTCCTCATATTCTCCATTGTTGCGGCTCCTCTCTTCCCAGTCTGTCATTAACGCTCTGTTTACTTCCTGTCTCTATGAAGCCCCTCCTTCTGAAAAGCACACTGTGCTCTGATTGGTCGGCTGGAGCAGTGTGTTGTGATTGGTCGAGCGCTTCGAGTGTGTTTGGGAAATGTCCTGCCCCTTTCCATAACCGCCAGTTTAACACACTACTAACTAACTCAACCAGGCCCCGCCCCTTTATTCTGCGTATGAATTATTATAATGAGGAATATTGTGACGTGTTCGTTCCCGGAAGAAACTCAAGACTACAATGGAGGCGTTTCAGGAGTTCAGAAACATTGCACTGATATAGTTAAATGTCTTAATAAAGACAGAACTCAGCACTGAACAAAAACTCGAGCAGTGAGTGGATTCTAACCTCTGATTGGCCATTGCGTTTAAAAGATCATCAGATATGTCTGTAATTGGCTACATTGCTCAATGCACAGCAAGTTGTAAATAGAAACCTTTAATGCTCTCCAGAGGGCAAACACAAATATGTATTGGAGCGTTTGCCAATTATGTTTCGCCATGACTTAACTAAAAAAAAATGTTAGGAAACTTGTTGCCTTAAAATTATTATGTAAATAAGATATTAAGTAATGTGGTATAAAGTAATCCAAATTCAGTCATGTGGAATTGTCAAGTTCACGTAACTTAATCATCTTTTCACTTAAGCATCAAGTTTATTTACTTGATTAATTTTAAGGTAACGGGTCAACTAAATTTTTTTAAGTTAGTGAACTGAACACTTATCTGGCCCTTTGATTCCCCCGGGGCCCTAAGAGGAGGCTTACCTCACTTATTGCTAACGTCCCGCTGGATATAGAGAACAACTCCCTGTGGAGCGACTTTGTGGAACTTTGCAGACCACTTTCATGCTCAAACAGCAACATTGTAAAACATCATAATAGGTTGTCTTTATGTCAATGATGTAATTTAACCATAGAAAGGAATTACAACTGCAAGCTCTCGTCCAGCATGGCCCGTTTGCACGTACTCTGGATGCTTCTCGGCCAGAACAACAGTCTCTCACATCGAAAGTTGGCCATGGCGCACGGATTGCCTCATTTCAGACAGTGGGCAAGGGTGAGGCCTCATGGTGCCTCTGTCCTGATCCTTTATAAAAAGACATCAGCAGAACCGGTCCCAGTGGGGAATTACACAGACAGCTAGTGCCGAACTCAAAACAGAAAGCTAGCAGTGTTTTTGGGTACAAATTGGATGGAAGGCATTTTATCTGCCCTGTTGAGCTTGGCATGGAGTGTATCTGCTCATATAACAGATGTGTTTGCTGTGGAAATGCTGTATGAATGTGCTCACTGCAATTTGACACATGGTAAACTAGAAAATTTACAGCATTTTAACACAATGTACTGGCAGTTCTGAGAGGCGTCATGTGGCTGCCAAGGTATTTAGGCAAATGTGAAAGAAGACATGCTGAACTTGGTTGTCGGTTTGTAATTCCAAACATAATAACTAAGTTAATCACAAGAAAACCAAACAGACAATCCTCTGCTGTCTCGGAGATATCCCAGCAAATCACACAGAGACAAGATGGGGGACTTTATTTTTAGCAGAAAGGATAATTCTGAAGACTTGAACAAAGTGTAATAAATTGTATTATAATTATTTATTTATCTTTATTTATTTACTTTAATGTATTTGTATTATATTTTATATTGTATTATATATTATATTAATATATTAAATTAATTAAAATCGAATATATATGTAGTTAATCTGGTTCATTTTATTTATTTTTATTTATTTTTTGGCAAGTAGAAGTTCTGAATGGCCGGTAACTTAAAAATTTAGTAGCCAAATTGGTCGGTGAGTGAAAAAGTACATTTCAATTATTCAAAAGTAATACATATTATTCAAAAATAATGCATTAAAATTAAAATATATATAAAAAAGTAAAGTACATTACATTAAAAGTAAAAAGTAAAATAACATTTTAAAAGCAATATATATATATATATATATATGTATTTTTTTTTTTTTTTTTTACAACATTTAGTTATGCATAGGCCTAAAAATATTTTGATAAATATCCAATTTTCCCCTTCTTTCCCCCTGGATTTTCTGTTTTTGGCATAATTTTTGATGGGGACAAAACCATGGCATAGCAATGGTCTGATAACTCATTTATTTGTTTTATCTATAAAAGTGCATAAAATTGTGCATGCAGAAAGAGAAATGCATCAAAAAAGAGAAAACAGGCCAGATGACAGGCTCTTACGGACGGCCCGGCACAGACGGGGACTTGCTGCCTCGCTCATGGGATTGTGTTGTCACACTATTCAACGCTGTATAATTCAGAGGCCTCTTTTGTGTCTGTGCAAGTTGTTTTGTGGCCGAGCAGAGGGAGGGAAGAGGGGAGAAGAAAGGATACGAAAATAGAGTGACGGGAGGAAAGTGTGAGGGAGTAAGAGAAAGACTTCTGCATTGGTAGACAAGACTATAAATAAGTTGTATAAGAGAAAACGATTAAAACCAGATCTATCCACGCAAGCCTCATGCTCTTAAACAGCTATTAGTGTGTCTGTGTGTATGTTGCTTGATGAGATGAGCACAGGAACAGATCTGTAAATGACATGCCTGTGTCAAAACGCTGATACACAGAAAATCAGTCTTATAGACACAAGCCAGAGATCCATTCATACACACGCACACACACTCTTCACTCAGTAATGCATTTTCCTCATGCATTTTAAGAGGAGTGCAGAACAAGATGGCTTCCTGCCAATGTCTGATGGTTGACATCTACGCTTTTAATATTCTTTTATCTCGACTGACTTTAAGTTTTGTTGAATTATTGACCTCATGAAATGGCCTGAATAGCAGAGTTTTCTCTTGACATTTCCTGTTGAAAAGGTTGTCCATCTTTTTTAAATACCCAACAGGCTTTACACTAGGGCTGGGCGATATGGCAAAACATATTATCACGGTATTTATTTCCATATCATTCATTACCGATATGTATCACAATATTCATTTACCATTAACAGGGAAGGAAATGGGGAAGGAAACCTTGAGACCATTGTGCATGGTGATACTTGTTAAAAATGCCAGATTACACTTTTAAATTTAAAGTCCCCCTGTGATGAAAATCCAGCTTTTAATGTTGTTTATATGTCTACAGTATGTGGTGTTTTTAATATGCTTTAAGACAAACCATGTGTAAATTCATAAGTCAATACCATTGCTGAGTATTTTGTCCTTAAAACTGCAGTGAATCAAAGACAGTCTCAAAAACATGGTTTGAAAATGCTAGACCGTCCTATTTGACAACTCGGTTCCACCTTCGCAGATTTCGAGGAATACAGCCTCTGAATGGAAACCAGCTAATATCTATTTCATCCCAAGAGGTGATTAAAATGCACTGTGAACTTCTGAGTCAAGACCTTACCTATGCACTTAGTGTTTTAAAGTGCCTCCATCACAAGGGTAATTGAACGTAAATTACACAGAGTTACTACTTCTTGAGGCCATAGCTGTTTTCCCTCTCTGATGGCATAATGTGGAACGATCTTTGACCCGCTACTATTAACCACTGGTTCAGGTTGCTTTCAGATTGATGAGAGTGAGGGAGGAGGTGAGCGGCTTTATATCGCCGTCTTCAGCAATTATACACAGGCCGTCCTGACAGACACACGGTTGGTACGAGGTGGAATGTGAGAAGCTGGACGAGGCCCAGACATGAGGCCCAGACGAGAGGCCCAGACGAGAGGCCCAGATGAGAGGCCGACACGAGGGCCTGACACAAGGCCCAGACGAGGCCTAGACACGAGGCCCAGACACGAGGCCTAGACAAGGCCCAGACACGGGGCCCAAACACAAGGCCCAGACACGGGGCCCAAACACAAGGCCCACACGAGGCCCAGACACGAGGCCCAGACGCGAGGCCCAGACGCGAGGCCCAGACACGAGGCCCAGACGAGGCCTAGACACGAGGCCCAGACACGAGGCCTAGACAAGGCCCAGACACGGGGCCCAAACACAAGGCCCAGACACGGGGCCCAAACACAAGGCCCAGACACGGGGCCCAAACACAAGGCCCAGACACGGGGCCCAAACACAAGGCCCACACGAGGCCCAGACGCGAGGCCCAGACGAAGCCCAGACGCGAGGCCCAGACACGAGGCCTAGACAAGGTCCAGACACGGGGCCCAAACACAAGGCCCAGACACGGGGCCCAAACACAAGGCCCACACGAGGCCCAGACGCGAGGCCCAGACGAAGCCCAGACGCGAGGCCCAGACGCGAGGCCCAGACGCGAGGCCCAGACACGAGGCTCAGACGAGGCCCAGACGTGAGGCCCAGACGAAGCCCCAGACGTGAGACCCAGACGAAGCCCCAGACATGAGGCGCAGATGCGAGGCCCAGACACGAGGCCCAGACGGGGCCCAGACATGATGCTGGCCATGGTTCAGACGAGACCCAGAGGGGCTGAGGGTGTCACGTCGTTTGTGGCTGAAAACCACTAAACCACAACGCAGACATAATATCCAAACACATGCTGCTTAGGTATGAGACAACCGTTTGTTTCTTGTGCCTCCATTAAAAACAGTTATTGAAAATCAGGACTTGATGATAACATAGAAAACGTCTGCAAAATGCTGCTACTCTGCAAAGAATTTTTTAAAGGATTAGTTCAATCCCAAAATTCTGTTATCAGTTAATCACCTCTATGTCGTTTCAAACTCCTGTGAAACACAAAAAGAGAAATTTAAAGAATTCTGCTGGTGGATTTTTTTCCATGCAAACACACTGAATGGGAACTGAACCTTCAAAAAGGCCTGCTTTCTCTTTTTTTTATACATTTTTCTGCATGCACAATTGCATGTACTTTTATAGATAACACTAATAAATGAGTTATCAGACCATTGCTACACCATTGTTTTTTCCCCATCGAAAATTATGGCAAAAACAAAATCACGGTGGAAAGAAGGGGAAAATTTTATATTTATCAACATGTTTTATAGGCTAATGCACCATTGAAGTATCATAAAAGTGGTGCACTGCAAAAAAAAAAGATTTTCTTCCTCAGTATTTCTGTCTTGTTTTCCGGTACAAAAATGTAAACGATCTAAAATCAAGATACATTTACTGGAGAAGCAAAACGATTTGAGATATTAAGTATTGTTTTCTGAAAATATCATTGTGCTTAAAACAAAAACAAATATCTGTCAGTGGAGTCAGAAAAAAATAATCTAGTTTTTCCTTTGAATTTAATTTTATATATCTGACTCCACTGACATATATGTGTTCTTGTTTTAAACACAAATTCTCTTCATTTCTGGTGCTTTTCCCCCCAGAAAACTATGCTTAATATCTTAAGTAATTTTGCTTCTCCAGTAAATGTATCTTGATTTAAGACTTTTTAGATATTTTAAATGAAAAGCAAGACAACATATTAAGCAAAAAAAAAAAAAAAAAAAAAAAAACATTTTTACAGTGTGTCGGGAACAGACTGAAATTTAAGTTGATATATAACTCATTTACACGTTCATTATAGACGTAGAGATGTCTAATTCCTGAACTGATCCTTTTTGAGTCTGTTCTTTTCAATGAATCAGTTGATTCAGTTCACAAAACCAATCTGAATGATTCATTTATGGACATTTTTGAACAATTTATGAGTTCAGCTCTGAATAAATGATTCAGTCATGTTAACAGCTCACTTAAATCGCAGTGTGTTTCTAACACAATAATTTGGTATGCTTTCAGAATAATCCAAACAAGTCGTATGGACCACAAATACTGTTTCAAAGTCTATTTTCCCATGGGCATGAAAAAGAAACCCCTACTAGTTCAGTTCTCCTTTTGTGTTTCACAGAAGAAAGCCATACAGGTTTAAAATGTAAAAAAAAAAAAAAAAAAATGTCATGTGTGCTTATGTTTTTATTATGTTTTTAATAATGTAACGAATTTCAACTTAAGTTATACAAAATTCAACTACTGTATGCAAGATTTTTTTTCAAATTACTTGAACAGAAAATTTGATTAAACTAAATTTAAGGCACCATCTGAACAGAACAGAACTGATAGATGAAGTGTCGCTTTGAGGTTTGAAAACAACTATAAACTATCTGACAGTTTAAGACCAGTTGAAGACCTCGGCTAAGCTTGCAGACCAATATATTGTTTTAATGGAGAACATAATGCAAGATTGGCGTCAAGATTGGAGATCATTAAAAAATATCAGTGAAAAAAAACCCTGATAAAACAAACTACTCCTCGAGTTCTGGCAGGGAGAGGCAAGACCTGTGGCTCGAATACAGCACAAGTGTTACAAAAACCTTCATGTGAGAATGATAAGAGAAAATATAACTCATCCAAATACTCTGCTTCACACACACACACACATTTTTGATTTCCCGTTCTTTCTCGAGTCTGTCCTCTGTGCTTTCCCACAGGGAGGGCAACATTAACGCTCATTACTTATCTCCCTCTCTTTATTCCACAGTTTTGCAGTTCGGCACAAGAGTCATCCATAGCACTCTTTCATCCACAAATCTGATGCTTTGATTTGATTTCATGGAAAAGCTGATGTATTTAAACACTATTAAAGCTGAAATATTGGCTAACAGGGACCGGAGAAGACTTCTCTCTTGAGTTTATTAGTGTCAGAAGGTTCTGATTATAACGAATGAGTGGATAAAATAGGAAAGGAAATATACCGATGTACTTTGTATCAATGTGTATTTAAGATATGATATGCGTTTAGGATTATGCTACATTTAGAACATTTTCAATTATTCAAACTGTTGAATTGCATTTCTAAAATGAATGAGGAGCCAAACCTAACTGGAATATGGAAAAACATCTCGTGATTTCTGAAATCACACACTTGCATTTCAAAATCTTATTACGTTTAATGTCAAAGACCCAAGGTTAATCATACAAAGTTAAAAAGAAGAAAATCTCAGAGTAAGGAGAAAAGAAAAAGCTCAGGTTTGAAAGATGTCCATGTCTATTTCTGGTTCAAAACAAATTGAACAAAAGTTATATTTTAATAAAAGAATTAAAGTGATATTTTTTAATGCCAACAGTAACAGCGTTTTCAAAAGAAAATACTCCAGGGCAACACAAATGCCAAAAGATACAACAAAATATTCTCATTTTTATTCAGCACACATTCACTTTTAGCCTGAGGAATTTCCCCCCCAAAAGCCCAAAACACCTAACGTAAATAAAATGACAATTAAATTCACATTAATCCTGAAGCGAGCTGCACCAGAGGACGATTTATTAAAGTCACAGACTGAAATCTGAGCGCTTAAATACATTAGGCTGCCTACAGTGAGGCGGGAGAGAGTTTACAAAATTAGGAAGACGTTAAGTGGCGTATTGGTTTGAGTTTCAGGGTGTAGATTTCAGGAAGTTTCCCTGTTTTTTATCAAACAGACATGGCAGAGTGAGCTTAATGACCCAGGTGAAATACAGCTTGGGGAAAATTGCTTTAAAAATAGCATGGATCATCAAGACAGACTAAATTATTTTTTGCTGCAAAAAATATATATATTTTTTTTAAATATATTTTTTAAGGTGTTCACTTGTGGTTTCACCTCTCACAGGTATTAAAGAGGACTTTAGTGTGTAATTTTAATGTTTGAGCATGAAGAAGCTCTGCAAAGATCCAAGATTATTCTCTATATCAGTGTAAGTGTTTCTGAACTCCTGAAACGCCTCCATTGTAGTCTTGAGTTTCTTCCGGGAACGAACACGTCACAATATTCCTCATTATAATAATTCATACGCAGAATAAAGGGGCGGGGCCTGGTTGAGTTAGTTAGTAGTGTGTTAAACTGGCGGTTATGGTAAGGGGCGGGACATTTCCCAAACACACTCGAAGCGCTCGACCAATCACAACACACCGCTCCAGCCGACCAATCAGAGCACAGTGTGCTTTTCAGAAGGAGGGGCTTCATAGAGACAGGAAGTAAACAGAGCGTTACTGACAGACTGGGAAGAGAGGAGCTGCAACAATGGAGAATATGAGGAAAATAATCAACATTCAAGCAGGAAATTCTGTCCTAGCAGAGTCTGAAAACAACATCAAGACTTTAAAAATGCGCCTAATATGACCTCTTTAAAATTGAAGCAGTGACGTCTCTCTGTGCTGCTCAGATAAATGTGGCACAGTTGCGTGTAAAAGCTATGAAACAGGAAGGAAGAGCTTTTTGGTCAGTTAAATGAATGTTCATCCAGCTTGTTGCTTTTGGCTGCTTCCATCAGCAAAACAAACTCTGATACAAAGGAAGTCACCCTTAAAATAGCTCAGCCCTGCTTGGGCTTCATAGACACGCTGTGTGGCCGAGTGAGGGTTCAGTCTTCATGAATACCATCAGTGACGGAAACCCTCTCGAGCGTCGGGATTAACCTCTCCGCTTTACTCTAGTCGAGGGTCGAGCAGAACAATGGTGAATTTCACAGGGCCTGGGTTCGAATGTGTGCTTCTAAATCTAAAGTGCTGCTTGGCAAGACGCACTATCCTCAGAAACATGAGCTCGGAAAAAGTTCTCTTTGAACACGCAGTGTGAAGATCCATCACTTCCAGTCCCCTGACCACTCGCACATGTGACATGGCAGAAGCTTGAGCTTTTTCCAAAATGGACCTCGAGCCCTACTGACAGACTGAATTCCTTTAAATAGGCCATTTATGCCCTTTTCAAAGTCCAGAACAGTTTTTCCTGCTTGAATGTTGATTATTTTCCTCATATTCTCCATTGTTGCGGCTCCTCTCTTCCCAGTCTGTCAGTAACGCTCTGTTTACTTCCTGTCTCTATGAAGCCCCTCCTTCTGAAAAGCACACTGTGCTCTGATTGGTCGGCTGGAGCAGTGTGTTGTGATTGGTCGAGCGCTTCGAGTGTGTTTGGGAAATGTCCCGCCCCTTACCATAACCGCCAGTTTAACACACTACTAACTAACTCAACCAGGCCCCGCCCCTTTATTCTGCGCATTAATTATTTAAATGAGGAATACTGTGACATGTTCGTTCCCGGAAGAAACTCAGGAGTTTCAGGAGTTCAGAAACACTGACACTGATTTGGTCTTTATAAATGTCTTTCCAGATCAACTTAATGCATCCTTGCTGAATAAAAGTATTAATTTCTTTCAAAGCAAAGTTGACTTTGATTATATGAAGAAGAACGGCCAGAAGATTGTGTTTCACAGAAGAAGGAAAGTCCTACGGGATTGGAATGACATGAGGTTGAGAAATGATTAGATATCCAAGGAACTGGATAATACCCTTCTCTCAAATTTAAAAGCATCCCTTCATGATACCCCTGATAGTTTAAGTATTTGAGATTAGCTAGCAACGTCCACAAGAGGCTAGTTTCCTGTAACAAATGATTAAAGATCACAGTCAATCCACAACAGTATCCATGCCTGCTTCTGGGATAATCCCTGGACAAACAGAAGCCACCTTTGACTGGACAGGAATGTTATCGGGATACGCTCTTCCCCCGTCCCAGATGAATTCCTCAGTAAACGAATGATCGACCCCACACAGACCCTCCACACCTCAGCAACACTCACTATCTGCAGTCTTTCATCAGCCGAGGCTCGAGCGCGATCGAGAAGCGCTCCTCAGTCACGGCTCGCTGGATGAAGACAGATAGAGCAGCGAAGACACTTCATCTTCTGTCTGATGAAATATGTTAAATGCATCCTCATGTTCCTCGAGCACAATTATCCTGAATGAGAACTGCACCTCAATCTACTAGAGCAAGCTTTTCGGTGACACTTTACAATCAGGTTTCATTTGTTAACATTAGTTAATGTATTAAGGCGAGACACCCCAGGTGAATAGAGTAAAAAAAAAATCTACTAAATATCACCATACTTCACCAGTTGATTGATTGCATTTATAATAGCAAAATAAAATTGTATTAAAAGTTTCCTGAAATGTTATGATTAAATATGCAAATGAGGTGTCGTCTAATTTGCATACATTTCTAGAAGTCGAATTTTCACCATTTTTTTAGGAATAAAATGTTGTATAAAATCAGGAAAATTATATATGAACAAACCCCTTTGTGAAAACCTTCAGAATATAGATAAGAATAAAACTGTAAAGTTTGGTGTGTGTAAGAGATATTAGATATTAGAGAAAACGGCCTTTAAAGATTTATACTGTGATTGAAATCTACAGATGCAAATAGATAAAGTGCTCTAAAAGATACAGTTAAAAGTGTATTTCGGATGTTTTATGTCCACTAAACACTTTATGAGAAGCCAAAAAGCCCATAATCTCAAAATTGACAGATGCACGAACAATCTTTCCTTAACTAACATGAACTAACCATGAGCAATACATTTGTTGTTACAGTATTTATTAAAGTTTGTTAATGTTAGTTCATAAAAATACAGCTGTTCTTTGTTAGTTGACAGCTAAATGTTAACAAATACAACCTTTGATTTGAATAAATGTTGAAATTAACATTAACTAAGATTGATAAATGCTGTTGAAATATTGTTCATTCTTAGTTCATGTTAACTAATGTAGTTTAATAATGTTAACTAATGAACCTTATTGTAAAGTGTTGCTTTTCTTCTTCTACCCGTCCTGTTATATTTCAATGTGACTTAAGTAGAGCTACCGAACAAGACAACTTCTCTCCGCCATGATCTATTAACATCGTCTAATCGACGCTATGTTTTTTCCAGCTTAAAGTACATCAGTGAGGAGGAAAAGTGGCATTACTAATGTTAGCAGATGTGCTTATACTCCTTTCACTATATTTTATGATAAGCCAGTTACTCACTGGTGTAGAATTCAGACTGTATGAACTGCCAAACGGCTTTCTTATGAACTCTTGACACACTAAAATGTTCAAGTACGTCTTTTGATAGCATGCATGTCCTGGTAAAAAGGCTTTTTATTTTTCTTGCTTTCATGCTTTTGTTTTTTAACCATTGCAGCATAATATTATTTCAGCTGAAATGCAGCCAAAAGAGATTTCGTATTCATAAGTGTCTGGAAATACTAATCTGTAGCTGTTTTACATCCATCAGCATAATTAAGTTGGACGGCGCAGCAAAATGAAGAAGAGAATGGAAATGCTGAGAAAAGCACGTGGGATTTGATCGTTTGGAAGGAACGCTTTAGATCAATTATGATTCTGTTCATGTTGCAGCCATAACTCCTGCTTGAAAACATCATGCTAGATTATTGTTTTAAAAAGGACTGGGCCACCCAATCTATCATTACATAACATTGAGTCATCACGTCAATTCAACAACGAGCAGAGCATAAAACAGGTTACACTGTATGTATGTATGTATATATATATATATATATATATATATATATATATATATATATATATACACCCTTCATTTAATCCATCATATTTTAAAAGTGCGGTTTGTTTTATGAAAATAACCAGATGGATTCTAATCTCAGACACTCGCATGTTCCCAATATTGATAAATATGAGTGTGTTTTAGTTATAGTTTGTTTGTTTAATGAAACTGACGAAGACAATGTTAGATTAGTTTGCAATGCCAAGAAACGTTTGCTTGTTTCTGTAGGTGTTTCTGCTTTAGAAGCAATTATCATTAATAATTTGTTGACTGGCCGGTCTAGTCAACCCATTATAATTGAACTATAATTATAATTATAGCGAAATAAAAATTAAATAACGTAGTAATTTAAATTATCATCAGCGTTTTATCTATTATACAGGAATGTATAAAATTACTACACAAATGCATGCAGCTATCTAAACAAATTACACTATTTTAAAATAAATAAATAAATCTACAAGTGAGGTCCAAATGTCTGAGACCACTAATGATAAAAACGTTTTAATTTTTATCTTTTTTAATCATTTACATATTTATTTTAATAAATGTAATAACATTAATTTGGTCTCAGCTTTCTGGACATTTAATAAATATGATTATTACTGTTATTATCATGGTAACACTTTACAATAAAGTTCATTAGTTAACATTAGTTAATGTATTAACTAACATAAACTAACAATGAGCAAAACATTTGTTACAGTATTTATTAATCTTTGTTAATGTTAATAAAAATACAGCTGTTCATTGTTTGTTCATGTTAGTTCACAGCGCATTGACTAATGTTCACAAATACAACCTTTGATTTTAATAATGCATTAGTAAATGTTGAAATTAATATTACCTAAGATTAATAAATGCTAAAGAAGTATTGTTCATTCTTAGTTCATGTTAACTAAGGTAGTTAACTAATGAACCTTATTGTATTGTTAATATTATTATTATTCAATTCAATTCAATTCACATTTATTTGTATAGTCCACATTACAATTTAGAGTGATCTGTTATCAGAGGTAACTGTCTAAGTTATGTATTTCAGAAATGTACATATACAAATCAGAGTTAGCTAAAATGTATTAATTTAAACAATGTAATAATGGCAGAAACAATGAGCTCATTGAAGTAATGAATACGTGTTTGTTTACAAAAAGTACTCATTATGTTTTAATCAAATATAGTCATTAGTCATTTAGTGTATGTAAAAATATTTTTGTTCCCATCAAATATAATTCCCATCAACTTTGCTTCAAGGTTATGAAAAACAAAAGCAAAACCCTCTCGATCATGTGTTACGGAGTGTTGAACAAGCTGACGCTTTTAGAAAGCATTAGACAGTGTTCTGTTCTCTGGCAGGACAGCTAAAGTTAAAGTTAAAGTTTAGCCCATGACTGAAGATCCTCCTCGCTCTTCCTTCAAACGCTCCCGGGGGTCCGGCTGACTTCCGGCTGACTTCCGGTCATTAAAGAGACAGCGCATCGACTGCCATCTGTGTGACTGACAGCTCGACGTGTGGAGTCCATCTGAACATCTGAACATCTGTGAAAGCCGCCAGACGCCGGTGGAGCGAGACACTCCCGAGCACAGCGACCGTGTTGATGTAAATCAGCTTTCTGACAGCTAAAGTGCCCAGCGTAATGCTTTTAATAAGACGGGTCTGTTATTGTAAAAGCTCGTTCTCTGCCTTGTTGCAAAACCCGCAGTGCAGTGACCATAAAACCCGTCCTCACAATCTGCCATCTGAACATCGGCCAAGAGCGCAGCGCAGAGAAAACATCTGAGAAGCTTCACTGTTGTCTAAACAACTCTAGACGACGATCGAGCGGCCGAAGTGCTGAGCGTCAGGAAGAAGCGCTGATCCATGTCGGATTTACACTCGTAAACACTTCTGACAGAGACACAGAACGATAGAATGATAGACAGAACGATAGAACTATAGACAGATAGATGAATAGATAGATAGACGGAATGATAGATGTAATGATAAAACGACAGATAGATAGATAGATAGATAGATAGATAGATAGATAGATAGATAGATAGATAGATAGATGGATAGACAGATAGATAGAAGATAGATGGATGGATGGATGGATGGATGGATGGATGGATGGATGGATGGATGGATGGATGGATGGATGGATGGATAGATAGATAGATAGATAGATAGATAGATAGATAGATAGATAGATAGATAGATAGATAGATAGAAGATGGATGGATGGATGGATGGATAGCCAGACAGACAGAGCGATAGATGGACTCTATATTTAAAAGTGCTATCTAAAATGTATTCAATTTTGAGGGTTAACATGTAAAAACATACAATTTTATTTATTTTTCTTCAAAAAAAATAAAAATGTAAGCAAAGAATATCTGTGAGCTGTGCCTGTAATCGTCTCACCGCTGCTTTAGACTTTAACTTTAGTTCTGACTCGCACATCCAAACTCTGAGTCTTCACACACCAAGCTCTACTCTTTAAACACACTGTATTAACACACTCCTCTTTCCTCTCCATGAATAACAGAGTTTAATCGCGCGCACAGATGCCGATCCCTCACCTTCTGCAGCCACTGTGTGTAGTTCTCCATGACGTGCTCCAGCTGCTGGATCTTCTGGCTGGAGAACTCGTCCTCGGCTTGAGGAGCGTCTCGCTGGAGAGCGTTGGCGTTGTACGCCGTTCCCGTTTTAAACTCTCGACAAGCTCCCGCGTCGTTCTCCGGGAGGATGAAGGTGTAACTGCACTGTCCGTGTTGGATCCGGTGGTGTTTCCGACTGCTGTTGCTTTTCCCCGTGGAGCTTCTGAGTCCTTCCTCTGCTCCTCGTCTCTGATCGGCTCCAGCACAGTCTGAGAGAGCCAGCAGCGCTGCCAGACACACACACCGCCACACACACCACATGGCCGGAGCTGGAGGAGTGTGTTCAAGGGTTCGCTCGGGTCCTGCAGTCCGGAGTCAGGTGGAGTCAGTGCGAGGAGAGATGTTCACGTCTCTGGACCGGTGCCTGGAGGTCATTATTGATCCGGTCACCTGCTCAAAACACTCTAATAGTCACAGTTCTTGGGGAAAACTGAAGCTTTGAGAAACTGTGTGTGAAACGCAGTCATGAAGAACGCATGAAGATGTGGTCTGGAGCTGTCAGACCTCCCCTGGCGCTCTCTGTGTTTGCTCTGTGTGTGTGACCGTGCGACTCAATGACTTTGCTCTGGGTTTCTAGCATGCTCTGCGCCGGCCCCTCGCAGTGACTGGAGAGGAATGTGTGCGTGTACGTGTGTGTGTGCGTGTGTGTGAGAGAGAGAGAGAGAGAGAGAGAGAGAGAGAAAAGGAAAGTGAAGCGTAGCGGGACCCCAGCGAAGAGGATGTTCTCAGTGCTTGAGGATCGTTTTACAAGCGTTCTGACCCTGTGTTTGTGTAGTAGCCCTGCCTCCTGTAACACACACACACGCACACACACAGACATGCACCCACGCACACACACAGACACGCACACACACACACACACACACGCACGCACACACACAGACAGACACAGACACACACACACATTTAGTGGACAGCAGATCAACTTTTACACTATATTTTCACAATAGATTTGGTTGCATTAAAGGGATAGATCACACGGAATTGTTATCATTTATGCATTCGCATGTTTTCCATAGTATGATTTTTTTTCCCCATAAAACACAAAAAGAGAAGTTTAGCAGAAATGTCCATTGCCTTAAAATAAAAGTGAATTATGACCATAGCTGTCAAAGTATTTTCAGAGATTAAACACTCATTCTGAAAAGTTTTCATTCTGAACTCATATAAAGCTAAGATGTGGAATATAGAAGTGATGGTAACATGGATTGTTTTATATAGAAAGTGCAGCGTGAACATTTTTCAAAACTTTAGTTTTGTGTTTTATAGAAGTCAGGTTTCAGTAAAAATAACTGAAAAATACTGTAAAAAATAAATGATGGATGGGTGGGTGGATAGAACTATACATATAGAAAGATAAATAGACAGAAAGAGAGAGAGAGAGAGAGAGAGAGAGAGAGGGAGAGAGAGAGAGAGAGAGAGAGAGAAAGGAGAGAGAGAGAGAGAGAGAGAGAGAGAGAGATACAGTAGATAGATACAGTAGACAGACAGATGGATGGATGGATGGATGGATGGATGGATGGATGGATGGATGGATGGATGGATGGATGGATGGATAGATAGATAGATAGATAGATAGATAGATAGATAGATCAACACATGGAATGTGACATTGTGAAACTCTGCTCCAATCAGAAACACAAGCCTGTATTTCACGGCATCAACCTCTTGTTTACATAAAAACAAACTGAGCCCAGAACTGATTCTTCCAGAACCGAGTCCAGAACTGAGTCCAGACCCGAGTCCAGACCCGAGTCCAGAACTGAGTCCAGAACCGAGTCCAGACCCGAGTCCAGAACTGAGTCCAGAACCGAGTCCAGACCCGAGTCCAGACCCGAGTCCAGAACCGAGTCCAGAACCGAGTCCAGACCCGAGTCCAGAACTGAGTCCAGAACCGAGTCCAGAACCGAGTCCAGAACTGAGTGTAGAACTGTCCTGATGGAGGTGCTTCATCATCAGAGGAGAAGCGGAGCAGCCGTCGTTTATACTGACCCTGGATCAGCTTTCCCCATTCAGACTCCAACCAACTATTGTGAGATAAACACAAAGAGCTGCTCTCAAACCGCAACCCAACAGTTGGCAGGAGACTGTGCTTGGAGACAGGAGGTCAAAGGTCAAGTTCCAATTAAAGCCCCTCACCCCCTACTATGGCAACCTAGCTGGCAGATGAAGACCGAACGCTCTTTACTACACTGAGTATGAGACAATGACTCAGTAATCCTCCTCCTCTTCCTCGCGGTTGCAGGCGCCCCAAGATAACGAGCTCAGAATAACACTGAGTCGTCTTAACTTAAAAAGCATGGGTAAACATTTCTCTGAAATCTGACGCCACACCCCCGTATCTAAACTATAGCGTCTGTTTCAGAACCATATAAGCAGCTAAATAAATGAATTTCAGATTAGAATGATAACTGTTAAAAAAAATGATCAAATATAGTAAATTTAGAACTACTTTTATCTGGTGACCCAAAAATGGGTCGCAGACAGCAGAGAAAAACAAGGCCAAATATGATGAAAAAATAAGTCATATGCATCCTTAGTCAATTATTTTAAAACATATTAATATATAATCATTATATAATAGTGTTATAATCGTCGGCTATATGACACTCATGGAAATATCAATAAACGTACCGTTTGATTGTCTAAAATGAAGCACTGATGAAGAAGAACTCCAGCTTTAGTTTCCCACTGAATCATGTTTACAGTGTAGCAGGTCAAGACTTCAAAGACCAGCATGATGAACACTACGTGATCCGGCGTTTACTCAAGTTTTCGGGGAAATGCACAAACCGTGCATATATACACCGTCATAATTGGTTTGTGTAATCTACACACCAAAGTCTTGGCGGGAATGTAAACATAGAACACGCTGCGAGAAAACAAACACTTTATTCATGTTGCCGGATTTAACCGCTTACACTCCTAATGTTTTCAGCACACACCACAAAATATATAATATCCCAACTGACAAAAGTATGTTCTAAAACGTTCTCTTTAAGTTTTGAAAACGCTATTTCTCCTCACACAAATGATTCCATTTCATCATTCTTCAAACATTATTTGAACGTTACTTGTTCTCTGAACATTCCGAAACAAGTAGTTACATTTAAAAAAACGTTAGACGAACATTAGAAACGTTATGAGGACATGATAAAGACCAGATTTTTTTAAACAAATGTTCTATTAACGTTACTGTAAGAACGTGTGTTCACAACTTTGAGAAAACCTTTCCGGAACGTTCCCTGTTCGCTGGGATTGTTCTTTAAGCCTTTATTGCACACTGAAGATCTTTAAATGATAAAGGATGATTAAATGTGTAGAAGGATAGATGGATGGATGGATGGATGGATAGATAGATAGATAATATTTAGATAGATAGATAGATAATATATAGATAGATAGATAGATAATATATAGATAGATAGATAACGCAGAAAACGCCACAGACAACACTGAGAGCGTGAACGTGTGGAGCTCTCGCTCGTCTCCACGGCTCTCCTGCGGCCAGACTCCGGCTAAACATTTACTCACAGGGGCTTTTCTGTCGGTGACGGAGCTGAACTGATGCCAGGACTTATTCATCCATTTCACTGGATCATTAACAAACACTGATGTGTCACACAGACGCATTCTTCCGTCTTCAATGGACCAGTTCAACCCGTCCACAACCCAGTTCAACAGAGAGGGGGAAAACACACTCGCACTAAAGCCTCTCCACGTCTCATTCATCTCTCCTGACGGCACATCAAGCCCGGCGAGATCAACACTCACAATAGAAAGAGGAATTTCAATGGCGGCTGCACATTCTGAATGTTTTCTAACCATCTTACTTCACAAATCCAGTGGAGATCAAAGATGCACAAGTGGCTCTGAGTGTTTAAAGTGCAAAAAATGCTTTTCTTAGTATTCTTGTCTTGTTTCCAGTCCAAATCTGTAAACATTCTTAAAACAAGATGCATTTACTAGATGCCATAAGATATTATGTATTGTTTTCTTGGGAAATAAATCAAAATGAAGTGAGTTGTTGCTTAAAACGAGCAAAATGATCTGCCAATGGCGTAAAAATAATCTTAATTCAAACAGAAACCAGATCATTTCTCTGACCCCATTGGCAGATTGCTCATTTGAGCAACAACTCACTTAATATTGATTTATTTCCCCAGAAAACAAGACATAATATCTTATGGCATCCAGTAAATGCACCTTGTTTTAAGAAGTTTTAGATATTTGGACTGGAATCAAGACAAGAATACTAAGTAAGAAAAGCATTTTTGTAGAGTGGAGAGAAACGAACTGGACTGCACAAAGAATGAAAGAAACGACGGGAGGGGGAAAGAGTTTATCGTAGAGAAGAGAAAGACATGTTTAGTCTGCTTTCTCGCACCTCAGTCTAATACTTCAGGACACATGGTTTGATTGACAGCTGGTTGTGGCACATGATGATGTCATGGTCTGAATGAATGACATCAGCAGTTATTAGACTCAAACTCCTGCTCGTCTCCGGTCGGATCTCTTGGGCAAAACCAACGGATCAGACGGAGGTCTGGGATTGTCAAAGCAACCCTCTGTCTGCTGAAGTTCATGTCAAGTTTAGGGAATGTGCGCTCTTGTACCTGTCAATCAAATGCTGTCCAGCACATCAGTGTTTATGGCACTGATTACAGTGTGCAGATGTGCAGATCAAACAACTGCAGCATTATTACTGGAAGGACAAGTATTTTATTAATGGAATCATGTCAGATTTTTTTTTTCTCATTTTCATTTTCATTTTCATAAGCATAAGCATTCCTTTCATTCTTCATCAACAGTGAAGCATGCAACCCATTCTGACATTCATAATAATCCAAGCTGACACGTGTCATATACAATGGAAAAATGTTTTTCTTGCTTAGTATTTTTGTCTTGTTTTCCAGTACAAATATCTAAACATTCTTAAATTAAGAAATATTTACTTGAGAAGCAGCATGACTGAAAAAAACATCAAAATGAAGCGAGTTTGTGATTAAAACATCAAAATGAAGCGAGTTTGTTGAGTCATAGTTTTCCCTTTATGAAGTTTATTTTTCTGACTCGTGTTTTAAGCACAAACTCACTTCATTTTGAGTGACTTATTTCTTTTTAGAAAACTTATGATAATTAATATTTTTTCTTCTCAAGTAAATGCATCTTGATTCAAAAAAATTTGATTTTTGTTAAAAGCACAAAAAAAAACTAAAAAACATTTTTTGCAGATTAAAGTCAGACTGAAAAGATCAGGAAAATCATTAACAATAAAGTTTCAGATCTGAATTGATGTATTTATCTGTCTTCCATCAGAAAGTTACCAATACCAACTAAACTACTGAAACAAGTGTTACCTGTAGTGGAAGAGCCTCTTCTCAATATTATTAACTCGTCTTTATCCTTAGGTCATGTTCCAAGAATATTCAAGTTGGCAGTTATAAAACCTCTCATTAAGAAACCACAATTAGATCATAATAACCTAGCAAATTATAGACCAATTTCAAATCTTCCATTTATGTCTAAAATTCTAGAAAAAGTGGTGTCCGCTCAACTGGGCTCTTTCTTACAAGAAAATGATATCTATGAAAAATTTCAGTCAGGATTCAGACCGCATCACAGCACTGAAACTGCGCTCGTTAAAATCACAAATGATTTACTTCTAGCTTCTGACCAAGGCTTTATCTCAATACTAGTTTTACTCGATCTTAGTGCTGCGTTCGACACTATAGATCACAAAATACTCTTAGACCGACTACAAAACTACACTGGTGTTCATGGACAGGCATTAAGCTGGTTTAGATCGTACTTATCAGACCGTTACCATTTTGTCTGCTTAAATGGGGAAAAATCGAAGATAACGTCAGTAAACTACGGTGTACCGCAAGGATCTGTGTTAGGCCCTCTGCTATTTTCAATATATATGCTACCACTTGGTAATATTATAAGAAAACATGGAATTAATTTCCACTGTTATGCTGATGACACTCAATTATATATTTCATCACGACCAGATGAAAACAATAAATTATCTAAATTAACAGAGTGTGTTAAAGATATAAAATACTGGATGACATGTAATTTTCTGCTATTAAATTCAGATAAAACGGAGGTATTACTTATTAGTCCAAAAAATAGCCTTATTAGCCCTTACAATACAACTTTAATTTAGAAGGGTGTCCTGTTACTTTATCCTCTACAGTAAAAGACCTGGGTGTTATATTAGACCGCAACTTGTCTTTTGAAAATCATATTTCATATGTTACAAGAACAGCCTTTTTCCACCTTAGAAACATTGCTAAGCTACGTAACATGCTATCTGTTTCTGATGCAGAAAAGTTAGTTCATGCATTCATGACCTCGAGACTAGATTACTGTAATGCTTTATTAGCAGGTTGTCCTGCATCCTCAATAAACAAGCTACAGTTAGTCCAAAATGCAGCCGCTAGAGTTCTTACTAGATCAAGAAAATATGATCATATAACACCAATTCTGTCGTCTCTACATTGGTTACCTATAAAGTTCCGTATCAATTACAAAGTATTACTACTGACCTATAAAGCCCTAAATGGTTTAGCTCCCGTGTATTTAACGGAACTTCTATCGCCCTACAATCCATCGCGCTCTTTAAGATCACTAAATTCGAGGCTTCTGGTCATTCCTAGGATATCTAAGTCCACTAAAGGAGGGAGGGCGTTTTCACATTTAGCTCCTAAACTCTGGAATGGCCTGCCTGATATTGTTCGAGGCTCAGACTCGCTGTCCCAGTTTAAAACTAGATTAAAGACGCATCTCTTTAGCCAAGCATTCACATAATACCTACCTTTTATACTACAGTTGAATCAGATTGAATGCATTAATATTACGAACAGCAGCTACGCTAATTATTTCCCATCTGCTTTTCTGTTGTTATCTCGGGACGCCAGTCCCGAGGTAAATACAGATCGTCAGCTCCAGTTTGTATCCAGCCTCTCATGGAAACTACAGATTCTCCAACACCCGTGCAGAGACGACTCGGCGCCTGTGAAGAGACGACTCGACGCTGGCGATATGTTTATGCCCTAAATCAATACATGATTAACTAACTGTATTTCTCTATGTACATTTCTGAAATGCACTTTCTGTAAAGCTGCTTTGAAACAATATGTATTGTGAAAAGCGCTATACAAATAAATTTGAATTGAATTGAATTGAATTGAAAGTTGCAGAAGTAGAGGACTTTCGTTTTAAAAGATTGCAATTTATTTAATAATAATAATAATAATCACTGTTAATATTAACAGTTACTCATTAGCATGCATATTACTAGGATATTGGCTGTATTTATAAAGCACAGATTAATGCCTTATTCTGGATGATAATACACTACATCTCTTAATCCTACTCAATACCTAAACTAACTTACTAACTATTAATAAGCAGTAATTAGGAGTTTACTGAGGCATAGGTTGTTAATTGGATAAAAGTGAGATTTGGACCCTAAAATCATATGCAGTTGCAAACTTTTTCATAACTACAGTACAAACTCATACATAATGTATTTTCAGAAATTAGTTATGCATACTGCATTGTAAAAATTATTCCATAATTATTCACCAACTTTATTTTGAGAGACATGGATGGAAACAATGTACTTTCTAGAATGGCATGAAAACGTTTCTGAAGTGAATGTGAAATAAATGCAAACAACCGTGAATTGGGGATTTGGAACTTAACCCTTCGTTTCCAGCAGATTTGATTTATCTTTATGTTTTAGCACCGCTGCCATTCTCCATGAATTTTCCTTCTTTTAAAACCTGACTTCTCCGTTTACTATTTCAGCCACAGGGGATTTATTTCTCATTACCTTTATAGTTTGTGATCGTTGTGAAATGCTAGATATGGTTTCACTGACAAATGAAAGCTTATAGGATTCCCATCTTCACTGCAGCAGTAAAACTTGACATTCCCCCAGAACACGCTGGAACAGAAGCTGCGTGTGTATCTTCTTCCTCATCCCAGCTGATGTACGATCCTCAGCTTTCGTAATCTCTCTGATCTAGTGCTTGCTGATGTTGGGCTCTTATCGGTCCAGGCCACGGGAGGATCTGCTCCTCATAAGAGTGTTTACACTGAATCTGGAACCATACTTCATCTTCACAGAACCTGCACGCACTGAGACATGGACTGCATGGGAAACATGGACAAAACCTCCGGAGATGAAGTTTCCACTGAGGGAAAGTTATTAGGAGAAGGTGAAGGTCATAATATCATTCTTGAGTCGCAATTTAAACCATTAATCTTTGAGTTCCAACTGCTAAAAACATTTGAATTTAATACATTTTTAAACACATTTAAAACGTTTTAGTTCCAACTGATAAAAACTGGTTACATTTGAATTTAATACATTTTTAAACACATTTAAAAAGTTTTAGTTCCAAATGCAAAAAAAAAAAAAAATGGTTACATTTAAATTTAATACATTTTTAAACACATTTGAAACTTTTTAGTTCCAACTGATAAAAACTGGTTTCATTTAAATTTAATAAATTTTTAATCACATTTGAAACTTGCAAGTGTTCATTTTGGATTTCTAATCTGTGCAACAAGTAAATGTCCTCAAATTCAAAATTGATACTGAAAAAACCTGTTTAATACAGTAGTTAATACTGTTAAATATATAGTTTTTGAAAGTAAAAAACAAACAAGTAATCTTAACTGTAAATTGATATTCCCAGATTTCACGGTGTGACACCTCACATTTTTCATTGAAATGTTTCTTATTGGTTAAATGCATTAGGGTTATACAGTATGTTACAGGAATATTCTAAAGGTAAAAAGCAATTTTACTAATTTACTAATTATTATTATTTCAATGAAACACAGTATTGGCCAAAGAGATAGAGTTCCGGAAGATATATTTGTTTTTAATGAGCCTACAAGTTTGATGGAGCCTGTAACATTAAATCCACTGGAGGCAAGTTTGCAGAACCCAAGTGCAGTTTAATGACACTCAAAACAGATCAAACATAAAACAAAGACTTGGTGTGGCGTTGCAAACATGCCTTCAAAAACGTGGACGTGGACGTGGACGTGGACGTGGACATGGACGTGGACGTGGACGTGGACGTGGTGCTTACCAACAGTGGGAACACGTACTTGACAAAGACACATGGCAAACATGAGGGCTTAAATACACGCAAGACTAATGACTGAACAAGACACACCTGTGCACAATGAACCAATGAACCAATCAGAACATGACACGTCACACAAGGGAATCACATGACAAGACAGTGACATGACTGACAAGAAACATGAAACAATAACCAAAACTAGACATTACAGAACCATTTTTTTAAATATTTTAAATATGTGAGAATAGCAACTAAGTTTAACAAACTGCATTAATATGTTAATCTGATGCCCTTTAAATGTGGTGCATCAGAACCAGTTTTTCTCATTTTATTAACAGTAAAACTAGAGATATGACAGGAAAAGATGATTCAGGACTGTATTCAAACCTGCAATTCCCACATGAGCACCAAAACTGAAGGTGTTTGGATCATTTATGCCAGCCTCTGAACTACAACACCAACATTACATTACGAATCAGGCCGTCTCCCTTCCCACAGTCACAGAATATATATATGGTGTAATGAAGGAAACATGCTGCGGTTTCTTCTGCGGTTTGAGTTGCTTCCATGCATCGGGTTTCCATAATCACACGCATTATCCGCTAATCAGCGCGCTCAGATCCCGGTGTGTGATACTCTGATGTTGGATGGAGGTCTGTCACTTCTCCACTTCACCTCCAGGGTAATGTGATCTCTCAGATGTGAAAGTAGCAGTGCGATTAAATGGCTCTGAATCACAGGTTGACACACATTCGTCTGCAAACACACTAGCTGACGCGTATCATGTGTGGGATCAGCTCGGGTTTGACGTCTGGAGAATCCCAGCTATCTTCTTACCAACTGATTTCACGTTGGCTTGCATGTTTGCATTCGGTTTGGTTACAACTCCGAACATGATGCCATTTGTCAAGGTGGATTTTCTGTGCATGGAAAGTTGCTTGTCATCTTGCACATGACATCATGCTGAATATACTTATATACTTTACATACAACATTTTCAATATCAGATCTACACACACGTGTGGCTGTTGAGAGCACATTACTCATACAATATGAAACACCCCAAACTGATACACCCTTTCTCATCACGAGGACCACTGTGACTCTATATGAGAGTTCCTGAACTATTATTACAAGAGAAATATTATTACAATTTAAAATAAATATATAGCAAAGTGTAATGCATTTCTGCGATCAAAGCTGAATTTTCAGCATCATTACTCCAGTCTTCAGTGTCACATGATCCTTCAGAAATCATTCTAATATGATGATTTGATGCTCAACAAACATTTATGATTATTATCAGTGATGAAAACTTGTGGTGCTTCAGATTTTTGTAGAGAATCATGATAAATTTTCAGATTTTTAGATCAAAAGACCAGCGTTTATTTGAAATAGAATCTTTTGTAACATCATAAATGTATTTATTGTCGCTTTTGATCTATTTAATGCATCTTTGCTGAATAAAAGTATTTCTTTAGAAGTAAAAAAAAGACTGAAAATGTTTGAACGGTAGTGTGCATTTACAAATCGTCGGTCCCAGTGTGGCAGTGTGTGTTTTTACTGTATATACAACGCATGCTTTTTTCTATACATATATAATTGGTCAAGTCATTCAGTCGGATTTGATTGTTGTAAATTGTGGTAATTATGGCAGGGTTTTGAAAGCTATATTGTTGTGTTTCACTGAAACAGGCCCAAACTTTCATTATACTACAGAATATGAATGGAGCCACATGAAAAATAGTGGAAAGTCAATAAACACACTCAAGTTAAACGTTATAAAACAAACTTTTAAGAGGCTCACCTACTCTAAAAATCATTAAGCAAGGATCATTTCAAACCCAAACACCTGGACTGTCAAAGCTTCAACACGGACGAGACAAACGGCCTCCGAAATCCTTAAGCTTCCATTACATCTTTATAAGATTTAAAAGTAAATATTTAGTTTTTAAAACCGGAAAACCGTGAGGCATTGTGGGAACAGGGAATGTGGCGATGGTCACATGCTGCATTTAGTTTCCTTTTTCTTCCCATTTCATTGGAAAGTTCGGAGCAAAATCTCAGTCTTAGAAAAAAAAGGTTCAATTTAGACAAAATATTAAAGACCCTTTACGTCAAAAAGGTTCTTTTTAAAAATAAATGATTGCATTATACTTGCATGTTTAAAGTTTTTTTTTTTTCTAGTTATAAAGTATGTTTACGAGCTGATTTAAAATTTAAAAAATAATTTAAAACGAAATTTATGAATTAGCTAAAAACAATGATCCCATGATAGGAACCCCTAAAAGTCTCTATATATGAAGCGCCTGACAAACCCTTTTAAGGCTCTATATAGAACTTCTAAGAGCGGATTAAAGCTAAGCTCAAATGGGACTTGAATCTGATTGTAATAAGATAATATGTCACAACTTGTCGTCTTCAAATTCTATGCTCACTGCTTTCTGTGGAATGATCTCAGATTGTTTTGCGCTGAAATATGTGGCTGAAGTATGACCATATCGCAGTATCATTCTCTGACATTTAATTGAACAGGAATTATTTCATTTGATTCCAGATGAAAAAGTCCGATTGTTTTTAACTCCATGCCCTGGAATGTCAAGCAACGTTGGAAACGTCACACAAATCACTTTCACACAGTCTCTCTGTATTTTGACGTGTCCTTGACACGGTAAGCTTTATTGTGCATTCTTTCAGGAAACTAAGATGATTCAATAGTTTTGTTTTTGGTTTCATTATTACCCCACCCAGATATCGACCCCATTCATAGAACGGGAAGGCTAAAGTTTGCATTAAAGGAATTTGTTTCATTTGCATCTTGTAGCCAATTGCAATTCCCACTGACCCCTCCAGCAGCAGAAAACGCCTGGTATTAACATGCGATTAGACAGAAAACACACACTTAAAATAAACTACACTTGTTTTAACCTGAACATTTTCTGTATTTATGTATTTATATGCCCTTTTACAAGTCTTGATGTTGTTTCAGGCTCTACTAGAACAGGTTTTCCTGCTTGAATGTTGATTATTTTTCCCATATTCTCCATTGTTGCAGCTCCTCTCTTCCCAGTCTGTCAGTAACGTTTAGGATTGTGTTTCCCGTACAACGATGTAATTCGCTGCTTAACTATCATAGTACGATGCATCGTTGAAGAAATCAACTAGCTATAGTCACGACTGTTTCCCAAAACCGTATAGTCACAAATTGGTCGTTCAACCACGTTGGTTAATGATGTCATGCGCGTGGTGGAGTAATAACAACTTTTAATGAATCTGTTTGAGATTGAATTCATGCTGAGATGTTTGAGATGTTTTGCTATAAATTACAGACATGACATCTGAGGAATATTTCTCATTTTGTTCTCAGTTATTTTGCTTTATTTCCAGATTCGATCATAGACTCGTTCTTACACTAGAGCTCGTTCACACATGCACACTCTTCAAAAACTACGCTTTAAATCACGACAAACTAAAAGACGTAAATGACATTTGTATGTATCCTAGATAAAAGATACAGATTGTACTGAATGTCAGCTTGCTTATTTTGCTCAAGATAAAGATTTATTAAGTCCACGTCATGCAAACAAGAAACTCTGCTTCTAACCGCAGGTCGAGATCCGTCGCTCAAACACACAACTCTACGATGATCTTTGCGAATGTTCGTTGGAACGATGTTTTCGGGAAACACCGACTTGTTAAACTGCTGATAACGACGGAACTTGTGACCATAGCTGGCTAACGATGCTTTCGGGAAACACACCCCTGATTAGTTCCTGTCTCTATGAAGCCCCTCCTTCTGAAAAGCACGCTGTGCTCTGATTGGTCAGCTGTTCTGAAGTGAAGTGAACTTCAAGTAGTAGGGAGTAGTGAACACTGCGTAGGGACCCGGTCAATCAGAACACCAGGATTGAGAACCATTGAATTAAAAAGTTTCATGGACGTTAAAGGTTCTAATTAATTAAAAATGCAAGTATTATACAATCATTTAAGACATTTCTTGTTATATATAGAATCTTTTTGGCATAAAGAGCTCTTTAAAATTGAGTCGAGAACCCTAGAGTTCTATATGGAACCCCATTGAACCTTTTGGTTTTTTTCTAATATAGTGACCGCCCTATAACCCTAACCCATTCCTGTATGAAACATGGTGCTTGCAACACCAAGGTCCCGGGTTTGATTTCCAAGGAATGCATGAACTGATACATGTATACAATATAAGCGGCTCTGGATAAATAATGCATTCAAAACTAAAGCCGATTTTCCTCCGTCAGGCCAAACCGTTCTCGGTTAGCCAACCATACTGAGAATCACCGGGCTGAGAACGGTGTGTAATCATGCAGTGCCGAACCAAATATAAATAAATAAAATAATATATTTGGAGTCGTTCCTTACCGTTCGGCCCGGCGGTGCAAAACTGGCTTCAGTTCCTCAGATATCAAACATTATATGTCAAGGCCACCCGCTCCACATCGCTGAGATTTCACCCCTGAAATCCAGAAATCCACATGAGACAGAGCCAAGAAAACCTTTCAAATACAATCCAACACAAAAGCTGTTAATCAAAAAGACATTTAATGAAGGGGCGGCCATACATTATGCATTGCATTACACAGCATTTCCCTGCAAGGCATTCTTCAGGAGAAAAAAACAGAATCAGAGCCAAGAAAACATGCTTTGTTTCTGGCCAAAAGGTAAAATCTCTGTAACAAATGGTAAGACTAACATCAGTTGGAAAATAAATAAATTTTCCAGTGAACGCTGCGCTGAGAGCCGGTTCATCCCTTGAGCCGTCATCCTTATTACTGTAGACATTTATAGACCCTTGCAAACTTGATGGAGACGAATGATTATGAAATTGATCCCAAGGGTAATTCTGAGCACCAAATCGGGGGGCATATTCTCTTCAGAATATGATGGTGAACTATTAAATAAGTCATTGCGTCAGTGTTGCTTTTTATTGCTCAAACACAATGGGGTCGGATAACTGCGACTCCTCTTTGTGAGGCCATTCTAACACATTGGAGCCTTAAAACCATTAACCTTAATGCAAAACATGCATTTCATGACAGATCGACACATATTTACTGGAAGGCTAAGAATTTGCTTTATGACTTCAGCCATATATCAGCCATCACACATCCAAAATATTAACACTGCTAAAAACCAGAGCTGCTTGACTCGGGCTGGAATGGGTTATAATTTTTGTTTTACAGCAAAACTTTTTCAGACATTCAGACAAAATTTATTTCAACAGCGAGTGCTCTTTGCCATTGCGCTTATTGTGGCTTAACCTGCAGCGAAAGCTAAAATAAAATAACTTTCCTCCATCTTGCCACTGAACTCTACAGGAGTGACGGATCACATGCACTCCACAGACTTCATTCCTATTGGTTGTCCCTCCCGAAAGTAATTTGCATAAAGTTAAGCACATCTCAACTTTGTCTTGCCAAGGCCTGCCAAGAGAGCATTACAATAGTCCAGTCTGGAGAGAACAAGAGCTTGGATAAGGAGTTGTGTAGCTCTGATAGGAAGGGCCTGATCCTCCTAATGTTGTATAAGGCAAATCTGCAGGACCGGGAAGTTCTAGCAATGTGGCCTGTGACGTTTAACTGATCGTCAATCACAATTCCGAGGTTCCTGGCTGTCCTGGATGGAGTTATGGTTGACGATGAGAAGTTGAGATGTGTGTCATCAGCATATCTGTGATAGGAAAAACCATGTTTCTGAATGACAGATGTCATGTAGATGGAGAAGAGAAGCGGGCCCAGCACCGAGCCCTGAGGTACGCCAGAACTTAGATGTTGCTTTGTTCCTTTTCTTTTTCGGTCTGGACCAAAAGAACCAAGAGAACTGAACTACAAGTGTGAACACACCCTAAGAAACACTTACATTTACATATATTTAAGAGACTTTTCTGAAGAGACTAAAAAAAACTACATTAAGGCCTCGGCTTAGATTAAGCCTTAGTTCAATTATGGCATTTAATTTTTTTTATTTTAGAAACGAGCCTTGGTGTGCATCTAGATACAAAACAATGGATCTGACATATTTAAGATATGTCAGTGCAAGTTGCTTTCAGTTAAAATCGCTCAAACATGCATTTTAGTCTGTGACTAGGCTTAAGCCTTGTCTGTGAAACCGGGGGTGTAAGATTGCATTAGAATAAACTTAGTGTTAGCTTAATTTATTTTATATTCAGTGTTTATTTAAAAAACAACTGAATGATAAATATTCACATATGCATATGGCACTAGAAACAGTCACCACAACACCGTTCAGCTTTTTTTTTTCCAAGACAAGTTGTAAATAAACTACTGTTGCCTCCAGGTGAAACGTCCATCTGTGGTTACTCACAAAATATGTCATATCATACTCTATGTTTGCAAAGAAAAAATAAATAAAATCTAATTTGCGAGGAGAAAAAGCACAAATGCCCCAACACATGGTGTATAACCCTGTGACCTCGGGTCAGGCAATCAAACTGGCTTGTATTTGTTGATCTTAGTTTTCTGACAGTTTACCAAACTAGGAGCTTGTTAGCGAGAACATTTCCTATTTTGCACAGATGGGTGACTATGTAACTTGTTTAAAAAAAATCAAATTGACAGGCTCTCAAAACTAGCCGGAGCCCAGATGTTTGCTTACTGTGCGACAAAAGGGAAGTCCTTTATTGCTTTAATTTGCGCCGGGAAAAAACACAACAATTATTTTAGTAAGTAGTTATGGTAGTGAGCACACATTACTAAATTACAGCATAAATGTCCTAAATTACCCAAAAGTTCTTGAGAGAAACACCTCTCAGTACAATTTTTCAAAATAAAAATGACACTTTATGTCTAAAATCCAGATTTTTAATAGCAGTTTCTAAGACATTTGGCTTGAAATTCTACAATATATATATTATATTTTTGTCTAAGATAACTAATTGGGTGAACTATTTATTATACTATTATACTGTATTATTACTTTTTTACCCATTTAGAAGATTTAGTCTTTTTAGACTTAGTTTTTTTTTAACAGTAAAATGATTAAAAATCAGACAATAAACTTTAAGCAACACAAAATAAAAACTATTTTAAACATTTGTGTGCAATAACAAATAAGTTACAAATAATAAATACATTTGCACACAATCTCCACTTCTTAAACAAGGGTCAACGATTTTAGTGAAAAGGAGAATGAAAGTATTTCAAAGATCATTCATTTGACATTCTTTCAAAAAAATTGAAACAGATCGTATCCTGCAAGAGGAAGTAAAACAAAGAATAGAATTCCTATTTTCCAGAAAGAGGTTTGGATCTGATCACTGACATTTTAAAAACATCAATCTCTAACAGGAAAGAAAAGATGATTGATATAAACATTATGTGGAGCGCTGAGGGAGATCATGGAGTGAGATGCATTGACCCATTGTGAGCAGACTGAATGCCAAAAACCAGGTAAAGAAGAACAGGCAAGGAAAAGTGCAATCATAATTCTGATATTTCCGTCCAAAAGCACAGTGTGTTATCAATACGGTGCAGATATGCTTCATCAATATTCCCAAAGCACTGATGTATTTGCACAGTCCAACCTTTACTTTTTAGGATAGCTTTTATTTGATTACTTCTAACTATTTTTTCTATACCATTTACTTATTAAATTGTTTTGATAACATGTTTTATATTTGTATTGTATAGTTTAATGTACTTCTCTTTTATGAATGCCTTTCTTTTATATTGTTGTATTTCTCTTTTATTTTTTCTTATTTTTGTGAAGTGCTTTGAGATGTAACTTTTAAAGGAGCTATAGAAAATAAAGTTTATTATTATTATTATTATTATTATTATTATTAAAACCACTGTTTCCAATTGAAATATGAAGTTGAGTTAGTAACCAAACAGTTGCTGGTCTCTATTGACTTCCATAGTATGATAAAAAATAAATAAATAAATAAATAAATACATTTTGATGACTAACATTCTTCAAAAAATCTTTTTTGTTTTCAACAGAGCAAAGAAACTCATACAGGTTTAGAACAACTAGAGTAAATGAAGACAGAATTTACATTTTTGGTTGAATTGTCCCTTTAACCAAAGCATTTTTAATAGTTTTAGTTGCTGATAATAACCCTGCTGTACAACACAAGATTATTTGGATTCATTATTTGGCACCATATTTTGTCAAACGGCCAGAGATCTGAAAATAATGTGTCTGCGTGTCAGAGGGGGAAACACTTTTGAAATTACAGCGCACATTAAAGACGAGAGGTCAAGACATACTGTCCCGTTCTGTTTATTACTTGGTAACAGCATCAGATCCGAAAACTCGGAGACGTCTTTGATGTGCGGGAGACACTGGAGTTGGCCTGGAATCTGAAATATGCCAGACAAGACACTTTCCCTGTTTTCCCCACGGGTCGATGGGTCACGCTGGACACACTGTTGCTGTAGCTTTGGTTTTAGTTTTGCTTGCCTTGACGCATGTGCAAATATTTGTGCACATAGTCAGTGAGCAGGGACATGTAAAGAAAAATAAATCATGAAGGACAAGTAATGACGTGAGCCAATCGGTTATTGTAGCAGCGGCTGACGAGGTGACATCATATTCAGATTCACTTCATGTAAAGAAATCAGGCTATTAGCTATAGTAATCATGTAACTATACATCTCGACCCCTTCAAGGAAAGCATATGCGGTTCACCTAAAAATACAGATTCTGGCATCATTTGCTCATCCTCATGTCTTTCCAAACCTGTAAAGTCAAGCTCACTCTACACAACTTTTGGCTAGATTTTGCTTTTATCCAAAGCGACAAAAATAAAATAAAACAATAAAATTAAATACTTTTTTTTTTTTTTTGAAAAAATAAATAAGAAATAAAATAAAAAATAAAATATTTATATATATATTTATAAGAAATATTTTTAAATTGTATTTATTTTTAATTTAATAAAAAAATATTTTATTTTATTTTATTTTATTTTATTTTATTTTATTTTATTTTATTTTATTTTATTTTATTTTATTTTATTTTATTTTATTTTATTTTATTTTATTTTATTTTATTTTATTTTATTTTATTTTATTTTATTTTATTATTCTTTGGGTAAAAGCATCCACTATGAATAAATGATAGAGTGTGTTTACGAGCTGCTTAATTCATATAATTAGATAATATAAAAAAAAAAAAAAAAAAAAGGAATTATTTAAAACTAGATCCATAAAATGATGGCATGATGGAACATATATGAAGCGCCTGACGAACCCTTCACAGAACGGTGAAGCTCTGCTCTTTCTGACTTTGCTCTTTAAGCGCTGCCAGGAAAGCTCTCAGCACGAGGCCGTCGGCTCACAGAGAGCGGCTCTCTGGGATCAGGCCTAGTCTGTTTATCACTGCCACTCTGGGCAAAGTCACACAACTGTGTTGCTCATTAGCACAGGCTAAAGGTTAGCGATACACCTGTCCGACCCGTCGCATGAGGCGATCTTCCAGAACTACAGGCATCAGAATCACTGCTTCTCTGGCATACGCTGTGAAGGGCTTTGGATTACAGCAATAAAGTGCTCTCTGGGGAATTACTGCACTAAATAGCCATAAATTCGAAGGGAACATACTGTCAGCGATGACTAAACCTGGGCCTAATGATTCCCTGACATGCAGAGTTCCTTCCATGGCAGACGAGTCCAGGAAAGAATAGCGAGCGCAGATCCGGTTCGTACATCAACAGATGGAAATTGTTTACCTTTGACAAATCAATCAATCAATCAATCAATCAATCAATCAATCAATCAAAAGCGACAAAATAAAATAAAGCAATAAAATAAAATACAATTAAAAAATATAAAAAATTTTCATTCTATTTTTATGAAATTGTAAATCAATCAATCAATCAATCAATCAATCAATCAATCAATCAATCAATCAATCAAATCAGGCAGTCTTCACAGACTGGATGGTTTTTTCATTGTTATATTCAATGCCAGGATCAGTCAAACACACTGTGGGAAATTTACTGTAAATATTATCCACAATCAAACTCCCCCTAGTGGTTACTGTCTCATTCCCAGTCACACCATCAACCTCTGCTATTAATAAAGCAATGACATTTGTGACATTGATCATGTAAATCAGATGAGATGACATACATTATACATGATACATTTTTTTGGTGATTTTTCCCCCCCACATTTTAAGCTAAAATTGTTGTCCAGACACATTATTAGCAATAAAATGAGATTTTTTTTTACAAATAATAATAAAACTAAAAATATATATTAAATGAGAAAGAAAATGCAATAGATTGTATTCAATTATTGTGCTGATCATATTAAAAGCTTTATTCAGTTATTTTACTTTTCCTAGTGGTGTGTGCGTGTGCGTGTGTGTGTGTGTCTTTGTATGTTAGGTCAGTGGAGTCATTTGACCTTTTTAAATTTATGACAGCATAAGCTTCACACACAATCATCGACTCGCAGGCATTTCCTGAGCGGCTCTAGCAGAGATCTATCCAGAAACACTCATAGATGAAGACGAACACGTCCATCAGCTTCTGCAGAACTCAACTCAATCTACTAGTCAAAATGTAAATAATATAAAAATGCACGTTACTGTTCAAAAGTTTGGGGTCAATAGTTTTTTTTTTTTTTTTTAAGAAATTAATACTTTTGCATTCATTTGTTAACATTAAAGTCATTTATAATGTAATAAAATAATATATTTCAAATAAATCCTGTTCTTTTGAACTCTCTATTCATCAAAGAATCCTGAAAACTAAAATGCATGATGTTTTCCACACAAATCTGAAGCAGCACAACTGCTTTCAACATTAATAATAATCATAAATCTTTCAAATCATCATATTAGAGTGATTTCTGAAGGATCATGTGACACTGAAGACTGGAGTAATGATGCTGAAAATTCAGCTTTGATCACAGGAATAAATTACACTTTACTATATATTCACATAGAAAACAGCTGTTTTAAATTTGAATAATATTTCACAATTTTTACTACATTTCTTATCAAATAAATGCAGCTTTGGAAAGAGACCTCTTATAAAAGCATTAACAGATCTTACCGACCCCAAATTTTGAACAGCTGTCTTTATATAACCGATTGCAACAATGTATCAGATGGTTGTGATTATTCTAAAACATACAAATATGCTACAATTGTGTTCTTTAGTATCCAGCTGTCATCGCGCTGTTGCTATGAGGCGAGGGGCAGATAAATACCACTGACCGAATAATGGGCCACTGGTCTATTAATAGAGATATGAAAGGTTTGGCATCACTAGTGTCAGTGCAAGTAGTTCATGCAATTATTTTTTATGTCAAACAAACATGCATTACAGTAGAGTGTATTCTGCTAGTCTAATTATCAAGAAGCATGGGGTTAAATCAGAAGCAGGGGTTTCTGGGAGCCCGTGTTTATCTGCTGTTTTGTGTCGGGTCACGAGGCCTTATGAACGCTCACCCAGTTGGCAGTGAACCTTCGCTGTAATTCCCAGCATCCTCCATTCAAACAAGAGCTGGAATGAAGAAAACTCTAACACACACCGCTCTGAATCCAGATGACTCCAACAAAAGCCTAGATTCACACAACCAAATCTCCATTACAGCTCATAAACTGCTTTATCAAAACAGCGTGCGTGCGGAGTGCAACGAGAACTTGATTTGTAAAGATTCGTGGGCTTTATTCAGCTTCGGCATCTGCACAAATAAATAATTTAAAACATTTTTTATTGCTTTCCGAATGCATTAGAATGAAGATTAGTTTGCTGATACTCTGGCAAATTGTCATTCGTGTCAATCATTAATCACTAAAGTACGGGATGTGGTGCATTTTTATGCGTTTTATCACAGAAAGTGACCAATATTGGGTTTCATGCCAGTCATTTTAAAAGAAATCTGAGTCTGGAATGAAATGTCTTGGACCAAGACACTTCAGATCCATGCTTGGAGAAAATAAAGATGATGATAAACTGAGTGCAATGGTATTATTCACATTTTCTAATCATATGAACCTGGCATTCATTTATCAAAACATTTCCCATTAAGAAGTTGGCATTAAAATTATTTTTATTTTTACTTTTAACTGTTGGACTAGTCCTCTAAAGCCATGGCTCATCTACGGCAGCAGAGGTTCGGATCTGCAAAAATATATATCTATATCTATATCTATATCTATAATCTATATCTATATATCAGCAAAATTGTGGAAAACTGAGAACACAAATTGCAGTCAAATCATGCCGGTATGGAAACGAAACAATACGACATCTCTTTTACTCTTCAGAACTTATTTTCACTGTAGACATTTACAAAATTAAACATTAGAGATTTAACCCATTTAAATTATAACACTGTTTTATACATTTTCTTTTGTGCCTTACTCATTAATAACACATAACCGTTCAATTTTCAACCTGCAATGTCGTGTCTATTTATATAGTGCTTTATGCAAAAAAAATTGTTTCAAAGCAGTAATAAACAGTGTTGCAAAATTCTTCAATAAGGAAACAAATTCAATTATGAATTCAAACAATTATGGCTTCAATTTCAACTATAGAGCAAAAAATAGCCATTATTCAACTCAATTCAATTATTGTTCTTATATGATCTTATTTCTGCTTTCCAAAAATGCATTAGCTTGCGTAGGAATACATTATATATATATATTATACTCAACACTTTTGCAAATGACTGCTTGCTCATTCTCTAAATCAAATCTATACAATAAAACAATAGCATACAATATATTTACGATATATTACAAAAAAGCTTTTTGCAAACTCAGTATTGCAAATGTTGATCTGATGATGTCATTCCCAATGCTCTATGCGAGAGGGGAAATCTGCAAACATGAAAGAGTTCAACAGAGCCGGCGTCTATAGGACTGGACAGGAACGTGTCCGTCATTTTTCAAAGACATGAACGCTTGGAACTCACATGTGCTATAGATAACATTATTCAGCTCAATTTAGAGAAAACAAAAGCCTTGAATGACATCAAGGGTGAGACTGAGTGAGAGAAACAGACTCAAAGAGAGCGATAAGATAAATCAAAAATAGGTTTACAGAGTGTGGACAGAGATTACCAGTAAAACATGCACTTTAAAGACTGGATGTGCCAATAAAACCATCCTGGCAAAGGTTAATTCCAACATTGACAGAACACTCTTTTAACTGAGTGTTACATAGTAGCTTAAAGGTGTCGGATAAGCGCCTTTTTCTCCTTTTCTTTCCCTCTTTTGGCCCAGGGACATTTTTACACCCTCTATTTTTGTACGGCACAGGTCAACACGCTGGAATGACGTTCATCTGAAACCACAAACTGTGTTCAGATATTGCCACACATTGATTTTGCCAGGCGTTAACCGCTTTTCCTGTGATTCCTGATTGGGCCCCTGGGAGCCGAACCTATTCACTATATCAAATATAATTGCATTCACAGAATGAGGTGTGATCGAGTCCCGCCTTCTAGCGAAAATTCAATAACCGAGTTATTGCAATTAATGGGCGACTGTGTTAACAAAACCGGAGTCTGACAAGCGCTGTGCAAATCCAGGAAATGATACATCCTCATTTATTTGTAATTATGCCGTATTGCTCCCAGATGCAGTGCATTATGGGCAATCCATCAGGGGTTCACCAATTGAGCTGGGGTTTGTTGTCCAGCGCTGACACGTTCACCTTCGGTCACTCGGTGTTTACTTTGGCCTCGACGAGCGCACAACTGTCTGTGTGACATCTCTAATGCGGGACAAATCCCGAGCGGTTGCTATGAGTGTCAACGGATGTGTCCATGCGATATCTATGAGGAGAAGCGAGTTTCACTCTCTTGGAAATATAAACTCAGCTTTCAACAGGTCACGCTGTTAACTCTTTACACACCATTGACGAGATTTTCCGTATTTTTTGACACTCTTCCTCCGCCGTCGGCGAGTGTTGTCCATGTTTTCACTGTTAGACGGTAGGGGGCGCTGATGTGCATCTTCTGAAAAAGTTTTTGGAAGTGTTTTGTCATAAATGCTAGAAAATCTGGCGGGGAAATAGTTAAAATACAAATCAAACTTAAAGGATTAGTTCACTTCAGAATTAAAATCTCCTGATAACTTACTCTTCCACGCGTCATCGAAGATGTTCATGCCTTTCTTTCTTCAGTCGAAAAGAAATTAAGGAAAACATTAAGGAATAAGAGTCTTATCTAGTCAAACCATCGGACATTTTATAAACAAAATACACATTTATACACTTTTAACCATTAATGCTGGTCTGGCACTAGCTGTGATGCGACACACATTACGTAATCAGGTTGAAAGGTCAAGCGTGACGTAGGTGTAAGAACAGAACCAGTGTTTACAAAGCCGTGAAAAGACTGAGTCAAAACGCCATTTACAAAAAAAATCAAAAATCAAATAAAAGGAAAAACAATAATGTCGGACGATTTTGATGTTGGAGGAGAAAATGAGAGGGAGATTTTCGCCCTACTCTACATTTCTGACCCGCATGACCTTTCAACCTGATTACATATTATGTGTCTCATCACAGCTAGTGCAAGACCAGCATTTGTGGTTAAAAGTGTTTATTTTTTTAAATAAAATGTCCGCTGGTTTGTCTAGATAAGACTCTTATTCCTCGGCTGGATCGTGTCGAGACTTTGAAGCTGCACTGAAACTCACATTTGGACCTTTAACCCGTTGGACCCCATTGAAGTCACTATATGGAGAAAAATCCTGGAATGTTTTCCTTAATTTCTTTTCAGCTGAAGAAAGAAAGACATGAACATCTTGGATAACGCGGGGGGGGGGGGGGGGGTAAATTATCAGGAAAGTTTAATACTGAAGTGAACTAATCCTTTAAAGCAATTCTCAGAATATGCCATTCAACATTGAGAGCATCTTCAGGGACTTTTTTTCCCAAACCAGGCGACAGCGAGCGTTCTTTCGTCTCGAACCGGCGCTGATCGCATCTGCTCAGAATCTGTATTTTCATTCCAGCTGTGAATGGAGGCTTTGTGTGGTTTGAGGGAAACCTGCTCTCTGGGAAGTGTCAGAAGGCTAGTACTTACATTGTTATCTGAAGATAGAGGCCAGAAATGGTTTCCAGACTCCAGCAGAAACACTGGACGGATCCGCCGGCACGTGCAGCGCTCGACACGTTCATATATTCATAAAGACTTTCCAATTGTTTGGCACCATTTCCAACTTCAGACTTGTCATTTCTCGGATGGAAATGAAACTTATATTGGCATGTTGGTGTCGGCCAAGTTCGTCCTATTAACAGTTTGTTTGGATCTATCCTGGTTCAGAATGTCACTCTAATAGACCGAGTTCAGATTGCCAGCATGTGTTAGCGGCCCTGGCACATGTTCAGTTCTTTTAACCTTTACCTTTGGAGCACAATTGCTCTCAGAGCACTTAGTTGAGCAAGCAAATACTTTCCCTCGAGTTCGGGACGAATGCAGCTGAGATCAGCAATGATAGCAAGCCGTTTCTTACAAATGCATTAGACATAATAAGTGTTTCTCACTGAAAACACCTCAGGAAATAATAATAATGTGTGTATATGACATCAATGAATACTAGCATTGAGGTCAGTACTTTTTTTTTTTTTTTTTTAAGAAAATAATGATGTTATAAAGCAAGGACGCACTGATCGAAAGTGACAGTAAAGACTTATACTGTTATTGGTGAGCAGAAGAGACTTAAAGGATTAGTTCACTTGAGAATTAAAATTCCCTGATAATTTACACTCCCCTACGTCATCCAAGGTCTTTTTTTTCTTCAGTCGAAAAGAAACTAAGGTTTTAGAGGAAAACATTCCAGGATTTCTCTCCATATAGTGACTTCAGTGGGGTCCAACGGGTTGAAGGTCCAGATGTGAGTTTCAATGGTAGGCGGAAGTACCGACCCAGTGTTTACAAAGTGAATGAGCAAAGACTCAGTCAAACACCATTTACAAAAATAAATAAATAAATAAATAAATAAACAAATAAATAAATAAATAAATAAATAAATAAAAAGGTAAAACGATGTTGGACGATTTTGAAGTTGGAGGAGAAAATGAAAATTTCTGAACCGGAACACGCGTGACCTTTCAACCTGATTACGTAATGAGTGTCGCATCACAGCGAGTGCAAGACCAGCATTTGTGGTTAAAAGTATATAAATGTTTATTTCTTTATAAAATGTCCACTGGTTTGTCTAGATGAGACTCTTATTCCTCGGCTGGATCGTGTCGAGACTTTGAAGCTGCACTGAAACTCACATTTGGACCTTCGACCCGTTGGACCCCATTGAAGACACTATATGGAGAAAAATCCTGGAATGTTTTCCTCAAAAACCTTCATTTCTTTTCGTCTGAAGAAAGAGAGACATGAACATCTTGGATGATTTGGGGGGGAGTAAATGATCAGGAAAGTTTAATTCTGAAGTGAAATACTCATACTCAAAATCATCTGACCTCCAACTGTTGAAAGGTAGTGTGTTTGTGTCTGAGCAACAGGACACTAGTGTTAGGCTTTACATGTAAACTGTGCCGGAGTGTTTTTGTTATGTTTGGTTTGGTTTTCCTTTCAGGTGTAAAATACTAATCCCTTTAAAACAAATCGACTACAGGCCTAAACTCTCAGAAAGTTGCAGTAGCTAAAAGAAATAAACAGTTGTGTATAACTTTTCACAAACAAAAGTGAAAATGACGTCTATGAAGGGTCCCTAAAGACAATCGAGACGCCTGCAATAGCACTTCAGCAAAACATTCAGAGACATTTTTCATCACTGTCCAACAAACAACCTTCAAAAGTGCAGTTTAAGCTGAACAAGCTCGTCCTTCAATCCTGTGTGGCCATCAGTGACAATCATTTCTATATGAATCTAATATCTAAGCCATAGATGTTGTTAGATATCATGTATGGAAACAATATGAGTGACTTTTCCCTTGCCATGGTCGTTTTCTTGAGATTTGAAGAGAACGTAATAAGTTTTGTGATGTTAACAATGCAGTCCGTCTACAAGTCTGTCTACTAGTCGTTTACATGCACACCGGTACGCTGACGACTCACAAAATTCAGATTATTAAAATAACCTGTTATCCAAGTTTACATGCAAACCAATAAATAACCCGACAACGCAAGTAAACCGCATTTACAAGACTTTAGTACACTGTAAAAAATTTCTAACCCTCCCAAATCAAAAATTTCAAGTGACCGATAACATCTAAATTTTTTAATTGGCCCAAGTGAAATTCTTGTTGCAATAGTCTGTTAACATTGGCTCAATGAGAAATAATACGTCAGACTAATTTAGATGTTATCGGTCACTTGAAATTTTTGACTTGGGGATGTAAATTTTTTTTACAGTGTAATAAATCAGGGCCCGGTTCCCCGATAACGCTCACTCTTAGCGCGCTAAGAAGACTCGAAAGATATATCTTACCAAAGTTGTTTATGTTCCTAAGTGTGTTCCCCGAACCATACCTTAGGAAGCTGCTTAAGATATTCCTTCTTACGTGCGACGTTACCCGGCGCTGTCCGTGGCGATGCTGCTGAATTGGTTGATATCGATGGCTCGAGAATCAATTATTCTCTTGTCCAGGCACTGTTTATGTGAGAAAACGGTGTTCTTTATAAAAGAAACACTTCAGAAATAGTTGAAATTGCATTTATTAGGACTCATGGGATATTATAAAAAATAATCCAAACTATAATAGCCTATAATTCCAGCATTTCCAGCATTTCAGTAATAAAAGTGTACATCTTACGTACGGTGCTCGGCAATGATCAAAAAGGGTTTAAACAGTGGATTTTGAATCTCTTCTTGTAAACTCAGAGATGTGGATTCAGACGGCAATTAAATTACCACACGACCTGTTTGTCAAAAAACAGTAGGTGCTAATTTGGCCAGGGATTTTTACGTGGGTTGGGTGAGAAAAACACTGATATTATGGATTCGGACGGCACTAAAATCACCGACTCACCCCTATAAATGTTTAAAATACCATACAAGCCCATGAGAAACAATATTAGCGTCTGAATAGGACTTAACTGACAGTAGCCTATGCTTTCACTGGCCTTTAAAAGAGCGTTTTAATTAAATTAATAATATTGTATAATAATATAATTAAAAATCTAACAACAATCAGTGTAATGACAATTTTATTCTTTGCATGAAAACACTTGAATTAGCCTAATTTAATACTGTCTGGGTGTATTAAAACTTCAGAATTATATTCGTATAGACCTGCAACAGTGATAAGGTAAAGCTAAGAGTGGTCCAGACCAACCTTACGAAAGTGTGACTTACAGAAGATGTACTTAGTGTACGAACGTGTCGGGAATCATGCCATAACGTTAAGAGAGAGGTTAAGGAGTAGGTTAAGAACTACTTAGCGATAAGAACGTTTTGGGGAACCGGGCCCAGGTTATTTCCCGGTAGTGACATCAAAACGTAATAATTTGCGTAGGCGTATCTGAGTATTTCATTTGTCGGTTGTGATGTTAAATAAAGCATTAAAAAGAGAAGCAGAGTATTGCAGCATGTCAAACGTACGGCTCATATATTCTCCTCTCACACAGTTACAGATGCAGTATTTTGACTGAACCATTTCTTCTGCTGCACTTCTATAATTGTTTTGGTCAAGAAAGAGTCTGAGTTTGTGAAACATGTCCTCTTCCCTTACTGCAAAACACTCACTCTGTCTGGATGCGCTTAAATCCACAGACGTGTTTCTGTCACACATCACACGTGTGCACTTCAACAAGTCGAGAGAAATCTTGAACATCTCTGAAAGCTTTCCATGTTTATTTGGTGCTATAACTAGTAGTAAAGAGAAAGAGATGATCGGTTCATCGCTACAGCGATCCGTCACATTAAATAGCTACAAAACAGTATTTATTGTTTGAATTTCTGATTATTTTTTGTTAAATTTTGAAGGTTACACCGTGTCCTAAACAGAGGATTCCAGTGACAAATAATGTGTCTGTCCACACTAGACGCGACGCAACTGCGAGATGCGTCGAAATCAATCAAAACCCACAGCCAATCAGAACAGTGTGTGGGCGGAGTCAGCCAATCAGAACAGTGTTGGTCGGAGTCAGCCAATCAGAACAGCGTGTGGGCGGAGTCTCGCGGCACCAGAGAGTAATCTCGACAGCACTCGCAAGAGAAAATGGATAAGCAGCTACATAATCAAATTCACAAATATTACACCATTTAAACATTATTAAAAATACATAGGCTGAGTTAGTAAAACAAAGAATACACTTGTTTGTTCACAGTTTGAACGTTCTTTGTTTCCATTTGTTTAATTTCAAGATCTGAGGTGAATTATCCATTGTTGCTTTTACAGCTTCAAAGCTGGAGCACTAAATGATATTCAGAGTCACATGACACGCTTTTGTATGACACGAAAAGTAATCTGCTCTGTCTTGTCTGTCTTTGTTCCGCAATATATTTTTAACTGCGCAAGAACATGATGTGTGGCATGAGAGCGCCATGGCTTGTGGGACGTAGCAACAGTAACTAAGCGAGGGCAGAAGGGTCAATTGAAGCGGATTCATACTTGTTATCTGGTGTGTTGCAGAAGTGTCAGGTTTGATCCCGACACCAGACACCACAGGTCTGAATTAGAGCTGAGAATGCAAAACACTCTAGACTTACAGTGATGGAATGTGTCTCGACTCACACACACAGTCTCTGCAAACACACACCCACACACACACAGAGAGAGAGAGAGCAAACAGTGAGCTGACGCTGCAGTGAATCATGGGGATTTTCCTGTTATTCTGCATGTCTGTCTCCAGCTAACGCATCTCCACAGAATACGGCCCAGTCCAGATCGTTTAAGTCACGAGAGTCGAGATGTCTTTCCTACATGTAGACGAAAGCGATTTGACACTAATTCTTGCTCAACTGCTGGGAAATTCTTAAACCGATTCCTCAGAGAAACATTACAAAACAGGAAACTCGTACATTTAAGGTTTCAGATAACCTAGAAATCATGGCCTTTGCTATCTCAGTCACAGAGGATCTTCACGAGCACAAATGAGCTCCAGTCGGGATCCGCCAGCTTCAAACTGACTCTGATTAAAGACTCTTGAGATTAGGGATTAAGGCTTTGTGTTTTAGGCCTGACGTAATGGGCCAGACGATCTTCTTTATCAGTCCTGCGGTGTGCAACTCATCTTGAGGGGTAATTTAAACCTGCGGCTTTGAAAGCCCATTCATCAGAGAGGCACGCGAGCGGCCCGGAGCCGGGCCAGAGAGACGGCCTGCATGTTAAAGAGCAACTATTATTATATTTCCCATGTTCATCTCTCTTTACTGTGTAATGTTGCTGTTTGAGCATCCAGATCTTCTCTATATCAGTGTCAGTGTTTCTGAACTCCTGAAACGCCTCCATTGTAGTCTTGAGTTTCTTCCGGGAACGAACACGTCACAATATTCCTCATTTAAATAATTAATACGCAGAATAAAGGGGCGGGGCCTGGTTGAGTTAGTTAGTAGTGTGTTAAACTGGCGGTTATGGTAAGGGGCGGGACATTTCCCAAACACACTCGAAGCGCTCGACCAATCACAACACACTGCTCCAGCCGACCAATCAGAGCACAGTGTGCTTTTCAGAAGGAGGGGCTTCATAGAGACAGGAACTAAACAGAGCGTTACTGACAGACTGGGAAGAGAGGAGCTGCAACAATGGAGAATATGAGGAGAATAATCAACATTCAAGCAGGAAAACCTGTTCTAGTAGAGCCTGAAAACAACATCAAGACTTGTGAAAGGGTATAATACGTCACTTAGGACTCTCTCAAATGCCACCAGATCACTCAGCAAATAGTTAGACTAAAAGTTTGACTAAATTATGTAAAAGGAAAGGGGTATCTAATCTAAGCATGCAGAAGTGTCGCGTTGGGATGATCAAAGTTGAGCATGTATTCCTCTGTTCTCCAGAGAGAGATTGTCTACGGACGGCAGATAGCCTCCTCTGACCCCACAGGAGAACAATCGATCAGCCGAGGGTTTATCTGGACGAGGTGACGGTGAAGATGAGCAAAGCACACAGTCCCTAAGAGGCGATAATGAGAACAAGATATTCAGAGTCCAGACTAAACCCAGACCAATACTAGACCTGCTATTATTTGGAGAATATATATATATAACCCCACTGAACCTTTTATTTTTAAGAATATAATATAATATAATATAATATAATATAATATAATATAATATAATATAATATAATATAATATAATATAATATAATATAATATAATATAATATAATACAGTAGTCAACATTTGAAGTGGATCAAAAAAGTTCATCAAAGCTGTCCTAAGACAAAAACGGGTATTGATCAAAATTCATGTATAACTTTGATGAAAGGTTTTGATCCACTTCAAATGTTGACTACTGTATAAAATAATGTAATATAATGTAATATAATGTGATATAGCAAAGTATAGTTTTTTTTTTTCATTTCTATTTTAAATCAACCTTGTCTTGTCTAGTTCATTTTAAATGGTCCAGCAGAGTGAGTGACAAAAGAATTTTAAAAAGTATAAATATTCCATGTTGCCTCTCAATTAATATGAGGTTATAAAACTGCATGAATAAAAGTGATGTACAAGAATTAGTCAAATGCTTCTTGAAACAGTTTTAGTTTTGATAAATACTTTTGCTTGTCAGCTGTAAATAAATGATAAATGTTAGATAGATTATGTTTATTACCCGTGTAGCGAGTGAAATGTAATTAAATAATGGTTTTATATTTTAAAAGCATCTCTATATTGTTTAATTATGCGCAGAGAGTTCGCTCATAGTGAGCATCAATGATCCCTGGTTTTATATACTATATCTATACTTATTTGGCCACTTGCATTCTGCATTGTTTTCTTTTTTGTTTGTTTGTTTGTTTGTTTGTTTGTTTGTTTTTTCTTGCAGTTTTTATTTTATTGTATTTCCACGATGGCCCTGACCAGCAGTTGTGAAATGACTGCTTTAATTTTAGTTTAATTTAAAAAGTCACTCTGCTGGACATCAACTTCCCAAATGCGGAAAACACAGGCATCCAGGAACAGTGGACACTTCTTAATCTCCACAACACCTAATCTCTTAAACATCATACAATTACTCGTGCAACAGTGGTTGCACCAAAGAAAATGAATTTGTTCACTGAAGATAGGTACATTTTCCCTCTTCACTAACCAGTCAATCCCTCACCCGTCTGTGAAGAGGTCATGGATCGTGGCGTTGGGAATAAGTGGACGAGGTTCTGACGTTTGCTCAGGGAAAGCATTTCAACAGGTCAGAAGCCAATCAGATAAATCAGATAAATAAATGATACACAACTGCCCTCTACTGGTAAAACCAGAATCCACATCATTCATTCTTCAGTCACAGCTTGTGCTTTTCCCACTTGCTTCAAGATTGTGAAAACAAAATGCACAATTATCACATTAAAACACACTCTAGTGGCAAAATCAAATCAGAAAACTAAAGCCATCAGACCTGAGAGCTAACGACAGTTGTGTGTGTGTGTGTGTGTGTGTGTGTGTGTGTGTGTGTGTGTGTGTGTGTGTGTGTGTGTGTGTGTGTGTGTGTGTGTGTGTGTGTGTGTGTTGTAAAGATGAGCTACGGTGGCCCTTAAGGGCCCTAAAGGCCTGTGGGAATATGATTCAGACGTCCGGTCTGCTAAAGAGTCACTGACCGTCACGAGTCTCGAACCCCGAGGGAAAGATTGGGGGTTCCAACATTAACGTTAAACCCTGAACATTAAAAGCCATTTCAGTCTAATTCTTCTCTCCTTCGCCTCCAAAAGGATGTGAATGATATGAAAGCAATGACACTATGAGCCAAAATCCAATGAACTGGCACGAATGAATTATCTTCTGAATATTTAAAGTGACTTCATGTGTTTCCCTGCAGAAATCCACAGCTTGAAGAAATAATCTCTGAACATCTGATGGGATCTGCAGCGCTTCTTAATGATAATGTTAATACCATTAAACACTTTCTCTTTCTCAGAGGGGTCCATAAGGGTTTTTGGTTACACTTTATTTTAAGGTGTCATTGTTACAGTGTAATTATATAATAAAGGGTTGCACTATATTTTAAGGTGTCATTGTTACAGTGTAATTATATATTTAAGTACTGAGTAACATTAAGCAACTACATGTACTTACTATAGGGCTAGGATTTGGTTGAGGGTTAGTTGCATGTAATTATGCATAATTTACTGTTATTATATGGTAAGTACATGTAACATATGTAACAAGGACACTGTACAATAAAGTGTTATCAGTTTTTTTTTTAATGTGGATGTTTTAGAGCCGTGTCTCTCAGCGCGGCACAACCTCACGCTTTTTGACTTCCTCAGTTTGTGTAAACCTACTTAGGGTTCAGAGTATTAATTAATTTCCCACATGTCTGGTACAATTATGTGGTTTTGTTTCATTAATACAGTGTATACTTTTTTCTTGATTTACCCTGATAGAATGGAAGTGAATTGTGACAACATGCCCCATAGGTGGAGCACAAAATAACATGACCATAGGACAGATTACAATGCTATCTGAAAAAAATATACAAGACAAACTAAAATATTTTCTCAATAAAATAAAATAATTAAGTTTTTCATATAAAATAATGGCATTTTTTTAAATAATGAAAATTTGGCTTGTTGCCAAACTCAAATTACTTTATTTTCATTATTAAAAGTATACACACCGCAAAATACAGCTATACAGCATAGTTCAAAACATAATAATAATTAATAATTTCTTTTCTCATGGTTTCTCAATAGAATTCATAAAAGTCTAGAATGGAATATCATAGTTCTAACAGGGACTCATTGTAACGCAGTGTGACAACATTTAAACCCGTCTTCTGTTAGATCAGCGTTAAAGAACTATCTCAAGTTAAATAACAGAGATAAGATTAAAATAATATCAGATTTGTCTCATTTTAAATAAACAAAAAAACAGAGATGAAAAATTAACTTCAGTAAGAAATCAACTTTTGCTATGGTTCAATAAATGTTCAGTGATATCTTCACAAGATTTCTGAATTTTGGCACCATTTTTTCTCTATATAGTGTTGATATGGCAACTAGTAAATACACTAGTTTCGTCATGCTGCATGTGTGGAAGTATTTAAAGCAAGTGTGTGACAACGAGCCCCGCTCACCCGTACCTGAAAACTATACTTGAGTAAAAGTGCAGAAACATTACAGCGAAAATTACTCCATTACAAGTTACAAGTCACCAATTCCAATACGACTGGAGTAAAAGTCTCAATCATCTCCACAACCGGTGACCCAGTATACAATGTACACACATTTGCACTTGTAAGGACAATAAGGACATATTGGGACACTAATGACGGGAACATGACGTCCTCATCGCACAACATCATTACTGGTGTTTATGAACAACAGCAGAACTGATATATTTCGGACATTATTTTTTTATGTTATTTAAAGTACATTTTGATAAAAAACAAATTAGCTTGTCAGCTGTAAATAAATGATAAATGTTAGATAGATTATGTGTATTACACGTGAAGTGATGTATGTTTATGCTGAAATGTAATTAAATAATGGTTTGTATTTTAAAAAGATCTCTATATTTTGTCGTTATGCGTAGAGAGTTTGATGGTAGTGAGCATCAATGATCCTGGTTTTATATACTATATCTATACTTATATGGCTACTTGCATTCTGCATTGGTTTCTTTTTTGTTTGTTTTGTTTGTTTGTTCTTTCTTGCAGTCCTGAGACCCAATTTGTATTTAATTTTATTATTTTATTTTATTTAAAAAAATTACGATAATTATTTTATTTTATTTTATTTTATTTTATTTTATTTTATTTTATTTTTACGATAATGACCCTGCCCACCAGTTGCACAGTACTACCAGCAGATGGAGTCATTGTGACGTTGTTTCTGAAACTGCTCCACATTTTTCTCTTTGTTCGACTGAGACAAATACCTGGCAACCCATCAGTGCAGCTCCTCTTTTAGCAGAATTGAGTTAGAAGTGAGAACTCGTGGATATCAGCTCTTCAAATCCAAAGTATTAATTTACAAAAGACTGCGTTTGTGTTGCGTTCCTGTAGCACGCAGACCTTAAAGAGCAACGTGAATCTCTAATGTGCATAACAGCAGCACACACTCTCCTTGACAAGGTATATACAACGATGAGTGGATGTTTCATCATGGCTCAAAGAAAACAGCATATTTGAATGAATTATTGTGGAAATATGGGGCTTTATTAATAACTAATAACTTAAGAAATTATGCATTGGTGGGTTGATGCCCGGTACCTTTGTTGTTTAATAAAAGTGCATGTTTTATTATGAATATCAGTTCCTCGTGCCTGGAGACGGTGAGGTGAGGATATTATTCCAGAAGACCGGCTTCAAATGAGACTAGATGAAAGGAAAAGTAATCATTAAACAAAAGCTCAGCGTTCTATTGTTTTAAGCGAGTGTGAGGTAATCGGCAAGATATTCTAAAGAACACACCTAAACCAGTCCAAAAGACATCAGTTTAATCGGGTTTGACAGAGGAAAATTCCTTAACATTCCAAAAATGCATCATCAAATATGTGTGTGTGTGTGTGTGTGTGTGTGTGTGTGTGTACGGCTGGTTGTGTTCTGTGGCCGAGCCAGTAGAAGCTTCATGTTGAAAATGTTCTCTGAAAATATTTGTGCTCGGTCGCTGCCAAGATTTATCCCAGAATCCCAGCATCTAACATAAAGGTTGGTGTGTGTGTGTGTGTGTGTGTGTATATATATATATAACCAGTGAAGTAAAGTAGTAGACAGGATGTAACACAGACATTGGATTACTACATTATTACATTATTAAAGTGCATTATTAAGTGTTGTGCTTCATCGGATCACCCGGCACCGTCTGTTTATCATGACCTCATCATCATCATCATCATCATCATCATCTGCTGTCTTTTAATGAGAAACGTTTCCTTGTAAATGTGAGCGTGATCAAATGAAGGTCAGCCAGAGGCCTCGACTGCTTCTCTTCCTGAGCGAAACACAGTTCTGAGATCTGAGATGGAGAGATGAAACCGAGAGGAGAACGCCAGCAGGATCCATACGGCACATTCCAGCTTTACGTCTTATCTTATATCTTTATGTCTGTCTATAAAACCTCCTGGAGCGTTTGAGGAGGCAGAGAGGCTGAGCGAGCAACAAGGGAATTTCCTCTACAGTGTCAGATTCTCCCTCTCACACACACTCTCTGTTCTTCCTTCTGTTCAACCAAACAAATCTAAATATGAACTCGTATGGGGAAAAACCCAAATGCTCTATTCAGACCGGACTAGTTTTAGTGAAATTCGTGTTTCACAGGTGTAATTTGTGATTAAAGAACAGGAATAATGAGGACACCAGGTTTATTCTTGCCTTTTTACTGGGAAAATCGTATTAAAGGCAAAATTATATTTATATATTATATTTTATGCTACCTCGCATGCTATCAAAAAGTGGTGATTACGAGCTCGTCGCATTCAAGTGCTTTGTTGTTGTAAAGAACAGTAATCATGGAGGACAAAAGGTTTATTCTGGTCTTTTTTATTGGGAAAATCTCAATATTTTAGGGGATTTTGTCGATGATTATGATCAGAGTGTATTATTGTGCTGGTATCTTGTCAGGTTTAGGACTGCCGTGGACAGCTGACTCCTAAAGTTTTTGTTATTATTTAGTTCTTAAGTTTAAATTGATTTTTAACTTTAATCTGCATTTTTACCTTTATAGGGGCAATTATTTTAGCATATGCATCATTTACTATGTCAAATTATTACATTAAATAGCTCAGAGGGACATGAATGCATTTAACCTGCAGTTAAAAATGCAGAAATAATGTTTTGATGTTTTAAAAATAAAACTGAAATTATTTTAAAATGGAAAAGATAGTTTAAATATGAAACTAAAACTGCCAGTAGGTGGCAACAAGTCACTGTTGATGAGCGAATCATTGAATCACTGATTCAGCTGATTCATTCAAACGGCTGATCACTTCACGAACGAAGCATTTGACTCTCTTAAAGGGTTAGTTCACCCAAAAATGAAAATTCTGTCAGTAATTACTCTCCCTCATGTTGTTCCAACCCCGTAAGACCTTCGTTCATCTTCGGAACACAAATTAAGATATTTTTGATGAAATCTGAGAGCTGGATCACTCCACTCACTCCTTCTATGTGATTGAAACTTGCTGGCCCAGAAAAGTTATTAAATAGATCGTTAATATAGTCCAAGTGACTACAGTGGCTCAATCTTAAGTTTATCAAGCGACGAGAATACTGGTTCACGTAGTGTTTTTGCGCAGCGCGTCAGTGTTGTACGTCATACGCATCACACACATGACCAGCGTCAGCCAATAGGGAGCCTACGTGGTGACGTAAAACACAGAGAGAAGGAAATGAATAGTGGAATAAAGTCGTTATTTTTGTTTGTTTTTGCGCACAAAAAGTATTCTCGTCGCTTGATACACTTAAGATTGAGCCACTGTAGTCACTTGGACTATATTAACGATCTCTTTAACTTTTCTGGGCCAGCAAGTTTCAATCACATAGAAGCCTATGGAGGAGTGAGACAACTCTCAGATTTCATCAAAAATATCTTAATTTGTGTTCCGAAGATGAACGAAGGTCTTACGGGGTTGGAACAACATGAGGGTGAGAAATTACTGACAGAATTTTCATTTTTGGGTGAACTAACCCTTTAATGAGTGAGTCATTGAATCATTCATTCAACCATTCGTTCAAATGGACCGATTCATTCCGTAATGGAACTATTTTCATCTGCGAAATAGAGCAATATTGTGTCTAAAATGTAAGTCACTTAATCGTTTTTAAACTGTTGCATAAAATCATATGTAAATATGCAACACTTTAACGACAAGACAAGGAGATGTAGCTGTTGTGGAAAAAACGAAATCCCAGCAGCAATCGTTGTTTAATGAATGTGGCCCGCCAATCTCAGGAACTTGGGATTGATCAAAATGATCTTCCTTGTGGTAAATACAACTTGAGATGGTGAATTGATCCTGTCCGAATCTGCCATGTCTGTGTTAGTAAAACTTCCAGAGCAAATTACCTTCTGTTTTTCAGCAAGCTCAAAAGTCCTCCGAGAAATCGAATCCTGTCTGAATGCAAATGTCTGATGCAGTATTATATCATAACGCTCCTCCTCATGTGGTTTTTACCTATATCCGAACAACTGCTTGCCAAAATCAGCAGCTAACTGAAGTTTCTGTGGCACAATTGAGTTACTACAGCATTTTAATTAGTTAGCAAGGGTCTAGAGCTCTCGAGACCTAGAAGAAGGTCAAGCAATCCATCACAGTGAGGACAAAGAAACACATTTGCCAATAGCAGATTCTCAGTTTCACTTAGACATGACTTCATCAAACCAAAACATCAGCACAAATGTCCCCGAGGAGGCGTTTAAACATAAGCGTCTGACCCAACTGGACAAAATTAAACTTTTTTCCAAGTGTTTTCCTCTCGTCTCAATCCCTGAGGCTAGTCCACATCTCCTCTCAGTATCTTACTCTCAGTTTTACTGTCTAGACGCTGATTGGAGCCCTTGGCTTTGACAAAGATGATGTATTACAAGTGATACTCATTGGCCAAACTTTGGACGTCAGTTTAGCCCACTTTATTGCACAGCTGGTTTTCCAGGCTGAAGCTCTGCGGTCCAGCCGGTTTGATGAGCGGGTCAATGTCAGTCTGTTGAAATGAGACGAGAACAGGAGGTGTTGCATTGCCTCTGTGCCTCTGATCTCACAATCCTTATGACATAGCATATTCACAGTTAGCAACTAGCTATAAACAAAACATTTCATTGGGCGGAAAAAAGTCTTGTGCTGAAAACAAGAAGAAATATCTGTAGCTCATTTCAAAAGAGTCTCTCCAAGAGTCTGTGATAGTCTGGTCACGAGATTGTTGCTTTAATATATGAGATTGCATACTTGTTTCATCACGCTGATCACGTAGAAATGTAATAACACACATTTCTGAATGATTTAAGGTATCAATATGTGCAAAATTGTAATGTTTAACACCTATCCAAATGCGATGCGATAAGATTCAAGATTCACAACCAGATCAATCCAAACTCACAGCCAATCAGAAGAGTGTGTGGGCGGAGTCTCGCTGCAAGCTCAGTGCACTCACAACTAAATCAATCCAAAGTAGCAGCCAATCAGAAGAGTGTATGGGCGGAGTCTCTCTGTAAACACACTGCACCCGCAACCAAATCAATCAAAAATCACAGCCAATCAGAAGAGTTTGTGGGCGGAGTCTCTCTGCAAGTTCAATGCACTCACAGCCAAATCAATCCAAAATCACAGCCAATCAGAAGAGTTTGTGGGCGGAGTCTCTCTGCAAGTTCAATGCACTCACAGCCAAATCATTCCAAAACCACAGCCAATCAGAAGAGAGTGTGGGCGGAGTCTCTCTGTAAACACACTGCACTCACAGCCAAATCAATCCAAAATCACAGCCAATCAGAAGAGCTCAAAATCACAAAAATTTGGTTAGGACACGATGTAAGACACAGTCATTGTCTTGTCCAAACCTTACATATGAGCAATTTTAACAGTTGCTCATGCATCTGTACCCGTCTTATTATTGATGTATTGTGGATAGCTCAAATGCAATTAATACATCACTGTTAATGACTCGCATTGCTTGATTTGTCTTAATGGTTTGATGCTAACAGCGCCTTGATTAATGCAAGGATTATGTTTGCTAGATCTATGGAGCTCATTGACCATCTGCTTTATGAGGGTTTTTAATCCTTCTGTGGGTGATCACATTGATTTGTGAAAATGTCCGTCTAGGATGCCGGCAGATGAAGGTTAATAATGAATCTCAGAGAGCCTCATATTAAAGCTCCTATTAAAGCAACAGAAAGAGAGGGCTGTTACTGCAGTTTCTTACATGGCTTGTTTTTAAAATTCTAAATCCAACATCCTCCGACATCAAGG